>NW_020837953.1:29179757-29349452 GCF_003676395.1 Aethalodelphis obliquidens | reverse complement strand
TTAATTGGAAAGATAATGAGATCTGTCCATCCAGCCTCACAGGGTCCTCATAGGTCCCAGGAAGTATTGGACATTAATGGATGGAGGAATCTTTGGAAGTTGAATAGAGATGCTCAGATGATAGTGGTTATTTATCATGATTTCCCCTCCTCAGTTTCTCCATCTGCAAATGAGGGGGCCTAGAATCCAGACACATCTGGGCTCCTGCCAAGCCATCTTTGCAAATCACCCTGAGAGAAGTTGATTGAATCAAAGGCAGGGGTTTTCAGTGCCTCTGCCAGAGCCCTGCCAGCTCACAGAGGTACCCACTCAGTGATGCTCCCTGTGTCGGCTTCACTCTCTTCCCTGTTTCATTCTTTACTCTCTCACTTGTGTGCCCTGAAATCACTTCCCAAATCAACCACCAGAACCCAAGTGCTTGTCCTGGGTCTGGTTTGGGGCACCCACTCTAAGACAGATGTCTTCCTCTCCTCCCCTCAGAGCATTTAACATCAGAGCATTAAATGCTGTGATGTCTTTTAAGACAAGTATCATAGCCTCTCTCCTGTGCAAGACCGAGGGTGTATCCCTGTCATACAACAAAGGGATGGTCAATATATGTTTCTTGAGTGAGTGAGAGCATAAGTGAATAAATGGGTGAATGAACAAACAGTAGTCTCTCTAGGGCATCTAAGCTGGGCATCTACTGCAGACATCTATGCAAGCATGCCTGGCTCTGCCACAGTAAGCCTTCTCCCACCACACCCAAAGGACTGTCGAGTGCACAGCCCACCACCCTGAGGGCTTCACTGTGTTGTCCCATTCTGTCCCATTCCACCATCCATAACACAGTCAGGTCTATACAACCCAGACACCCTCCTCCTGGGAGAAGTCCTCAGACTCAGCAGGAAGTTCCAACTCCAGTCAAATAAAGGTTAAAGAACAGAGTGAAATTCTCTTATAACATAATTCAATGCCACCTTCCAGGAAATGTCACTATGGACAGAAGGCTTGCCCCAGCTGGACTCCAGGGCTCATTCAGAAACACCTGGCCAACTACTTGTTCACAGCTGATGAGAGCAGCCCTAGGAAATGGTAATTTCGACACATCAATTTATTGAGCCCACACGCATGGGTCAGGATTTCCAGTAGGAGGAATTAAATCACTGTTGGAGAATTGAAATGCCTGCTGCCAAGCTGAGATCAGATGAGTTGCAAAGACCACATCTGGCTTTGATGTCTTTGTCAGGGGGGTACAGGCAGGGGAGCAAGATACTCTAAGCATATCCAGAATACCCTGGGGACTCAAACTCAGCACACTGGTCAGGGAAAGAGCATTCTTCAGATGAGAAAACTGAGGCCATACACATTGAATCAATGACAGACCTGGGACTCTGAGCCTGAATCCAGACAGTTCCTGCCACACTCAGGGTTTTCTAAAAATCAGCCTGAGTGGGAATCATGCTGAAAAGGCAAACAAGTGAACAAATAAAACCCTGAACCTATTCACAGGCTGTGTTATTGATGGGGACCGAAAATCCAGGGCCCTAAGATCTGGTACTGGTTACCTTGCCAAGTCACTTTCCTTCTTGGTCTGTTTTCTCATGTGCACAAGGAGGTCGATGATTTCTAAGGTTTCTTTCAGTTCCAAAAGTATGCCACTTTGGCCTCAGTTTCCAGTCTTTCAAGTGGGCATAATATTCTACTTCCCAAAATGCTTGAGGATCATATGAGCTCCCAAAACTCCATAGCACAATTGTGTGAAATAAACCCTGACAGAACTGTGTGAAATAAACCCTGACAGAAATAAACCCATACATCACAGATTGGTAGTGAAGTGCTGCTTGATGTAGAGTCAAGGGCACATCCAAGCTGCTGGCAGGAGCAAAGGGGAAATTGATATGTTAGTTCCCGGACAAGAAGGTCTAGAGCCAGGGGAGGAGTCTCAGGCTAGGCTATAGTGCTTGGAGTCCACAGAATGCTCCCTATGAAAAGGGATATCTTCTCTGTCACAGAAGGTTAGATGGAATCACAGATTTCAGGCTTTCTATCCAAGGCAGAAGTTCTGTGCTGTGGGCAAAGATCATGGGGGGATGAGGGGAAAGGAATGCAGAGGAGGTAGGGCAGGAATGGGACAAGGCAGGCTCCCTTCTGTGGTGAAAAATGCTAAAACTATGGACTCTAGGATCAGAAACACCTGAAATCAAATGCTGGCTCCATCACTCTTTAGTCAAATGATTGAGGAAAATTCACTCAACATTTCTAAACTTCAGTTTCCACATCCATAAAATGGGGAATGAGAATGGCAACTCTCTCATAGGGATGATGCTGAAAAAGTCCTTAGCACCATACCTGGCCCAGGTCATTTCTAGAAGGGGCAGCAATAGCAGCGGCAGTAGTTGCTACAAATCTACAAAGAGATGTGTTCTTTAAGGAGGGGATGCGGAACTGGCTGTGGCAACAGGAGGAGAAAATCCTGTGTTTTTGGAGAGGAGCAGATGGGTTGGCCCAAGCTGAGGGAAACCTGGACAAGCACAGAGATCCAAACCATGCAAGTGAAGGAGTGCAGTGAACAACTTTTGATTATGTTAATGGCAGGAGGCATTATTCATATCAGTCTAACAGCATTTATATTAGTTGGAAGAACAGTTATGAATCCATGTTCTAATGGTGGCTATAATGAGTATTGTAATAAGAACCTGAAGGCAAATTTCATCTAGTAGATCAATCAAGAAGAGACTTAAATGGAGAATTACGAGTGAATCATTATCCCGTGTACAATTGCAAAGCAAGGGGTCCAAATGTTCGAATGATGGGAGAGGGGAATTTACTGGCTCAGCTTGACTGTGAATGACTACTCTGTCAGGCAAATATCCAATATCATGTGAGGCTCAGAAAATGAAATGATGTTTCTAAAATTCCACAGAGGGTGGGTAGCAGTCCAGACCCAAACTCAGTTCTGTCTGATGCCAAAATTCCACCTACCTGTCAAAGTTGACCATATTTGAGCCTTTGTCCATGACTGTTCCTGACTTCCCTTGTCCAGTGGGACTAGGTACCAGAATGGCTCCGGGCAGAGGGATGTGGGCATCAAGGGTGAGAAGGGTGGTACCCTACAGTGCTGATGGGCTATAAATGCTATATAACCAGGAACTATGGCTTGCAAACCTAGAAGTCAGGATTATCTGTAAAAGGGGGGGGGAACCCACATATATTGTCGTATGGAAGTTGTAAAGTCCTTATGGGGGTCATTACTAGAAGGCCCCTTAGAAATCATAAAGTGCAGCTCATCATTTTAAAGATTAAAAAACTGAGGTCCAGATGAGGAAAGTGATTTGCTCAAGGTCATGGCATGAGCAAGTGTCATGGCATGGCAAGGAGGCAAGGATTGGACCCATATTTTTCAGAACTTCCCTCTTTGCTTTCCCCATTATGGCTTGATGATATTCTCTGGACATTTGTAAATATGTAGTGGTCTAGATAACATGCTGAGTAGATGCAATGAGTTGGACCAGATGAACGGCCATGACCTGGGCTTCCCACATGTCTTGACACCATTAGCCAGAAGATACAGGCTATCTATCCTTCCTGGGCAAGTACAATGCAAACATCCTCCAGACCTTCTTCAATGGAGCAGCCTCTGTCCATGGTACTGAAACAGGATTAACATTTCAGTAGATGAGTTCTCAACAAAAGTTCCCTATTCTGTCCCCACTCTGGGAGGGGTGAATGTAGAATAGAGGAACTGAGCACTACTGAGGGCAGAGGGGTAAATATGTTTTAGTTAATTACATTATAATTTATAAGCCATAAAAATGGACACATATTAAATACATAGGTCAGTGACTTTTGACAAACCTATATACATATTGATTACACTATCCCAATCAAGATATGGAAAGTACCCCCATGATAGTTAGCCATCAATCTCTTTCCTCCTCTCCTTATCCAGTACTGTAGAATATCATGGGTCAGAATAGGCCCTAGGGATTGTGGAAACTGGGAAGGGAATGTGAAGATCAGAGAAGCCTTCTTAGGGAGAATGAACTTTAATCTGATGTGAGTAGGTGTTAGTCAAGCAAAGAGGTGGTGGAGAAGTGAACTTCAGGTCTGTATTTTGTGTTGATATACTTATGTGTCTAATTAATTTTATCTTTGTGGCTTTGAAGGAGAATACCTCTCTGGGATCACATCTCACTTAGATGAGCCATCCAAGCTCACAGCTTTGTCTATAAAAATAACAGCTAACCCTTCCTTCCAAAGACCATGCTTTTATTCTTCAGTGGTTACACCAGTGAGGAAAAGGGCAAAAGCAACTCCATCTACCCTCCACCTGGGGACAGAAGGGATTGAGTTGGTCTGCTGAAAAGTTGAGTAAGTCATATATGTCACTATAGATCCTAAAAAGACTTTTGGAAAAAGACCCAGAATGGTTTCTGAGAAATTTAGGAGAAGGGTTCTAGACACATAAGTACATATAGGCATACACCAGAATATACACATAGAAGCACATTGACATGATTACTCATACAAAACTGTGTATTCACACATGGCCACACACACAGATGTACATATATATGTGCAACCTTCATTTCACACCAAGTGAATAAACAGGTGGAGCATTTCATAATGTGATCCAGCTCTTTCAACTCCATAAACTTAGCTCCACATAGGAGTAAACCATAGGAACTCAATAAAGTCATCAATTGTGAGTTTGGGCAGCCACTTCTGCTGAGGGTCCCTTACTTTATCTATAAAATAAAGGTGGTAGGGGAAGCGGGTCAGGACAGGGATTGGATTGGTTGATTCCCTAAGGTCTTCCCAGGTCTCACACTAAGGATTAAGACTTCCTTACTTGCCAAAAGAGGATAGTAACAGGATCTTCCTTGGTAAGTTGCTAGAGGTTTACATGTAAAATGTTAAGTGCAAGGTATGAGCAGTCTTTTTAATATTAGCCACTCTAACAGGTGAATTTTAATATCTCACTGTGGTTTTAATATGCATTTTCCTAATGACAATTGTTGTTGAACTTATTTTCATGTGCTGATTTGCCATCTGCTTGGATGAGGTATTTCAATTTTTTTTTCCCCTTCTAAAAACTGTGTGTTCCCTTACATTGAGGTTTGAGCATTGTTTATATATTATGGATACATGTCTTTTAGCATACATATTTGCAAATATTTTCTTTCAGTTTGTGGCTTATCTTTTCATTCTCTTTAAAGGTATCTTTCAAAGAGGAGAATTTTTAATTTTAATGAAGTCTGATTTATCAGTTTTTTCCTTTATAAGCTGTGCGTTTGATGTTATATCTAAGAAATCTTTGCCTAAGCAACATATTTTTTCCTATGCCTTCTTCTGAAGCTTTATAGTTTTAGGTTTTACATTTAATATGGATCAAAGTTGTTTGTTTATTTTGCATATGGATATCCAATTGTCCCAGAACCATTTGTTGGAAAAACTGTCACTTTTCAAGGGAATTGTCAAAAATCAAATGTCTGCATATGTATGGGTCTATTTCTGGATTCTCTTCTGTTCCGTTTATCTATATGTCATTCTTGATGCAAATATCACACTGTCTTGATTATTATAGCTTTATAATAGGCCTTGAAATTGGGTACTGTTAGTTCTCCAACTTTGTTTTTCTCTTGGAGAGTTGTTTTGAGTATTCTAGGTCTTTTGCATTTATATATAGATATTAGAATCAGTTTGTCAATATCTGCAAAAAAGATTGCTGGGTTTCTGATAGGGATTGCATTGAATCTATAGAATAGTTAGAGGGAAACGCGGTGTTTTGTAGTTTTCAGTGTATAGGACTTGCTCATATTTTATCAGATCCATCCCTAAGAATCTCATATTTTCATGCTATTGTAAATGGTATTGTTTTTCTAATTTTTATTTCTGATTATTTGTTACTAGTATGTAGAAATGAACCTGATACTTTCAGATTGATCTTATACCCTGCAACCTTGCTAAACTCACTTATTAAAAGATATTAAGTTCCAATATCTTTTCTGTATTATAAATCCTATCAGGTTTTCTACATTAATAATTGTGTTATACGTGAATAAACACAATTTTGTTTCTTTCCTTACTGAATGACTTACCTTTTTTTTTTTTTTTTTTGTCTGATTCCACTGACCAGAACTTCTAGTACAATATTGAGTAGAAGTGGTATGAGCAAACATCTGCCTTCTTCCCAATTTTAGGAGTAGAGCATTGTCTTTCTGGGGAAAGACAGGTTCTATAGGGCTTTGGTAGCTGCCCATTATTAGGTTGAGAAAGTTCACTCTTATTCCTACCCTACAGAGAATTTTTATCATGAATGAATGTTAGATTTTATCAAATGCTTTCTCTGTATCTTAAGATAATCATATAGCTTTTTTCTGTTTTTGAGTTTTCATTGTAATTTATCTTCATATGATGAATTACATTGACTTTCAAATGTTAAAGCGACTCTTCACTCCTGGCATCAGTCCCGTTTAGCCATAATGTAGTACCCTCTTCATACATTGCTGGATTTCACTTATTAAAATTTTGTTTAGAAAATTTACACTTAATTTCATAACAAATATTGGCTGTAGTTTTCTTATTATGTCTTTACAGAGTTTTTGGCGTGAAAGAAACATTGACTACAAAGAATGAGTTGTAAAGCAGTCACTCACCTCCATTTTGGGGGAAAACTTTGTGTAGAATTGGTACCATTTCTTCCTTAAATGATCAGTAGAACTCACCAGTGAAGCCATCTGAAACTGGATTTTCCTTCTGGGAAAGATTTTTAACTTCAAAATCTATTTAATAGATTTACAGTTATTCATGTTATATATTTCTTCTTGAGTGAGCTTTGGTGGTTTATATCTTTCAAGCAATTCATCCATTTCTTCTAAGCTGTTAAATTTACTGGCATAAAGTTGTTCATATATTCCCTTATTATCCTTTCAATATCTGTAGAATCTGCATTAAGGTCACCTCTCCCATTTCTTATATTTGTAATTTGTGTCTTTTTTTTTTTCCCCTGTAGAGTCTGGCTAGAGGTTTATCAATTTTTCTGGTCTCTTCAAAGAACTAGCTCTTGTTTTATTGGTTTTCTGTTTTATTTTTCAGTTATTTATTTCATTAATTTCTACTCTGATCTTAATCATTTCCTTTCTTTTGTTTTCTCTGGGTTTCATTTGATCTTTTTTTCCTAATTCATAAGAGTGAACCTGAGATCATTGATTTGAGACCTTTCCTCTTTTCCATTATAAGCCATTAGTGCTACAATAAAGATCCTAATTACTGATTTAGTGGCATCACAAAAATTTCAATATGTTGTGTTTAATTTTCATTCAGTTCAAAATACTTTCTAATTCCACTGTTGATTTCTTCTGTGACCTATGGGCTATTTAGAAATGTATTATTTCATTTCCAAATAGTAATTTTCTAGAGATTTTTCACAGTTATTAATTTCTAATTCAATTCTACATTGTAGTCAGAGAGCATACTTGCATTGTTGAATCCCTTTACATTCATTGAGACATTTTAATGGTCTAGACTGTGATCTATCTTGGTAAATGATCCACGTGCATTTGAAAGAATGTATATTCTGCTGTTATGTCAAGTTGACTGATTGTGTTGTTCAAATCTTCTAAATTCTTACTGATTTTCTGTGTACTTTTCTATCACTTTTGAAAGAGAAATATTGAAATCTTTTGCTATAATTTTGAACTTATGTATCTCCCTTGTTGTTCCATCAGTTTTTGTTTCATGTATTTTGAAGTTCTATTAGTGTCATAAACATTTAGGATTGTATGTCCTCCTAATGAATTGACTTCTTTGTCATTATGAAATTACCTTCTCTATCCCTAGTACTAGTATTTTCTCTGAAATAAACTTTGATACAAATATAGCCACTTTAGCTTTCTTCTGATTGATGTTTACATGGTACATCTTTTTCCAACCTTTTACTTTTAACTTACATGCCTTTATATTTAAAGTGTTTTTTCTTGTGTAGATGGCATGCAGTCGTGTCTTTCTTTATTATCCAATCGGAAGATCTCTGCCTTTTAATTGACGTGTTTAGATTATTGACATGCTGGGTTATTGTGAGGATTAAGATGTTGGCAAAGGTAAGTATCAGTTAACTCTTCCCCCACCCCCACCCTCAGCCACCTCTATTGCACTTCTTTTCATCATTTCCAGTTGACTCCTCATCATAACCCCCTTCATGGCCCTTATTATCATTTATAATATAATATAACATAATATAATGCAATGTAATATAGTATATTAGGTTTGTGTAATTCCATTTGTTACTGACTTCCCCAACTAGTAACAAATCCCAGGATTAAAAACACTAGCGAATGAATTAGTAAGTGAATGAGTGATGTCATGTCCTGTGATGATTCTTCTTAACCTTATAATCCTCTCAAGACCAGTGTACCCCATCTCAGGCTCTCACTCTTTGTACTCCACTGCCTCCTACCTACCCTCAAGAGAGGAACCCTAGTCCTAGAAAGGCTGGAGACAGACCTGAGATTGCAAGTCCAGTCCTTGGACACCTGACCCACCTCCAGTGAGTCTCCCCACCCCAGCCTTCTCTGATCATGCCTGTGAATACAGACATGTGTCCTCCCCGTCCAAGCACTCTGAGGTGCAGTCCACACCACCAAAGCTGAGCAGTGGCTCTGGGCTGGCCCCCATTGGTTCACTCCATCCTTTGCATCTGTCCTCTGGCAGGGACCATTTGACCATTTTTCTCTCCCCTGCTCCCAACACACACACACACACACACACACATACACACACACACCCCAATAAGCAGACTGAGGAGAAAGCCCCAGAGCTTGACTGCCCAGGTCAGCTGCAGCTAGAAAGTAAACGGCTGAGCTTTGGGGTGATTTTTCTTGCATTTCAGTCTAATTGCTGCTGTACTAGAAGTTCTGTGTGAGTTGACACCTCCCCCATGTGGTCTGCTGCCCTAGCATGGGGCTGAGGTCTCCATGAGACTTCTGGGATGGACAGAGGAACAGTAGCCAGTTAATGTCAGCATCACACATGGCCCTGACCTGGGCAGGTTAGAGCAGGAAGGTGTAGCTCCCACATTGATTGGTCAATAGCCTCATTGACACCGGTTCTATGCTAGGCTTGTCCTGGACTCTGGAACTGCAGGGTTGGCTTGACCATCACCTCTTCCCTTGGGGAGCTCAGTCTGGAAGCTGGGGGATGAATCACAAACAGAGGCCCAGAAAGGGGCGACGACTACACCAGTCAGGCAGCAAGCTGGGTTAGGATAGAATCCAGTCCCCTAACCAGGACTTACCATCCAGGTGCTAGGGCAGTGTAAGGGGTCAGGGGATGTTTTCTGAAGAAAGATCTTACTCCTAAGAACTTTGCTTGGAGACGAACTCAAAAGGAGAGAGACTTGACCACCCCCATCCCACCTCAGGTTCGGGCCCCCCTGGCTGCTTCTTTTCCAGCTCTATCCAATTCTGTCCTCCAGAATTGCCCTGCCCCAATAAAGAACTTTTCACTTGAAAGTAACAATAAATTGGCTAAACAACCATGGAGATTTGCTGTCTCAGAAAACTGAGACCCAGAGATGTCGGCCCAGCCGGATTCCATTTCTCTGACGTTATCTCCTCCAGTGTTGCCTTCATCCTTGGCCACTCACAGCCTCACTCCCTGGAGCCAGAAGAAAAGTGTGGGTCCTTTGTGGGCTCTCTCTTGGAGGAGAGGAGAGGATCCTTTTCCCAGAAACCCCCCACCCCCTGCAAACATCTCACCTCCTCTCCTTGGCCTGAGTTGGGTCATGTGCCCTTCCCTGAACCAATCATGTACCAGCGGGATAGACGGGACTGATGGCTTAAGCCAATCAGGCCCCACCTCTGGAGCTGGGTATGAGTTGGGACCTGGCAGTTTCCCAAAGGGCAGGGCTTGGTGGGTGGAGCTGAGATGGTAGCTGGGGAGGCAGCAAAGCACTGTGACAGACGCCACCACCTGAGATGGATAATTCCATCCAGTCAATGAGGAGCTCTCCCTGCTGCTCCAGCCCCATCTCCCATGTCCTGCCTTGTGTCCAAACCTGCTGAGAGGCATGGAGTCCCCCATCCCCCACCCCCAATTCATGACTCCATCCATTCACCCTGGCTGTGCCCCCAGCTGGGATTCTCTTCTTCCATGACATATTAGATTCCTAGTATGACCTTGAGCAACAGATAATTGGATCATGCCTATTGTGGATTCCCATGGCATCTTGTACCCACCACCATCACATCACATGCAAGACTGTTATGGTTAGGTTTCTGTGTCTGCCCTTACCCCAATAGATACACACACGCAGAACTTGTGAGTTCCTTGAAAGGATGGACTGAGTCTTAATTAATTTCTCTATTTCCAGCCTCTGACCGCTGCCTGGTTTAGAGAAGGGGCTCAGTAAATATTTGTTGAGTGAATGAAGATAAATTATTTTTGTTGAATACCTCTTGCTGTGTAGGCACTTGCATCTTTACAAAGGACAAAACTGCAAACCAAAGGAATGATGCTCCAGTGATTGAATTTCAGGCATCACTGAGCTGGGCCTGGAAACTTCTATTGTTTAGTGCCTGAGGGCGGAACAGGCTGTCACAGCAGGTGGAATCTTCCATTCATTGCTTTCCAGAGCAAAATTAGGAAAATAATCACATTGTCTCTTGAAAAATATGAATGTGTCATGGTTACAAATGTGTCTCCCTTTGGCTTTCTGGAAGAGGACACTTCTCTAGTCTTGTCAGGTTTCTCTGCGGAGGTTCCAGTCAACAGAACACTGCTTCCTGACATCCCTGTGGGTTGTGAGGGGGATTCCTAGGCTGACTGTAGTGTCATCTCAGCTCTCTGACCTCACAGCCTCCTGTCATCCCAGCCCTGGTCAGGTGGGAGGATCTGATGTTATCTGGGAGTTGAAGGAGCCTCTTTCTGCAGCTCAGACATTTCCATGTGAAGCCCCTTGGCCTGGATGCTTCTCCAGAGCTGATCTGGGGCCCGTCCTCACCACTGGGCTCCTCCTTGGTCCTCTGGCTGACTCCAACCCCCACCCACGCCCCAGCTCTAAGTACTGACAGCCTCTCTGCCCTCAAGCCCTTCCCCTCCAGCCCGTCCTCCACTCTGCCCTGGAGTGACCCTCCACAGCACAAAATTGACTGGGTCCCTCCTGCTGGAAACCCATCTCAGGCTCTACAATTTGAGCCATGGTCCAAGCTCCTTGGCCCTGCACCAGCCACGCAGAGGAACGGACATTAGCCAGGTACACACCAAACAAACACCTGCCCCCGCTTTTGCATTTGCCTTTCCCTCTGCCTGGAAGCCCTTCCCTCACTGTCAGCCTGGCGAGCTCTTACTCGCTCCTCAAGACCCAACTCCAACACCCACTTCTCTGTGATTCTTACTGTAAAGCTTATCCTCCCCAACCCTATGTCTCTACCAATGAGGCTATTTCTGTCTCCACACATGGCCCCTCGTTACCAACCCCCTGGTCTTCCCTCCACTACACTGTGACTCTCCCTAGACCTAACTGTCTGTGTCCTCAGCATCTGAAAGCAGATGTGTCAATATGTGTTTTGAAGGGAATGGACCAATGAATAAATAAACAAGATCACTGCATCCAAACCCCTTCCTTACTACTGTTATAACAATAGCAGCAGCAATAACTGTATCTCATCTTTGGAGTTTCTACTACATGCCAGGCCCCACAGTTGGCTCCTTGTCTGCATCAACTCTGACAACTTCATAACCCCCTTGTGAGTTGGCACGATTATTAGGTCCATTTTACAGATGAGGGACACTGGGCTCAAAGAGGTCAAGGTTCAGTCCAAAGTCACACTGCAAGAGAGTGAAGAAGTCCGGATTTGAACTCAGGGATGTTTGGCTCCAACTTCTTCATTTACTGAGGACCTACTATGTGCCAGGTGCTGTCCTGTGGTCTGAGGACACAGCAGGGAGCAGAACAGTCTGAGTCCCTGCCCTTGTGGAGCTCCTGTTGTAGTGTATAAGGTCGGGGTGGTGGTGGTGACAAACAAGACATATCTAAATAACGTCAGGGCGGATAAGTGTTATACAGAAAAATAAAGCAGGATCGGGGCAGAGAGTGATAAGCTGAGGTGGGTGATAATTTTGGGGACATCTGAGCATAGACCTGAATGAAGTGAGGGGACAAGCCCTGGTTAGAGCAGAGGGAAGCATGTTTCTGGCAGAGGGGACAGCAAGTGCAAAGGCCCTGAGGCCAGAATGGGCTTAGCTTGTTTGAGCAACAGTAGGAGGTCAGTGTGGCTGGAACTTGGTGAGTTGGGGAGGGAGCAAAGGGACAAGGTCTCAGGGCAGCCTGGAGGGTAGATTGGCACAAGGTGGGGAGCTTGCCTGGAGCTCCAGCTTTTCCTCTGAGTGTAAAGGGGAGCCAGGGAGGGCTGGGAACTGAGGGAGTTCAAAGGTCACCTCCAACCTCTGGGAGGACCATTGTCAAAGTGGGCAAGGCCAAGGGGAGGCTGGAAGCTGTTTGGGAGGCTGGTGCTCTGGATTACTCAGCCCCAGGTACTAGGACTGTTTTCCTGTCAGCCCCACTCAGCATCCTCCCTAGTCCTACTGCCTCAGCAACCAGTATGCCCCGTATCCCTAAGCCCATCCTGTGGGCAAACTGTGTGTTCATTCTTTCCCTGAGCTGCTCATCCCGCTGAGTCTCCGAGCCTCCCCTGCCCTCTCACTGCCCAGTCCTGAGCTGAGCCCTCTGGCCACGGGTCACAGTTTTGCAACTGGGGAAACTGAGGCCCAGGACAGGGAAGGACCAGCTCAACGTCACAGAGAAAAGGGGTGGGAGGTGCCCCTTGCAGATTCCTCCTTCAGAGTCCCCTCAGGCTGCTGCTGCTGATTTAGGGGTATCAGTAATTCTCGGTATTGTTGTCTTGGTGGAGAAATGACAGCTGGCCCACCCCAGAGAAGTGGGAAAAGGTCAGTGGGGGAGGTGCAGGGAGGCTGCTCCCCCTGAGCTGTGAGGGCAGTTCATTAGTATGCTGTCAGTGTCTCGGCCTCTCGCCCTGATGCTCTTCCTTTTTGCCAGTGTATTAAGGAGATTCTACACATTCCTGGGCTCCACATGTGGAGCAGCCTCGGTTACTCTGCCAAGTCTGGGGAAAATTCCAGATTCCAGCACCACAATCACCATTTATGGAATGAGGTTGCCCAAACGGTGCAGCCCCTTACCTGCACCATCTCCTACAGTTCTCACAACGACCGCATGAGAGAAGCAGTATAAGCACAGCCCCATTATACAGATGAGGCGACTGAGGCCCAGAGAGGTTGGGCCACCTGATCAACGCACCCAGCCAATGCGTGGGAGGTGGGATTTGAACCGATGTCCATGGGGCTCCAGAGAGCGCCAACGCTAACCACCCACCATCCTCAGCCTCTGTCTCCTGGGCGCTGCCTGCCACTCGCCACCCTTGGGTAAGTCACTTTCCCTCCCTGGACCTTGGCTCTCATCTGAAAAATGGAAGTGACAAAGCCCTGGCCCTTCTGCCTCCCAGGGACATTGTGATGTCCCCTCACCAGTGGGGAGATGGATTCATGATGCCACGGGTGACAGCACCGAGGGCTGATCCACACACAAGAGCGCGTCAGGCCCTCAGGGAAGCCCTATGGAGTGAGGGGTCTCAGCCCCATTTCCTGAAGAGGGAGATGAGGCTCAGAGAGGTTCAGGAGTTCACCCAAGGCCACACAGCTGAGAAGGACACAGCCAGAGCCATAACGCCCCAAATCCCCACCCTCATCTCAAGCACCTCCCCTCCCTCCATGCTCCCACCAGCTCCCGGCAGTTCCTGGAACACATCCTGTTCCTTCAGGCCCGACCTGCCTGCGAGCTGCTCCCTCTTCCTGGAACGCTCTTCTCCCTTCCTAACCCTCCCCTAGTCCACTCTCCACAGTGCAGACAAAAGAACTTGAAAAAAAACGAGCCCGGTAGCATCAAAACCCAGCTTAAAGCTCTCTCACGGCCCCTACCACCCTGGAATAAGCCGCTAGACCTTGGCACGGCCCACATGGTCCCACCTGACCTGGTCCTTGTCAGTTTCCAGCCTCTTTCCAGCCATGCTGGTGGCTCTGTTCCTAAGATGCCCCAAGCTCCTTCCTGCCTCAGGGCCTTTGCATAGGCAGTTCTGGCCATCAGGAAAGATCTTCCCTTTCCTTTTTACCTCTCCTGGACTCATTTTAAACTGAGTTTCTTAAGTGAGGCCTTCCCTGAGTCCCCACCCGAATAAGGTCCTTGTTCTTTTCCCTCATGTTGTCCTGTCCTCTCCCTGCCTAACAAGCATACCAGTTTCAAATGATATGTTCATTCGTTTGATTATCTATTTATGTCTGCCCCTCCCCTGGACATAGGGAGGGTGGGAGCATCCTGTTGTATTTTTTGTGTCTAGAACATAATAGGCACCAAGTAAATATCTGATGAATGAGGGAATGACTAGGTAAACAAATTTGAAGGTCTTTATTATGACACAAATTATAATGGAAACAAATCAATAAATCAGACTTCATCAAAATTAACAACTTTACTACACAAAAGACACTTTCAAAAATGGAAGGGTGGACTATGAATTGAGAAGATATGTCCAACACATATAGCTGGTAAAAGATTCTTACCTAGAACATGTAAGGAGCTCCTAAAGCTTGATAATATAAAGTGAAACATCTCAATTTAAAAAATGAACAAAAATTTGAAGAGATATTCTACTTAAAAAGATATATGAGTAGCGAATAAGGGCATGAAAAGATTCTCCACATCAGTAGTCATTAGGGAAGTAGAAATTATAGCTAAGTGCCCACTAGAAAGGCTAAAGCCCAAGTCTGACAATACCAAGGATGTGGAGGGACAGGATCTCTCATACACTGCTGGTGGGATGTAAAACTGTACAATCACTGTAGAAAACATTTGGACAGTTTCCTTAAAAGTCAGGCATACACATGCCATAAGACCTAGCCATTCCCCTCCTAGCTGTTTGCCTCAGATAAAAGGAAGCATTTACTTATGCAGTCATGTAATAAATGTGCATTACATCTTTATTTGTAATAGCCCCAAATGTCCACCAACAGGTGAATGGATTAAAAAATTGAGGTGTATCTTTACTGTGGAATATTACTCAGCCAATAAAAGGAGCAAAGTATTGACACTCACACACAAACATGGACGAATTTCCAGATTATTATGCTGAGTGACTCCAGGATTCTATATATGATTCTAGAAAATGCACACTAGCCTATCATGAAGGAAAGCTGTTTGGTGGCTCCTGGAGGGTTGGGTGGGAGGCTGACAAAGGCCTATGAGGAAATTTGGGAGATAAATATGTTCATTATCTTGATTGTGGTGATGGTTTCATGGGTGTAGACGTTTGCCCAAACTCTCCAGACTGAACAATTTCAATATGTGCAGATTAGTGTACAGCAATTTTAGTGCAATATAGCTGTTAAAAAATAGTCTAATACCCTCAGAGACCCTGAATGAGACTGACAGGTGGGGATAGGCTTCTTTTTCCCAGCCCATGTGTGACCCATTGATGACCCTGTGGAGACGGTGGGGATGTCTCCTGAGTATGCCACTCAGGAACCTGACAAATATTTAACCCCACCTGATCCCACTCATCACTTCTCTTTCCTGCCATAACATTTTGACACCTCTGATGAACTTGATGACTCAAGTATATATCAAAGTGCCACTGAGATGCCAGACAGGACCCCACCTGTGTGCCTTGAGCTGGGGGTACCCACGGGAGACCATTTTGTTCTGAGCTTGTCAGAGAGGCTGTTCCCCAAGTGGGAGAGGTGGGGAACCCCTGGAGGTCATGGAGAATGTGGACCACCACCCATTCTATCCACCTATCTCTTAATAGGCACGCTTATCAATGCTCAGTGTGTGATTGGCTGAACAGATTCATCTGATTGGTCAGCTAACTGGAGGCAGCTGCTGATTGGTTCCTCCTATGATTCGCCTGCTGCAACTACAGACAGCTGTCTGATTGGTTGACTGTGATAAGTACCTTCATTCTTAACTCTAGGTTATTCCAAAGCATCCACCATCCTATTGTTTATTCATTCTGTCTGCAGCCCACGAGGCAGCCTAGTAGAGGTGCAGAGACCTGGACAATGCCTGGGGCATTTACCCATCCCAGGAGGCCTGGTGACTGTGCTGGGCAGTCTGGTCCTGGCCTCCGGGCCCTCCTTCTCTTCTCGCAACTACGCAGAGAGCCCAAGGAGCCGAGGAGGCAGATTCTGGCTTTTCTGCTTCCCTTGCAAGGCCTGTTTCCCAGCCCTTTGACGGCTGCCCCATCCTTGCCAACAGTGTTTGGACAGAGTAGAACTGGTCTACCAGCTCAGGGGTCTCACTCTCACCCTCTGTGACTTAAGGGAAATGCAGTCACACCAGGAAGACCTTTGTTTCCTCCATATCACGTAGAGGACATCTGAGCATTTGACTTTCTAACACCCCCAGGCCCAGCCCCAGGGCTGCAGGTGACAGAATCCTCTTTGTGAGGAGGAAAAAATTCTGTGGTGCAGTTGGCCCTGCCCACATGGGGCACATGACCCGGCTTCAGCCAATCAGAGTGTTCCCTGAGATTGGACATGTGGACCCTTGGAGAGAGATGGTTGCTGTTTCCCCACGATCCCAAGCTGTAAGGACCATGGAGGCCTCAAGCGGCTGCATCTTCCCCGCAGTAAGGAGAAAGCTTTCTTGAGAAGGGGGTCAGCACAGACTGAGGAAGAGAGAAGAAGATAGAGGAAGGAAGTAGAGCCCCAGGGAGATGGTTTGAGCCCCTGCCTCGACCAATCCCTGAAGTCAGTTCCACCTTGCTGTATTTTCCAGGTATGTAGATCGTTACACCTTTTCTTAGGAGTCTTTGTGTTCTGCCCCTAGCAAGAAAATGTTCTGCCTCAAACAAGCTGCAGTAAAGGGGCAGAACCAAACTCCAGAAGGGAAGTGAGGCCCGGAATGGAGAAGCAGAGAAGCCTCAGAGTTGAGATGCCAGAAAACGGGCTGTGTCACCAGGAAGGGTGGCCAGCTGTCAGTGAGGCTGGATACAGAGGCCCCGGCTGAGCCAGTCTATGAGGCCTGCACGAGCCCTGCTCCACGGGGCCTGAGGAACTGTCAGTTTGCACCTGCATCTGGCTATTTCACTTATACATGGCCCCTGACTGGCCCCTGTTGGCATGTGGTGTTGGGATCCTTGGTAAAATGTAATCGCAAGTTAGAACTCTAGAATCATAGAGCCACACAGTCCTAGAATCATAGTCTTAGACACTTAGACTTATAGGATCTTAGAATTCATTACTTCATTCAATAAATATTTTCCAAATGTCCGCTCTGTGCTGGGTGCTGAGCTGGGTGCTAGGGATGCAGGGCTGAACAAGACATGTACAGTTTCTACCCCCACAGATGGTCCATTCTAGAATCACAGAAACTCAGAGCTGAAGGGACTCAGGGGAGTTTCTTAGCTTCATCTTTTTATCTCCCTAGAGGAGGAAGTAAAGGCCAGGCTTGCGGAGGGACTGACCTGGGAGGGGAGGTCAGAAGGAGGGTGAACTTAGAAGATTATTTTGAACCTGGGAAGAAATCGGGATGCAGGAGAGAGCATGGCCCCTCATCCACTCCAAGGCTGTGGTCCCCACATCCTTCTCACTATCTGCCGCTGCCCCAGGAGTCTGCCCCAGTATGAGTTGCTACCCAAAGGCCACCATGGAGAGAGGGAGGAAGGAATAGGGTGAACCCTGCCAGAGGCTGCTGGGAACAGGCTTCCTGAGGCAATGAGAGGCTTGGCCGTCTGCCCACCCACCATGGCTGCGTCCTCCACCTCTGGGAAACTCACCTGTGGGCTCGAGGCCACCCAGGCTTGGACACTGATGGACCTCTGTGTGGGTCATGGAAGGAGACCTCAGGCCATGGATGTCTTGGGAGATCCCCACAGGGGGCCAAGCCCAGCCCCTGCTGCCCAGCCTGGTTCCTCCAGGAAAAGCCTCCCTGGGGTGATCCTGATGACTGAGTCCACCTCTGTCCAAGCCATTTTTCTTTAAACACCAGAGAGAAAGTTATCCCAGGTTCTATTTTTAAACCTTAATTACACAATCACTTCAACAAAATAAACTATGCGGCTTTTAATGTTTACCTTAGTTATAAGTGTGAGAGTTTATTTTTATAAAACAAAAGTGAATGGGCTCTTTCAGCCAAGTCAGCTTAAGGAACTGCAATTATGTTATGTGCCAAACTTATTTCTGTATATTTCATTTTGCAGAGTGGTTCATGCATACAGTTGAAAAAAAATAGTGTAGAGAGACTGATAATGAAAAGTAGTGGTCTCTTGAACTTCTCACCCTGAGTTCTGCTTGTCAGAGGTAACCAGTTTTAACTTGTTTAGCTGTTTCTCCTACCAGTTTCCTCATAAAGCTAAATAACATGTTTGTACCACCATCTCCTGGCTTCCGGAGTGATTGAGGCTTTAGCTCATCCTACCAGCCGGTCTCCCCTTCTGCTAACATTATTATATTTTTAGTTCTTCTTTTGGTTACCTTGGAAACTTTAAGTAATGAACTCATACATGTCTTTCTGTAAAAATAATATTATAAGTTTTAAGGTAAAGGGGATTCATTCATTGGCCCATGGAACCAGAAAATACAGGGGAAGAACTCACTTCATTGGTGGCTGGATCTGGGGCTCTATCTCCTGCCTTCAATCTCCTATCTCTACTTTCTTGTGCTGACCTCATTCTCAAGCAGGCTTTTTGCACCCTGTGGGAACGATGGCTTAAGCCATTTGGCCTTTGCAATGAAAAGTTCTGCCTGAACACAACATAGTAAATCAACTATGCTCCAATAAAAATTAAAAAAAAAGAAAGGTTCTGCCTAAAATAAACCACACTCAAGGGTCAAAACCATATTCCTAAAGGGAAGTGAGTCCTAGGACTGAGATGTGCAGCATGTTTTCCAAGACCAAACTCCTAACCACACAACCTTGTGACATGTTTTTATTACACTGTCACTTTGTGCCAGGCCCTGGGGACTACAGTGTAAGCCATGACCAGTACAGTCTCTGCACTTGTGGAGTTGACAGTCTAGTTTGGCAAACAGATACTAAAGAACATCATAAATTAATGTGAATTCACAACTGTAATAAATACTATAAAGGAGAGGGGTGCAGTGCTATGAAGACATATAGATAGGGGGTTTGACCTTGTCACAGAAGGTCAGAGAGGGTACCCCTGAGGGGATGATGGGTAAGCTGGGATTAAAGAGTGAGGGGTATGTTGTGTAAAGGGGGGTCAAGAGAGACCTACAAGCACAAGGAGGCTGTGAAGAGGCCTGTGGCAAGAAGAAGAGTGTCACTCACAGGGGATGAAGATGCCCAAAGGTCTGGAGGGAGGGGGCTGTTATGTACCATCCCAGGATGGAAGGGTTCTGGCTGTGCAGTGTCTTTCAGGCCAACAGAGTGTGTCTTTTCTTTATCCCAAGAGAAGAGGAGCCATGGCAGTGCAGGGAGGGCCAGAGGAAGGAAAGAAAGTGACCAGTTATGTACTCTGAGATTTCTTTTCTGCCATGTTGGGAACACATTGCAGTTGGGAAGTAATGAAACCTGGGAGGCCTGCTAGAAGCAGCTGCTGCTGCACAGGCACCCAGGCTAAGTAAGAAGGTCTTGTGTGCACTGGCTGCATCTGCCCCCAGAGCCAGCAGACATGAACCACCCTCATTTGGAAGAATCCAAAATGTCTATAAAATAGCTTTAATAATGTCCAAGATATAGGGAATTCCCTGGCAGTCCAGTGGTTAGGACTCTGTGCTTTCACTGCTGAGGGGCCATGTTCAATCCCTGGGTGGGGAACTAAGTTCCCGCAAGTCATGTAGTGTGGTCAAAAATAAAATGATGTCCAAGATAAAATCCAAAATTATTAGAAATATAGGGCTTCCCTGGTGGCACAGTGGTTGAGAGTCCACCTGCCGATGCAGGGGACATGGGTTCGTGCCCCAGTCCAGGAAGATCCCACATGCCGTGGACCGGCTGGGCCCGGGAGCCATGGCCACTGAGCCTGCGCGTCCAGAGCCTGTGCTCCGCCACGGGAGAGGCCACAACAGTGAGAGGCCCGCGTACTGCAAAAAAAAAAAAATTATTAGAAATATATAAGTGTGAACTAAAATCAGGAAAAGGGCAGTCAGTGGAGAACAATCTCAGGATGATCCAAACATTAGACTTATCAGACACAGGATAATGCAAATGCTAGAATTATGAAGGAGGTATTATAGTTAAACTCATGATGGTAAAGAAAAATATGTTCAGAATAATGAATGAAAAGATTTTAAAATTCCCAGCAGCTAAATAAAACTATAAAAATGAACCAATGGAAACTGTAGACTTAAAATATACAATATTTAAAAAAAACAGTAGATGTGTTAACAGAAAAGTGAAGACAGAAGAAAGAACCAAGAAATTGAAGATACATCAATAGAAATTTCCAATCTAAAAGATATAGAAATTAAAATTAAAAAAAGAGTCTCAGTTATCTGTAGAATAATATCAAAAGAAAAACCTAACATATATGGAACTGCAGCCCTAGAAGAATGTGTGTGTATACAGACACATGTGTGAATGTGTGTGAAAGGTAGAAGAAACTACTTGAATAATATTGGCTGGAAATTCCTCACATTTGGTGAAAGACAAATATTTACAGATATATGAAGCTTAGCAAGCCCCAAGCAGAATGAATTCAAAGAAAATTACACCTAGGTGTATCATAGTCAAACTACTGAAACCCAGTTGAGAAAATTTTGAAAGCAGTTGGAGAAAATGACATATTACATGGAAAGAAACAACAATTTGATTGACTGCTGATTTCTACTGAGAAGGAATGGAGGTCATGTGACAATCAAATTGCATCTTTAAAGCATGGTCAATCCAGAATTCTATATCCAGCACAAATAGCACTCATAACCAAAAGTGAAATAGGAACGTTTTTAGATAAAAGAAAACTAAGGGAATTTATAACCAGCAGAACTGAACTATAAGAAATACTAAAGAAAGTTCTTTAAGCTGAGGGAAAGTGGTGCCAGATGGAAATTTAAATATTCAAGAAAATATTGAAGAACAGCAGAAATGAGAAATGTGTGAGTATAAGACTATTTTTTTCATTTTATTTTCTTAAAATACATCAGACTCTTTAAAGCAAAAAAATATCATATTGCATTGTGGAATTTATAATGTATGTAGATATAATATATATGACAACTATATCACAAAGGATAATGAGGGAAGGCACAAAATGAACTTACACAGATGCAAGGTTAAAAGTTACAGATGTGCTTTGTAATCTTTAGATCAATCATTTAAGAAATACAAGTAGGTATAGCTAAAATGCCAATAGATAAATAAAAGTGGAATTCAAAAAGATAGATTTAACTAATTCAAAAGAACACAGGAAAGGAGAGAAAGAGAAACAAACAACAAACCTAGAAGAGATGAACATAAAGCTGATAGTAAAATGCTGACCCTTGACCACCTCATAGCTACATTGAAGGTTAATACGCCGAACACTCTAATCAACAGAGTCCCTTTTCCTCTTTTCTTCCATTTTCTTTTTACAACCTTCCTAGGAGGTAGCCAAGGGCATGGTTTGGCCCCACGTTACTGATGAAAAAAATCCACGGCTCAGACAGAGGCAGTGACCTGCATGAAGTCACACGGGGTCACAGGTAGAGTCCAGGTGGGAAACTCAGTCTCCCACTGGCCTCCACTGGGCTTTGCTGTGCCCCATCCCCCAGCTCTGATATAAGGAGATTTGGGGGGTGGTCAGAGGCTTTGTGTTTCTACCCTGAACCTCTCCTCTGTTGAGACACAGCACTGACCTGCCATGTTCCAACTTGAATAACAAATAGAAAAGAATAAACCTCAGGCTGGAAAAGGGGATTAAACCTTGTTGAGGGGAGCTCAGAGTCCAGACAGGGGCAGATCATGAGAACAGGGACAGCTCCCTGAGAATGAGCTCCCAGCTCTGAAAGAACCTGCAGAGGAGACCATGGTAAAAAAACTAACAAGGATGACAGCAATCACAGAACATGGGGTGGCATAGGTTGGGGAGCACAGGCATCCTTTATGTGTCTGAGTCTCCCTTCCTGAGGGGGAAGCAGCCCTGGGGGTGCAGTGGGGATGCAGGGCCATGACTTGAACCTGAGCCTCTGGCCGGTGCCCTGTCCTCCCCACTTTCAGGGCAGGGGCTCAGAGGATGATCAGGACCTGTCCTGGGGCCTGGAGAACTTGGACAGGTGTGTTGGTCTGTTTCCTTCCACACAGAACACCATGAGATGCTCTGGCTGGCTCGGGAGGTGGTGAGCACCCTGTCTGTGAAGGGGTCGAGCAGAGGCTGGGAGACCAGCCCCCGGGGCTTCTGGGATTGAGAGAGTGTGTCTAGGGAAGGGATCAGCAGGCCCTGGGTTCAGTCTCGGCTCTAACTTCCTGCTGGGTGATTTGGGGCAGGTCGTTTGGGGAGGGCTTAGATGGAGACGCCATGAGCACGTGCTTTACCCATGCTCATGGTGGAGACCCAGGCATCTGGCAGGTGGCTGCTGACCAGCCAGAAACCCTCCCCCTCCAGAGATGCTGAGTGTGGCCCTTGAGCCCCCTGGAGATCCCTCACACTGACATAGGTGTGGACAGAGTGCCCAGTGCTAGATCCTCTGAGCTGGGTCTGCCTGCCCCAGGTTTTGTGTTGTGCTGGCTGATTCCAGTACAGAGCCTACACTTGGAGAAGCTCTGGGACTTTCTCTGCACCCCTGCCTAAGCAGCCCTCATTGTCTGCAAACTCCACGGGCTCAGCCAGCCTTGGGAGGGGCCTCCCAATGTCCCTGGCCCAAGCATTTCTGGGAGAGTGGCAGCCGAGATCATTCTGTGTGGAGGACACAGGGGCCCTGGGTTCCAGGATAAGCAAACTGTCCTTAAACAGAGCTCTTGTGGGCCAAGGTCCCAGATTCCTGCTGAGTAGGCAGAGACTAAACTGCTCTTGGGAGCAGAGTGGAGGGGATGGCTATGAACACAGGCATGATGATAAACCTCATCCCTGTCACATCAGGTTCTCAGTTAATGCCTAGACCAATGTCCCTGCAGCCTCGAGATACTATGATTCTATGAATGTTGATATTTAGAACTTGATACTGATCAGAACTTGAGGGATCAGGGACAGCGCTCCCTTGGTGACTCTCATTTCCCTGATGGCTCCAGCATCCTCTGGACACTTCCACCCCTGCCATGGCAGAAACCCACCTGCAATAGAGGGGTCTCAGCTATGCCAACAAGCCCTCTTATCAGAGATGCGAACCCTGATTCCTCTTCACTGTGACTCTACCTCTGACGGCTGACCTGGGTCAGGAAGTGGGCTTCAGGCCACCTGGGCAGGCAATTCTGGGGTCCCAGGCACCAAAATGTGCCAAAAAGTGTCTGGGATTGTGAGGGTGCCAGGTAGCCTCCAGGTGGGCCCATCACCCCTTTGGCTCCAGAGATCCCTGATGCCATGGGGCGGGCATGGACAGAGCAGGGTCCTCTACATTGTCCATGGCACAGCCTCTTGCCCAGGCCTGAGGATGGTATGAAATCCAGCTCTGTTCCACCTGCCAGGCCGTCTGCTTGGTTCTGCAGTGGGAAGGACCTGAGGCTGGAGCAAGACATTAGGGAGAGCAAGACTCATAGACCCCATGCCAAGGCCACAGACAAATGTCCAGAGTCAGGGCCTGGAGCCCCAAAGTGGAGTCAGCCAGAGAAGGGGCCTGGGCTCAAGGGAGCTGTACAGGTGAGAAGTGCAGGTGGGACCTTACCTGGCTGCGTCACAGGGCCGAGGCAGGGTTGAGGGACCCACATTTGCTGCATCACTTTCTCTGATTTCTCAATTTGAAACTGAGGCCATGAGCACCAGTCAGAAGCAGGTAATTACAGACAGCTCTACAGCGAAGCAATTCCAGCCCCCACCTTCCTGGCCCCATGAAATTGCCTGGGGTTATACACATGTGGAGCCATATTTCACGCTGTAAATGAGTACGTTTTTAGGAGCCGCAACTTCCCAAGAGTTCATGAATTCCCTAGAATCATCACACTTTTGAGATCTTCCATGAGACAAAATAATGAGCAAGGGAGACTGTCAAGACTGTTTAAAAGAAAACAAAAGAAAGGAAAAAAGGAATAGCTCATACTGTGGATATTCTGCTTTTTACATGAGGTGTCTAAAGAATTGGCTGCATTTTCCCAAATTGCTGGTGAGGAGAGAGTGAGGAGAGTGTGTGCAGTCTGAATTGTTCATAGTTGCCCCAAGAATGCTGTGCTCGGGGCTTCCCTGGTGGCGCAGTGGTTGAGAGTCCACCTGCCGATGCGGGGGACACGGGTTCGTGCCCCTGTACGGGAGGATCCCACATGCTGCGGAGCGGCTGGGCCTGTGAGCCATGGCCGCTGAGCCTGCGTCCGGAGCCTGTGCTCCGCAACGGGAGGGGCCACAACAGTGAGAGGCCCGCGTAATGCAAAAAAAAAAAAAAAAAAGAATGCTGTGCTCCAGCCATTAACCAGGTGGAGGAGAGTAACGATTGCAGTGGGATACTGACGGCAAATGGACAGTTTTGTGAGCACAGAGAATCCATCTCCAGAGATGAAGTTCAGGTCAGATCGGCCCTGCCAAAGCTGGACAGAGAGACAGGATATGGTCAGGGGGCAGAAGAGGGACAGCCAAGGATCCCATGGAAGATTCTGGAAAGAACACCTGAAGCAAATGATCATTGTGGGAACAACCTTCCTATGGGTCCAGGGCTTCACTAAGAGGCCCCTGCAGAGCCCTCAGCTCAAGGTGATGCCAGTTGCCTTTAATCGAGAGTGCCTTCTGTGCAGGCCCTGAGCCAGGCACATTACAAGTATCATCTCACTGAGTCCTCACCTCGACTTGGAGGAAGATGCTATTATTATCCTTAATTTGCAAATGAGGAAACTGAGGCTCAGGAGGGCTTGCCCAAGGTCACAGCCAGGAGGAAGTGAGTGGAGCAGAACACGAGTCCCAGAAGCATGATGGTGTTGTCCTGGCCTGGGGTGGGTGGAGAGGGGGCTCTGTTTATCAGGGACCTTCCATATGCCATGTTCTGGGTTGTGCCTGTTGCATATTTCAGGTTATATTACCCCCACTGCAATCTTTGGGGGTGCTATTACCCCTGCTAGAGACTAAATGTGTCTCCCCAAATTCATATGCTGAAACCTAGCATCCCCTGTGGTGGTATTAGGAGATGGGGCCTTTGGAAGGTGCTTCAGTCATGAGGGTGGGGCCCTATGAATGAGATCAGTGCCCTTATAGAAGTGACCAGAGACCTTCCTCACCCCTTCCACCATGTGAGGTTATAGCTAGAAAGAACCTCTAGGAATCAGACACAGGATCTGCTGGTGCCTTGGTCTTGCACTTCCCAACTCCAGAACTATGAGAAATAAATGCAGTTTATAAGCCATCCAGTCTATGATAATTTGTTATAGCAGCAGACCTGGGAGGTCCAGGGAACTCCTGTACCTTTGAGCTGCTAGCACTGTCACCCCCCAGTCCATTCACACAGGGGGCACCTCATACCTGCCTCTCCCTACTTGCAATATTATTCTCCAAAGCCCGCAGCCCTGTTTGGAACTATCTGCCCCTCCCCCTCAGCTCTGAGTCACCCTCTCTTTCACTGACACCTCATCCCTCCAACCGAAGTCCTACCAGCTCCAACCCATCCCACCTTTGGTGCTGACTCAGCTCTGCCTTCTCTCTCATTCCAAGAAAATGACCTCTCCCTGCATGGACCCCAGAACACCCCTCCACCCAAACCTAAATCCAACCCTGACACCAGGCACCACAGAAAGATCCCATTGTGTTCAACTTAGTCTCCACAACTAAGGAAATTTAAAACCAGAACTCAGAACCCATATTGTAAGGTTCAGCCCTCAGGTTCTCAGCAACTGTGGGACATTTCATTTTTCTTCTCCCAAATCTGGCAACACAACTGGATCAGGGATCATTCATTTCACACAGATAGAAACCCAGATGTGTTACTGCTGCAGTTACATCTCAATGGCTCCTCTCCAGCCAGTTTCATCCCTCTTTTCCAGCTTCCAGCCTCCCACTGCTGTGGTCTATAGATTCTCTCTTTCTTTGCATCCTTTATATTTTTGCACATTGCTTTGGTCCCAGCAAAGTAGGTCTCCAGCTTTGCAGAAAGTTCATACTCTCCAGCCCTCAAGGATAGCTATCCACCCTCCTTCAGCCTCCTCCAGCCTGAGACTAATTACGTTTTCCTGAACTCCAAGGGAAGATGGAATAGCGTGTTTTCTGTGAGAGAAAGTTCTCTCTCCATGATCCTCAGTGTGGCTCTCCATGAAAGGGGGCTCATTCACCATAAACACGCTCCCCATGTGGACTGATGGGCCAGGTCATGTGATAGCCATCATAATAACAGGGATGAGCCCTAACATTGCTGGGGCAGTCACTGAACTGAGCTCTTTTCAGACGCTGCCTCTTTCCTCCAGCAGCTCTAGGTGGTGCGTGATGGCTTCCTAATGTGACAACCTGGGCACAGCTTTGTTCCCAGAATTCCCTTCTACCCTCATGTCCCGTTAGGATGGGTACAAAGGAGGTACAACTCATGAGACTTGGCGGTACAGCAGGGGCAGCAGCTAAGGTGCAGCGCACACAAATTGCTGCTGATCTGCCGATTGTCAGCGGGAAGCAAGTTGAGCCTGAAATTTCTCTCCATTCCCCCAGATCTTCCTTCAGTTCTCTGACTCCTGGGTCAGGTGTGTGGTGGGTTCAGCCCGTCTTCATGGGCTTCCATCCCACTTGTGATCTTCCCTTACTGCCTGCCTGCCTGTGGACTTTGGGCTCCAGCCTCAAATGTGGAGACAGCCTTGCTTAGCCAGCTGCACTGCTACTGCAGAAGCTGGTTCCCTCTGATAAACCCCTTAGTAAACACACACCTACACACACACACGTATATCTAATTTGCTACTGGTTCTGCTTCTCTGGATGAACTCTGATACAAGGTGGAAACCATTAATATACCTGTTCTATGGATGAGGACACTGAGGTGTCCAATTCTAGTTTCAACAGGTCTCCAGATGGAGAGGAGTTTTGCCCCAGGGTGTATCATACCCAGAATCTCACCAGATAACTGACTTAGATGATTCAGATCCTGAGATTTGGGGCTTTTGAGCTGAGGAGATTTTTCACTCTGAGTTGATGCTATAAATGGATTGAGACTTTTGGGGATGTTGGGATGGGGTGAATGAGTTTTGCATGTAGAATAGACATGACTCTTTGGTGGCCAGAGGACAGACTGCGGTAGGCAGAATAAGGGCTGTCCAAAGATATTCACATTCTAATACCTGGAACCTGTAAATATGTTACCTTACATGTCAAAAAGAACTTTGCAGATGTCATTAAATTAGGGATCTTGGGATGGGGAGACGATCCAGGATTTTCAAGGTGGGCCCAACGTAATCACAAAAGTCCTTAAAAGTGAGAGAGAGAAAGGCAAGTGAGCTGGAAGAGATGTGGTGACAGCATCAGGTTGAATGATGCAGGGCCATGAGTGAAGGCAAGTGGGCCACCTGTAGAAGATGGAAAAGGCAAGGAAACGATAAATGAAAAAGGAAAGGAAAGGAAGCTTCTCCTAGACTCTCCAGAAGGAACGGAACTCTACTCACCCATTTTAGACTTCTGATCTCCAGAACATTAAGATAATAAATTTGTTGGGTTTTTTTAAAGACTTTATTTTTTAAGAGGAGTTTTAGGCCTACAAAAAATTGGGAGGAAGGAAGAGAGATTTCTGATATATCCCCCACTACCACACATAACTAGCCTCCACCATTACCAGCATCACTCACCAGAATGGGACATTTGCCACCAAGGTTGGACCTAAGTTGACATCATAATTACCCAAAGTCCACAGTTTACTTTTAGGGTTCTCTCTTACATTGACAGTACAGTGGGGTTTATCAGAGGAGGAAGTAAATTACTTAGGTGTTCATTTACTGAGATTTGGGGTGGTTTGTTACTGCAGCAAAAACCTAACCTAGGGCTTCCCTGGTGGCGCAGCAGTTGAGAGTCCGCCTGCCAATGCAGGGGACACGGGTTCGTGCCCCGGTCCAGGAAGATCCCAAATGCTACGGAGCGGCTGGGCCTGTGAGCCATGGCCACTGATCCTGTGCGTCCGGAGCCTGTGCTCCGCAATGGGAGAGGCCACAACAGTGAGGGGCCCCCGTACCGCAAAAAAAAAAAAAAAAAACCTAACCTAAACAGATGCCTTTGAGAATCTGATGAAATCTTTTCACTTTCTGCTCAGGAGAATGCCTACCTGCCTGTAAACATTACATTTGGGCTCCCCTGGGTGTCTGCTACCTGAGATCTCAAAACTGTTGGCTTAAACCCTGGCTAGTTTCACGCTTTATGACCTGATTTACAATAGAGGTAATAATATAATAGAGGTAATATAATAATATAATATAATATTATAATAATATTATCTATAATATTATCTATAATATAATAATAGAGAGACCTTCCCTCCCATCGCAACTCCTCTTACCCGCACCCTCTTCCCTCCAGAGATGGCCTCTGAGCTCCATATTCCTTCCCCTCCTGGATGCAGAGGTATCCAGCACCCTGCTCCTACCCCACCTGGGATGGACCTAAACCCATCAACAGGATATAAAATCATTGTTACATTCACTCAAGCTTAAGGGGTTCAGGGAACTTTGGCATCCCTGAAGCTCATCCAGGGACCTCCAATCAAGAACTTCAGCTCTCTAAGGTTCATGAAATCTCTCCAGGATCTCAGACCTGTCCAATGCAGGACACTGAGAAGAGCTCACAGTTAGACGGAGCCCAAGTTATGAAACCTCAGGTGCGATGAGAACAACCCCCAAACTACCTCAGTGACACTGGAAGCCAACGCTTAGGCTTAGGCTCCATGTGGTGGTCACAGAGGCACCCTGCCTGGACGCCAAGAAAAACTGGCCACCCACTGTGAGGACTGCAGGTGGCTGCGGTGCCTCTGGGTCCTGCCATAGTCCTCGAGGCCTGGCCCTGCTCTCCAGTGATGGAGCACAGCACAAATACTGGAGGCGGCCCTTCCTGCCCCATATGGGACTGCTGATGCCAGCCTTTACTCAGGTGCACCCCAGGGGGGTGATGGAAACTTGATTAGAACCTCATCAGAACCTGCCCCACCCAATTCTGATGTCTCCCTTTTATCTTTCACAGGTTTTACTCACAAATGAAACTCTCACCTTGCAGATTCCCTCTCAGTGTCTGCTTCCCAGAGAGCCAGGGCTGACAGACATGATGTTCTCGGCCCCAAGGGCTTCTCTGAGCCTCAAAGTCATGACCTTGAACCTCCTTTCCGAGGCTCAGTTTCTAGGGCTTCAGCTGGTGGAAAAACACCAACACCTGAAGACCTCAAACTCCTTCTGCCCGGGTCTCTGCTTCCCGTGAAGCTTTGCTCTCCCCTGGCAAAGGGGAGCATCCTGGAGACACTCAGATGTAGATTCAAATGCTGGATCTGCCACTGGGCAGCTGTGCGAATTACTGTGTGTGTGTGTGTGTGTGTGTGTGTGTGTGTGTGTGTGTGTGTGTGTGTGTGTGCGCGCGCGCGCGCATGCACGCACCTCTTTGCGTGAATGCCCCTACGTGTGCAGGTGTACCTCCTTCTCTGAGTGGGCATAAAGCCCACCTGGTATCTGTGTCTCTATCTGTCAGTGAATCCATTAATTTTTCTCTCTCTGACTTGCTTACACCTCCCACCCCGTATTTGCTGCCAATGCCAACATGGGGATAAGGGACTCAGACCTGAGGGCTTCAAGTTCTGAGGAAGGAGAAGTCTGTTTTCAGCAGCAGGCAGCTCTCAGCTGATCCTTGGGGCAGGAACATGTTGCAAATCCCAGGGGGCTCTGAGTGCCCCCCAGATTTCATTGAGCCCTAAGACCAGGGGCTGCTGTAAGGAAGGAGTGGCTGGTATCTCCTGCTGCTGACCACCCCTCCAGGAAGCCTCCCCAGGATGCAGACCCTGACTCAACCTTGACTTTGGGGACTCCCAGGCAGGGCAGCAAACAGCCACCCACAGGTGCAAGTCACCCACCAAACAACGTCAAGAACCAAAGTGCCGCAAACATGGTCAGCACAGCCTAGAGGTTAGGAAACTTGGCTCCACTGAGCAGCAAAGAAAACCAAAACTCAGAGATGGGAGTAACTCACATGGGGCCACAAGTTCACGCCACCAGTGAGTGGTAAAGTCTGGATTCACACCAGACCAGACCGGCCCTCAGCCCTTTTGCTTCCTCTCTACCCCATGACAGCTTTGAAATCAACTCTATGTTTTTGATTTTTAAGACAACAATAATCCATGAAGGAAACTGGGGAGGTCCATGGGGCACTAGCCAGGCAGGAGGAAGGAGGCCAGTCCCTACTTGTGTATGCACTGGTGACCAGTGCTGGAGTTGATGACCCACCTGAGGATGTACAACAAGGTGAGGGGCTGACCTCTGACTTCTCTGGGCTCAGCCAGAGTTGTCTCCAGCCTCCAGGAGAGTGACCCAAATGGAAGTTTCTCTTACACTGGCCACCTGCTTTATTAAAAGCACTAAATCTCTGAGCTTCCCTGTCAATGACCAGGGAGGGTCAGGAAAGCAACAGCAGAAGGTCTTGGGCAAGGGCTCGCCAAGCCCCGCAGTGGTAAACCTTCATCTTCTAACTTATTAATAACTCCTGCTGCCTGCATTTAGAGGCTCAGTGACTTTCCTGCTCGGTGTCACGGAGTCTTCAAGCTGCCTCTGGTCCAGCTCCGTCTGGTGCAGAACCCACTTCTGTACTTGCAGATGAGCCCAGCACCCACTAGACATCCGTGCAGGTTGCCGCTTTGAGGCATGGGAGGGGAAGAGTGGGGAGGGTCTTAGGGTGGGGATGTGCAGGCTGTGTGGAGGGAGGGAAGACATTGCACTCCTTGACAGGCCCTGCCGTGGAGGCAGAGGCTCTGGGCGAGGGTCCTGGGTGGGCTTCCATTGCCCCAGTTCAAGGCCAGCTTCTCTTGTGACCAGCTGTGTGATCTTGGCTAAGATACTCAGTCTCTCTGAGCCTTGCCTCATCTGTTAATGGAAGTCATGATAGTGCCTACTCCAAGGGATTGTTGTCAGGATGCAATGGGACAATGACTGGATAGTGTTTCACCTGTCACTTAATAAATGCTCATCGTTGCTGTAAATGAGCTTCTGCTCCTAGCTCTACTCCTGTCTCACATTCTCAACAACTCTGTGAGTAGATAGCAACACCCCAGCTGATAGACGAGGAATCCAAGGCTCTTTGGAGAGGAGAAGGAAGTTTCCTAAGGCCACACACGACCTCATGGCAGAAGACAGAGATTCCAGCCCCAGGCCGACACTGTCTCACCTCAGAATCCTTAGTTTTCCTCCCATGCTGAGAAAGGCTGCTATCTCTCAGTAGTTCTCAGCATTTTCTTCTCCAGTGGCGTTTGACAAATGTCCCCTGAAGTCACACACCAGCAGGGGAACCTTGCAGTCAGGGTTCAGCTCCATCAGAGCAGGTGTACCTGCCCCAGCCCAGAAGGTAGCTGGGCTTGGATGAGGCCCAGGGGCTCTAGGTGGCTTGAGGAGCCTCCAAGGACACTGAGCAGAGACCTGGCCCCGGTCTGTCTCCCACATCTGTTCTTGAAACTTAACACGATTCCAGAGGATAGACTTTTGGGACAGGGAGAACTAGGGTCACTCTAGGCTCCAGATAAGTCTTCAGTGCAAAGGTCAGGAAGAAACCATGTCAGAGGAAGCCAACATGACCTTGCCTGTGTGTGGAGAATGATGTTATCACCAACTTCTAACTTCTGTAAAGGCCGTGCTCTGTTTGCCAGCTGCTGTCCTGAATGCTCAGCATCCATTATTCTGCTGTGGCAGCCTGTTGAGATAGGCTCTACTTTTATACCCATTTAACAGATGAGGAAGCTGAGGCCTACCTTAGGTCTCAAACACATGAAAGCTGAGATTGAAGCCCAGGACTGTCTTCCTGAAGCTGCTCTGTCACCTTCTCACCTTCTCATCCAACATAGGAGATGCCAATTTGAGATCTCTGGGGGTGAGGATCAGCAAATTGAACCTAGAGTCCCCTGAGAGGACACCTGTCTTCTGGTGAGCATTGTCTAAGTCTTAAAAATGGTTTTAGGTGGGTCCAGGAGGGTATGAAGAGGCCAGGGCTCTACCCCTCCCTAATCCCTTCCCCAGCCCCCAGGACCTCTTCTCTCATCTTTAAGGGGCAGGAGCTAAGCCCAGCACCTGAGGTGGCCTCTCCTGACAGCCCTGTGTGGCCCTACCATGCAGGTGCTGGTAGGAGGGCAGGGTCTGGAGCATGTGCCATTAGTGCAGGGCAGCCTAGCGGTTAAGACCACTGACATTAGGGTCACATGGAATGAAGTTTGAGCTCCATCTCTGCCACTCACTAGCTGTGTGTCCTTAAACAAATTATCTAAACTTTCTGTGCCCACCCTTCCTCACCTGTGAAATGGGGCTGAGGATAGCTAGGTTTCAAGATTGTTTCAACTACTAAGTAATAACAAAGAGAGCTGATATTATAAAACGTGTACTTTGTGCCAGGTACTATTCTGAATGCTTTAACCTGAACTAGTAAGTGCTGAAGCCTGGGTTGCAATGCAGGTAGGCTGGATCCAGAATCTGTGCTCTGAAAAGCTGGGCCAAAATGAATGTGAAGTCCTTAGAACAGGGCCTGGAATATCCTAAAACCAGGATTTCTCCATGTGTGCCCTTCACGCAAACTTGAGTCAGAGTCACCTTGGGCTGGGAAGAGGTGGGCAGAAGTAAGTGGGGGGTGCCTGTTTGAATTACAGATTCCGCAGCCTTATCTGATACCCACTGAGTCAGAATTACTGGGGCCTGGGGATCAGCTTTTGAACAGACATGTCTATCCTCCTTGACCAGATAATTCTTAAGCCCCCTGAAGAATTAGCATCAGGGACTTAGTGTGCCATGAAAGCAGCTATGAATTTATTTCACAAGTTTCAAGACTAAAGATCTAGAGCCCTATGTTCTGGAGCAAGCCCTGGCACGAGCAAGCCACAGTACCATGGGTCATTCCCTTGTCTCAGATTTCCCATATGTCTAACAGAGATCCTGGTCCCCATGCTGCCCACCTCATGGGACACATGTGAGCGTGATGGTGATGGTGACTGCAGAGATTGCCTGTAACAAAGCAGGCAGGCCCAGAGTCACACTGCCCCAAGATGAAATCCTACTGCTGACAGGGATGTCATTTTAATTTCCTTGTTGTTTCTTTTATTATATTTTAAAATTATTTTCTAAGCGGTTGCCTCAGGGACTACCATTAATGTTAATTTAAAACAATCTAGTTCAAATTAATGCCAGTTTAATTTCAAAAACATAAAAAAATCTTTGCTCCAATAAAGTCCTATTACCTCCTCCCATGCTATTATTATGCAAATTATCTTCATATGTTCTAAGCCCATCAGCACAGATTTATAATTATTGCCTTGTGCAGTTGTCTTTTAAATCAAATATGAGAAGAAAATAATTACAAAAATTGCATTTCCACTGCCTTTTATCTTCACCTATGTAGCTACCATGGCAGTGCTCTTTATTTCTTCATGTGGATTAAAATTGTTATCCAGAGTCCTTTCATCTCAGCCTGAAGCACTGTTTTCAGTATTCCTTGCAGGGCAGCTCTGCTAGTGACAGATACTCAGTTTTTTGCATATCTGGTAAGATCTTAATTTCTCCCTCCGTTTTGAAGAATGTTTTTCCTGGATATAAATTTCTTGGTTGACAATTTTTCTTTAAGCACTTTGAATATGTCATCCCACTGCCTTTGGGCCTCCATGGTTGCTGATGAGAAGTCAGCTGTTAATATTATTGATAGTTCCTCATCTGTAATGGGTCATTTTTTTCTTGCTGCTTTCAAGACACTCTCTTTGTCTTCATCCAGACTGTTTTCTAAATGACTATACTTTCTACATTCCTACCAGCAATATATAGGGGTTCCAATTTCTCCACATAACACTAATTATTATCTGACTTTTTATTCTAGTAAGTATGAAATGGTTTTCCTGATAACTAATGACATGGAGCATCTTTTCATGTGCTTATTGGTCATTTGTATATCTTCTTTGGAGAAATGTATATTCAAATCATTTGTCCATTTTTAACTGGATTGTTTGTCTTTTTTTTGTTGCTGAGTTGTAAGAGTTTTAAAAATATAGTCTATCTTTATTAGGTATATGATACGTTCAAATACATTTTTCCAGTCTATGACTTGCCTTTTCACTTTCTTGACAGTGGCGTCTGAAGAACAAAAGTTTTAAAAATTTTGTTAAAGTCAAATTTACCTTTATTTTTGTTTGTTTGTTACTCAGGCTTTAGGTGTCAAATCTTGGAATTTGTTGCCAAATCCAAGGTCATGCAGGTATACCCTTATGTTTTCTCCTAAGAGTTTTGTAGAGTCATCTCTTACACTTATGTCTGAACCATTTTGAGTTATTTTTGCACATAATATAAGGTAATGGTCCAGCTTCATTCTTTTGCATGTGGCTATCCAGTTGTTGCAGCACCATTTGTTGAAAAGACTATTATTTTCCCATTGATTTGTCTTGGCACCTTTGTTGAAACTCAATTGACCACAGAACCATGGGTTCATTTTTGGACTCTCAATTATAGTTCATTGATTATATGTCTGTCCTTATGCCAGTTCCATGTTGTCTTTATTACTGCTGCATTCTAGTATGTTTTGAAGTTTAAAAATGTGAATTATCCTACATTGTTTCTCTTTTCCAAAATTGTTTTGGCTGTTCTGGGTCACTCGCAGTGCCACATGTATTTTATTTATTTATTTATTTATTTTTAGTTTTTTAAACAACTTTATTGAGATATAATTCACATACCATACAGTTCACCTATTTAAAGTCTACAATTAAATGGTTCTCAGTATAATCACAGATATGGGCAACCACAGTCAATTTTAGAACACTTTCATCACCTCAGTAAGAAACCCCATACGCTTTAACTATCGCCCTCCTGCCCACCTATTCCATCCCCTCAACCCCACCCATTAGCGGGTGCCCTAATCACCCACTAATCTACTTTCTTTCTCTATAGATCTCCATATTCTGGACATTTCATATGAATGGAATTATGTAATCCATGAAGAGATGCACAACATCACTAATAATTAGAGAAATGCAAATCAAAACTACAATGAGGTATTACCTCACACCGGTCAGAATGGCCATTATCAAAAAATCTAGAAACAATAAATGCTGGAAAGGGTGTGGTGAAAGGAACCCTCCTCCAGTGTTGGTGGGAATGTAAATTGATACAACCACTATGGAAAACAGTATGGAGGTTCCTTAAAAAACTAAAAATAGAACTACCATATGTCGCAGCAACTCCACTACTGGGCATATACCTTGAGAAAACCATAATTCAAGAAGATACAAGTACCATGATGTTCATTGCAGCACTATTTACAATAGCCAGGACATGGAAGCAACCTACATGTCCATCGACAGATGAATGGATAAAGAAGATGTGGCACATATATACAATGGAATATTACTCAACCATAAAAAAGAATGAGAGTGAGTTATTTGTATGAGTGAGTTATTTGCATGAGGTGGATGGACCTAGAGTCTGTCATACAGAGTGAAGTAAGTCAGAAAGAGGAAAACAAATACCGTATGCTATTGCACATATATGGAATCTAAAAAAACGGTACTGATGAACCTAGTGGCAGTGCAGGAATAAAGACGCAGACACAGAGAACGGAATTGAGGACATGGGGCGGAAGGGGAAGCCACATATATTTTAGTAGCAGCTTGTCAATTTCTACAACGAAGTCATCTGAGATGCTAATAGGGATTGTATTGAATCTGCAGATCAATTTCAGGAGTATTGCCACCTTAACAATACTGCGTCTTCCAATCCATGAACATGGAATGTTTGTCCATTTATTTGCATCATCTTTAATTTGTTTCAATAAAGTTTCATAGTTTTCAGAGCATAAGTTTTGCACTTCTTTGGTTAAATCTATTCCTAAATACTTTATTCTTTTTGATTCTATTGTAAATGTAATTGTTTTCTGAATTTCATTTTTGGTTTGTTCATTGCCAGTGCATAGAAATGCAATCAATTTTTATATATTTATCTTGTATCTTGCAGTCTTGGTGAACTCATTTGTCCTAATAGGTTTTTAGTGGGTTTCATTTTTTATTAGTTTTAGTAAATTTAGAGGATGACTTAGGACTTTCTATACACAAAATCATGTCATCTGTAATTAAAAACAGTTTAACTTCTTCCTTTCCAATCTGGTTGCCTTTCATTTCTTTTTCTTGCCTAATTATCCTGGATAGAACCTCTAGTACAACATTGAATAGAAGGGGGTATGCCCACAGCCACCCTGGGATGACCAGACCCAGCTGTTAAGTTCCACTTACTGCTGGCTAATTGTTCTGTTGTTTAAAAAAAAAAATGCTCTGGAGCACAAATTGCTTCACAGACAAATCTAATCAATCTTGGGCTCCTTTGAAGGGATAGTTTCAGAGGTCAATGTTAGAGATTTATTCTGACCCCCGGAGGGTTCTTCTCACCTGTCTCTTTCCCTAGTTCTCTCTGGGAAAATAGCTGGCCTTCAGTTTAACCTGTATCTCCAATGAATCTATCAATCTCTTCCCAATTACATTTCTCTACAACTTTCACTAATTTTGACAATTACCTTACACTTGAACTTCTCCACATTCTGCTGCAAATAAAGTCAGTTCCCTTGGGGTGGGGGTAATTTGGTGCGCTCTATTCTATACCCAGCTACTCCCCTTGAGCAAAATCATCTCTCAGCCTCACCTCTGGTTCTGGGGTGGGGAAAATGGCACACTTATCTCTGTATGACATCCCCATTTCAGGATCTGAGTGTTTAGTGGATGGGGCAATAGCAGCTCCAGATCTCTTGGACTTGCCTCTTTGTCAGAAACTCTCACCCCATGATGCAGGGCAAGGACAGTGAGGGTCCCATCATTCTTAGTGATGTTGCACTCAAGTAGAGCCCATGAGTGGGGGATGGGCAGAAGACGAGCACCTCCACCTCTTAGTCACACTTACCCTGAACTTAGCCTTGACAACAGGTAGCTGGGGGCAGGATTAGAAATACTGATATCCTACCCTTCCTGGGAAAACAGGTCTCTGGCTGGAAGAGGGATCCCTGTGTTCTCAGCTGTACCAATACTGAGTGCACTTTCCATCATGTAGAACTGGGCAGGGTGGTAAGGATATGAGTCTTGGTTCAAATATCCCAGACTCTGCAGGTCTTATCAGTTTTTGTGGGGTTTCTTAAATAAATGCTTCTGTATTTGCTTTATGTCCATAGGACCATTTCTAAAGATTTTAAAGGTTTGGGTGGGGTTTATTTTGTTTTGGTTTTTAGTATTTTTCACCAGTTTCACAGAAAAATGGGTTTCTGGAGCTTTTCATGCTGTCATGCTAGAAGTGGAAAATTCTTATCATTATTTTTGACTTTTCCCCTCAAACATGTTCCTTCCCAGGTTCCCACTGAAAGATGCCATCATCCACCAGACAAGAGTGCTCAGTGTCGTTGTCCCTGGTTCTGTTCATCAAGTATCTCAGGACTTGACCTTTCTGGTCCTCTTGGTTAGGGCTTGTTGGGTAACTAGCTCTGACACACTCATTGTGAGTGGAAGCAGCATGATTCAGTTCTGGCCAGGGCACTTAAACACCAATGTGAGACACTCTCCCCTCTCTCCTCCCAAACCCCAAAGTTATATTTTTCTTCTTACACAGTGAGAAGAAACTTTCTAAACAGTGGCTAATTCAAAAGCCTGGTTTCCTGAGTGAAGAACATATAAAGCAGGGCCATAGCTGGCCATTGATGGACATGTAGCCCAAGCAAGAAACTAGGTGTGGAGCGAAGCACTCCCTTACTCTATATGATGAAATAATAGCATGACCACAAAACATTTATCTGTGCTTTGCATGGTTGTCTCCAGAGGCTTAGAAAAATCAATTCATTTGTCTGAATCCCTGGGAAGGAGGGGGTCGGAAAGTGAACCCAGGTATGACCCACAGCCCTTGTTCTCCACTGTCCCCTTCAATGACCACACCAGGCACTGGGCCCTGCTGGCCTTGTCCCTGACCTCCTGGGGTGGCTGTCTTTGTGCTGACTGCTCTGACAGGCAGAAAGTGTTTCTTCCCTTTGAATTCTTATCTGCTTCCTGGAAGGTTCTAGCAACTGGCTCTTGTTTTGTCCTCTGGAGCCACACAGAGTGAGTCTAATTTTCTCAGAAACTGCAAAATAGATTTAATAAACTCCACTAAGGTGTGTAATCTCATAGACAGGATGCAAATGTTCTATCCTTTGGATTTTGTTTTCATAATTACTAGAACCATGAAAATTGCAGGGATTAGAGACTTGGCTGGAAACGAGGATGGATTGTATCGCCAAGAAAGTAAAAATGAACTGAAACTCCTGCACAATAAGGCCGGCTAGGATTTGCATTAAATTAGGAGGAAGGTCCAGGGCCATTAATTCCATGGGAACAAGCAATGACCTTCTGGGGTTTGTTTAGGATACTCAGAAGCAGGGAGATTTGAGGTCTTTCTTCAAAAAACAAATCCATTACTAACACCGTACTCAATGGTGAAATACTGAAAAAGCTTTTCCTCTAAGATGAGGGAAATGAAAAAAATGCCCACCTCTACCACTTCTGTTCAACATAGTACTGAATGTTCTAGTTGGAGCAGTCAGCTTGTTCGTAAAAATGAACAATCTGAAAAGGAAATTAAGAGAACAATTCCATTTACAATAGTACCACAAAGAATAAAATACTTAGGAAATAGGTTAACTGAAGAAGTGGAAGACTTGTACACTAAAAACTATGAAACATTGCTGAAAGAAATAAAAGAAGATGTAAGTAAACAAAAACATGTTCATGGATTTGAAGATGTATTATTATAAACTTAACATTAATATGTCAATGCTACTCAAAGCAATCTCCAGATTAAATGCAATCCCAATGATTTTTTTTTTTTGCAGAAATAGAAAAATCCATCCTGAAATTAATATAGAATCTCAAGGGATCCTGAACAGCCAAAAATATCTTGAAAAAGAACAAAGTTGGATGTCTTACACTTTCTGATGTCAAAACTTACTACAAAATATAGTAATCAAAACAGTGTGGTACTGGCATAAAGACAGACATATATACCAATTAAGTAGAGTACAGAGCCCCAAAATAAAGCTTTGATATGTGGTCCAGAGATTTTCAACAAGAGTTCCAAGAGAATTCAGTGGGGAAAGAACAATCTTTTTAACTAATGGTATTGGGAAAACTGGATATCTACATGCAAAATAATAAAGATGGACCCTTATCTTAAAACATATACAAAAATTTACCCAAATTAGATTAAAAACCTAAATATAAGAGCTAAAACTATAAAATGTTTAGAAGAAAACATAGATGAAAACTTCATGACATTGGATTCAGCAATGATTGCTTTGATATGACACCAAAAGCACAGACAACAAAAGAAAAAAATAAATTAGAACACATCAAAAATTGTGTAAAAACTTTTGTGCATCAAAGGGCATTATCAACCAAGTAATAAGGCAACCCACAGAATGTAAGAAAATATTTGCAAATCATATCTGATAAGGGATTAACATCCAGATTATATAAAGAACTCCTAAAACTCAATGAAAACAACAACAATTTTAAAAGGGGCAAAGGACCTGAACAGACATTTCTCCAAAGAAGATATACCAATGTCCAATAAGCACATGAAAAGATTCTCACAAATGATAAAAATTAGGGAAATACAAATCAAACCCACATAAGATACCACTTCACACTCATTAAGATGACTATAATCAAAACAATAGAAAATAACAAGAGTTGGTGAGGATGGAACACTTGGACACTGCTGGTGGGAATGTAAAATGGTGCAGCCACTGTAGAAAACAATATGGCAGTCCTCTAAAAAAACAAACACAGAATATAATCCAGCAATTCCACTTCTAGGTAGATACCTCAAAGAGCTAAAATTTGAGATTCAAAAGATATTTTTATACCAAGATTCATAACAGCATTATTCACAATAGCCAAAAGACGGAGACCACGCAAATGTTCATCAACAGATGAATGTATAAACAAAACGTGGTGTATACATACAATGAAATATTATTCAGCCTTAAAAAGTAGTGAAATTCTGATACATGCTATGACATGGATGAAGCTTGAAGACATTATGCTGTGTAAAATAAGCCAGACACAAAAGGACAAATATTGTATGATTCCACTTATATGAAGTATCCAGAATAGTCAAATTCTTAGAGACAGAAAGTAGAATAGTGGTTAGCACGTGCTTGGGGAGAGGGAGAATGTGGAGTTATTGTTAAATTGGTACGGAGTTTCAGTGTGGAATGATGAAGTTCTGGAGATGGATAGTGGTGATGTGAATGTACTTAAGGCCATTAAACTTACACTTTGTGAGAGAGTGGTAGTGTATATTTGGACATATATACACTACCAAATGTAAAATAGATAGCTAGTGGGAAGCAGTCGCGTAGCACAGGGAGATCAGCTTGGTGCTTTGTGACCACCTAGAGGGGTGGGATAGGGAGGGTGGGAGGGAGGGAGACGCAAGAGGGAAGAGATATGGGGATATATGTATATGTATAACTTTGACTTTGTTTTAAAGCAGAAACTAACACACCATTGTAAAGCAATTATACTCCAATAAGAATGTTAAAAAAGGTAAATTTTATGTTATATATATTTTACAATTAAAATGTAAAATGCATACAGAAATTTGCATTTTAACAAATAAAACCCAGAAAATCCCAAATTTACTAAATGTCTGCTGGAAGAATTCCTAGAGATCATCTAGGCCAATTTCACTTTCCAGGATAACATTCATCCACTACCACCATCTGTTTCCCCCTACTCCCCACCCGCAAGAGGAAGAGGCTTGCTCAAGGACAAGCAGCTGGTCCATGGGAACCCGGAACTAGAATATAGGCTTTCTGACACCTCCCAGTGACCTTCTCACTGCATCACTTAGTCTTGGCTCCCCTTCAGCTTAGATAATGAAAGTTACCAGACTGTCATCAGAGCAGTAGGGAACACCATGGTGGTAAAAGCAGAGACTTCTCTTCATATACCTGTGTGGTCCACAAGAAACAGTGGGATATGTGTGATGGAGCAGGGCCTGAACATCCCAACCTCTCTTTTACTTCCCACTTCATATATGGCAGCACATAAATCACAGCTTCTCATCACATGCACATGGCAGACATTGTTAATCAATTATAGCACCTGCCCCACTGAGTCTGGACCCAACCTCACAACTGTATTCAATACTAGAGTTTACACATGGGGAGAAATCTGTCTCCCCCCATATTCATAAGCTTCATCAAGAGAAGAATAATAAAAAAAAAAAGAGAAGAACAATACTTTTTTTCATTTCTTTCTAAAAGTACTATTGAATATCTGTTATGTGTCATGTGCTTGGTTAGGAACTTTACCAACATTACCTCATGTAATCCCCCAACCAACTAAATGATCCTTATTTAACACATGGGAAAGCTGAGATTCAGAGTTGCAAAAATATTTGCCCAACTTTGCCCTTCTAGGCTTTCACAGAACTGGAATTCAAACCCAGGGCTCTCTGACTGCACAACTATTCAGCATATCTGGAAAATCTCTAATACCAGGTAGGTAGACAAGTTTCATTTCACAGACCCATGCCAGTTGGTTGGTTTTGTTTTCCTGATATGTAGCCTTGAAAAGAAGATTGGGGCTGGGTTCAGGATCAGGAAGAAAGAGTGCTGTGATGGATTAGTGATGTCTGCCATGGGAATGCAGAGGCCTTGCATAGGCCAAAGCCAGTGTGTGAGAGAGTTATGGGTCACATGTCAGGATTTGTTTCTGAAGTGGGACAGGGTACATGTGAGTGCTGCCTGTTCTTGCCTTATGATGGCCATGCAGTCTTACTCTACTCTCAGGCTCTGGGTCCCCCAGTTTTCTGCTCTGCTCTGCAAGGAAACCACCCTGCCACTTCCCTGGGTTGGCAATGGGATTGAAAAAGATAATGGAGGAGAAAGCACTTGATGCCTAAGTGAAAATGGTGGAGTAGACACATATTTACCTTCTTCTCTCAAAATCAACCTAAAACAACAATCACAAAAACAAAAATGAAAAATAGAGGGGGTGTCTTTTCATTGTGAATTATACCAGAAATCGGCTACAACTCCAACCACAAAATCTGAAACGTGCCAAGTTTTGTAAAATCTATCAAAACAAGTGAAGAGGGCTTCCCTGGTGGCGCAGTGGTTGAGAGTCCGCCTGCCGATGCAGGGCACATGGGTTCGTGTCCCGGTCCGGGAAGATCCCACATGCCGCGGAGCAGCTGGGCCCATGAGCCATGGCCTCTGAGCCTGCGCGTCCGGAGCCTGTGCCCCGCAACGGGAGAGGCCACAACAGTGAGAGGCCCGCGTACCGCAAAAAAATCAAAAAAAGAAAAGAAGCAAGGATGATGGCATGAGAGGGGCAGGGGCAGTGGCGTGCCAGAGCAGGCTCAAACCAGCTCACGGAACTGATGGTTAGATTTTCAGGAATTTCATCAGTCAGTTGTTAAACACAGCCACAATGAACAATTAAATTGTTTTAACTCATAATGAAACAGATTATATTAAAACCACAGTTAATAAACACGTAAAACCTATCAATCCCTAATTACAGTATAATATTGTACTATTGAATACACGTTTGAGGCTAGTTGCATCTATGGTACAGAAACACTGTAGAATGGTGCACGCCTCTGTGTCTCTTCCAAACCTCCCGCTCATTAACATCTCATTGGTAGCTTGAAATTGAACATGGTGGGAGTATTCACACCACAGAGACTGGCCAGCACTACAAATCAGGGCTTTGTTTCCTGGAGAGCCAGTTGTGAATTATTTACCGGTACACCACTGAGTGTGGGAGAAGGCCAGAGCAAGGAGAGAAGGGACAGATTCCAGTGTGGAGGCAGAAGCAGCATTCCATGTCACGCAGCCCTCAGCCAAGGATGACATGGGCCCAGAAAGGCCCAGGAGCTGGTCCACCATGACACAGGAAGTCTCTGGCTGCCCACCTTCCAGGGTGGAGGGAGCCAGAGAGGGTCTGTGTCTCTGGAGGGGAGCCCCTGGCTCCCTGATGATGCCCTTCTGTCTCATGCCCAGAGTTCAGGGAGGGGGGTGCCCACCTATGAGAGGGGCCGCCTCACCCATGGTCTCTGTCGGGATGATGTAAGCTCATGTCTCTGTGAGTCTGCAGGGACTCAGGTTCCTGATCTCTCTCAGGGGGCCCCTGACTCCAGTGAGCACTAGAATTCCTCCATCAGACTGGAGGTTTGTAAAGGCAGGTCTGTTTTTCTGTCCAGACTAGGGGCTCCTAAGGGCAGGACCATGCCTCCCATATCATACTGGGGGGACAGGACTGCTTCTCTCTTCAGGTTTGGAGTTTTGAGGACTGTCTTACTCGGAGTCTCTGTGGGCATAACTGTGTCCCCTCTTCAGGTGAGGCTTTCTGTTCAAGCATACCCCACTGGACATCTTCCCTTGTTCTTTGTAAGACTGGGATCTGGGGTGGGTAGAGTCTGTCAAGCCAGCTCTGTCCAGTCCAGGGGGACCCTGAGGGGAAGATAAGGAGCTGGTCTGGAAGAGGGAAGGAGGAGGATGCTGACTCTCAAACCCCTTGGATACAGGGGAACATCTGTGCCAGAAGGACGAAAGGCCCAGAGATCCTGAGGACAGTCCCCCACTGTGTCTTCCATCCTGGGAAAGACCAGGCAGAGCTAGGACCAGCCCCAACCCTCTTGAAGCCCTCACTAATAACTAAGGAACAGAGACAGCTGGGCTTATCCACCTACTCATCCATCCATTCATTCATTCATTCAACAAGCATTTCTTGAGCACCTACTATGTGGCTGGCACCATGCAGAGCACAGGGGATGCAACAGGGCACAAAACAGACAAGGTCTCTATACCACAAAGCTTGCAACTTATGGGGGAGATTGATAATAAATACACCGATGAATGAATAAGCAAGATAACTTCCTACAGTATTAAATGCCATGAAGGAAATAAAGCAGGATGATGTGGGACAGAGTGCCTGGGGTGGGGGTCCTTTCTCCAGGGGTCTGGGAAGGCTCTCAAGGTTTAGGCTGAGATCTGTGGATGAGAAGGGCATCCCAGGCATCAAGACAGTGAATACGATGACCTTGGCACCATCTAGGAGTTCTCCATAGGCCAGGGTGGCTGAGCTGTTGTGCACAAGAGGGTGTGGGGCAGGATAAGGTCGTGAGAGTGGCTGGAGAGAGCTGTCATTTCATGCACAACCTCGTGACCGTGGTGAGGACTCTGAAGTTTATTCTGGGAGCAGCAGGCGGAGTCAGACAGGTGAGGACAGCCTTGCAGCTGCTGGGCTGCTGGGCTCAGAAATGCTGCAGCAGAGGCCACAGGGGCCCCGCAAGGCTGAGCAATTAAACATCGAGGAGGTGGGGTCTTATCAGCACCGGGGCTGGAGTACAGATTAGACTGAAACTTGCTCTTTATTTCCAGAATTCAAGGTGGTGGCCTGGGGATGGGTGAGCACTGGGGAGGGTGGTGTGGTGGAGGTGCTGTTGCGGGAAGTGTGTCAGTGCACAGAGCTCAGGAGCAAGAGGCCAGCTTGGAGTGGGCAGGGAATGACAGGGACAGCAGCCTTCACTGAGCTCAGCCTATGAGCCAGGTCCTGAATAAAGCACCCACGTGTCCTCTAGCTCATCAGCACGTGCTCTGTAAGTATCCGCCCTCCTCGCTAGCTTTCATGATCACAATCACCATCGTCATCCTCCAGCTCCTTCACTGAGCACTCACATGGCGCCGGGCCCTCTGCTAACTGGGTCTGTGTCTGTAACAACGACCCTCATCACACATCTGCATCAGGGCTGCTTCACCACCGTCCTCCCATGGGAAGTGGAAGCAAGGAGCTCAAGGTCATGCAGGGGGTGCTGAGGGTGTGATTCTGAGCCCAGCACGCTGTGCACCACCACTGCTCTGCACCCTCTCTGTAGACTCCACTGATACCCCCAGTGGGGGTCCAAGGCTAAGAGGAGGGGAGGTGGCACTAGAAGCCCTGCAGTGGAATCCGTACCCTGATGGGGAGGGGGTGCCTGCTCTCCTCGTGTTCTCTCCACCACCCTGACATTTGGTGGGGCTCACAGGCTCACCCCAGGACCCCGAGTGAGGGGTCAGTGGAGGACCAGTGGGAGAGGAGTGGGCCCTGTTCCCCAACAGACCCAGGCTCATGCCACTGGGGCTTGCGGCTCTGGGCCAGTCATTCAACTTCTCAGAGCCTCAGTTTCTTCCTCTGTAAAATGGGGCAGCGGCAGCTTGTTGGGAGGCTGGGAGCCGAGGCCAGCACAGGTGTTTAGCACATAGTAGGTGCTCAGGAATGGCTGTGCCTTCCCATCCCCCTTGGGGCTGAGGTTCCTGCAGGCTGGGGCCTGGGGGTCCCCTCCCTTAGAGAGTCCTAAGCTCCCTCTGAGAGCCCTGGGGGCGGGAGAAGAGGCTACACTGGTCTTGGCACACTGTACCTCACTCAGCACGGAGGCCCCCTGAGGCCTTGGGAGAGCTCCACCACTGCCCACCCACACGCTAGAGGGAAGCTCCGAGGCTGGCTCAGAACAGATTCACGTGCCTGAGGCCCCAGCAGTCTCGTGGACCCTCCACAGTGAATTCCCACCTAACATAGGATGGTGCTGCTGGAGCCAGAGGAGGTCCATCTGAACAGACCACTATCCACAAACTGCTTCTTGGGCCGAGGAGCCCACGATTCTCCACTGGGTCAGATGGGAAACGCTGTGCAGCCACAGCAAAAGCCTGCCTTGGGGACTGTGGCCCCCAACCAAGGTGAGCTCTTCCCCCTGCACTCCACAACCTGACCTCTCATCACCCACAGGTCATGCCCTGTCTCCTGGGAGATCACCACACTGCCCCTCACTAGATAGCCACTGTGTGGGTTTTAGCCCAGAAGATCCTGAATCCCAGGGAATCCTTCAGACTTGGGCAAATTGGGAGGGTTGGTCACCTTAACCCCCCACCTTGCCACCCTTCAGTGGTGGGCGAATACTAATAACTAACTCTCCCAGAGCACCCACCTGAGCACAGAGACCATCGCGCTTAATTCTCCTAATGGTCTTACGCAGGAGGAACGGTAACTGTGTCCACTTTGCAGGTGACAGAGAAGAGGTTTGGAGAGGAGAAATAAACAACCAGGAAGTGGGGGACCTACAGGCTTCCAGGGCCTCCCAGCTATCACCCCCAGGGCAGACCTGCACCCTATCACCCACCCCCAGGTACCCTCACACCATCATCTGTCCCCTATCCCCACTCCCACGTGCTGCCCCCAGTCCTTGCACGCGCATGCAAGCACATGCTCACACACTCACACTTGCTGGCTGCACTCTGCACGCACTCGGGCACTGGTCCCAGATGTGTCTCCACATTCACGCCCACCACCTTCCTACATGAAGCCCCCTCAAGGGCTTCCTCTCATAGCTCTTGTGCCAGGTGTGCTATGAAATTAGCATCACGTTCAAAGGTGAGGTGAGAGATAGATAAAGTAGAGCAGAATCTCCTTTTAATTACCTGTAGAAGATCCCAATTTTTCAGATGATGATTATAAGAATTAAAAATTCTCTTATCAGGGGTAGAGAGGGAGTTTCTAGAAGGAAGGACAGGAAGGGAGGGAGGCAATGAGGGCTCTAAAACAACACCCAAAGAACCGCCTCTCCCTCCCCCAGTCCCTAGTAAATCCGCAGGAAGTTTTGGGGCTAGGAGTGTATGGGAGAATGGGAAGCTTGGAGAAGGGAGTCAAAGGATCACCCAAGAGCCTCTGGCTGGGCCTGAGGTGACAAAAGCAGCCAGTCAGGGCTCGTCCTCCACCTGTGGACTGATGCTCCTCAGGGAAGCTGAATGTCTTCAGAGAAGGAGGTGACTTGACTGGGTTGAGGGACTGAAAATCAGTAGGATCCCGTGGTGGGTCCCATCACAGGGGGTGTGTCACGTGTTTGCTCTGTAGCCCTCTTGGCCTGGGCTCTGCTGATGACCCAGCCGTGATTTTGGGTGTGTCACCCACGCACTCTGATTGCCGTGGCTCTTGGCCACCTGCAAACACCTTCCCCGCCAGCTCCTTGCTGCAGCCGCCCAGCAGCCCACCGCGATGGAAGCACCGAGAGAGCAGAGGCCTCTCCACTGTCCATCTCCGTGTCCTCAGTGTCCAGACCAGGGCCTGGCACACAGGAAGCTCCCAAGAAATGTTTGTCTAAAGACGACGAGAGCGTGTAAATAATCAGGACACATCCATGAGGTAGGCATTCGCATCCGCATTTAACAGGGGAGGAGCCTGAGGCTCAGAGAGGTGAAGTGCTTGCCCCAGATCACACGGCTGGGGGAGGGGGCAGGGATTAGGAAGGGGAGGGTCAGTGGTAGGGCTGGGAGAGCAGCATGGATCTTGGGGAGAGACGGCCAGAGCGGTCCTGCATTTAGACAGCAAATCGCATGTTTTACAAGGCTCTAGCCATTCCTGGGGAAACTCAAGCCAGCCTGTGTGAGGCCCCAGTGATGGTGGCCTTGGGGGAGGAGGGAGGGAGGGAGGGAACAGCCTTATTTGCCTAAAGGCCCCACCTTGTCCAATCAGCTGGGCTCTCAGGGGCGGGAGCATCAGGACCTGGCCAATCACCAGGAGGCTGGGAGCAGAGGCCCGTGGAGCAGGGCCAGGCCCTACACCCTGTGTTCAGGATGGACCCTCCCGACTGTCTTTTTGCTCCTTGACCTCCTTGAGGTCTCCCAATAGCCCAGCATCCAGGACAGGAATAATCACCTCTACTTTGCAGATGAGGCAACTGAGGCCGAGAGAGGCCAAGTGACTTGCCCAAGGTCACACAGCCAGTCGGCAGCAGCAGAGCTGACCCAGACTCTGACTCCCAGGCCAGGGTGCTGAGTCCTGCCCCTCTGGCTTCCTCGCGGCTGCCGTGGCCCAGGGTCCTGCTGAGCACCCCTCCCTGGCCCTGTCCTCCATGACCATCAGCTACCTCTTCCCACCAAACACCCCCACCCAGAGCTTGGCTCAGAGCTGCTGCCCACTCCCAAGCCCCCTCTCCAGCCTCCATCCCTGAGCCTCAGACCCTTTGCTCCAGCTGCCGTCGGATACCCAGACACTGGGGTCAGAGACCCTGGAATGTCAGGGTTGTCAGAGGCCCCAGGAAGGGTCTGGACCTCCCCGAGGGCTGCAGGTGGGAACAGTGGTGGTCCCTCAGCACCACGCTGTGCCACTCCCCTCCATGAAGTCCCCCAGGGCCTGAATTGGGGTGCTGGTCTTCTCCCTGCATCCCTCCTCCTGCTTCCTGCCTCACTTACCCCCAGAAGATTCTGAAAATCCAGGTCTAAGGTGTGATTTACACACTTACTGGGGAAGGAGGGCAGCGTCTACACCTGCAGTGACCAAGAGGCCTGGTGATTTACTCGGCCGGGAAATGCTTGCTTCTCCAAAGTGATGGTCTTGGCTACTCCTGGTTGAAGACTGAGACTTACTGAAGCTTCCCTCTCCCAGGGATTCACCTGATGGCTTTGGGGTGGGGGACAACAGAGGTGAAGGAGCCATGGGGACTCCCACACAGTGAGGAGCAAACCTAGACAGTGTAGTTAGAAGATAGACTTAGGGGTCACCAGGGGTCTGGGTGTGAATCCCTGCCCCACCACGGCCAAACTATGTGACCTTGGGAGGGTCACTTAATCTCTCTGGGCCTCAATTTCCTCATCTGCAAAATGGGTATAATCACACAATGGGGTTGGTGACATCTACCTCCAAAGATGATGAGACTTAGATGAGGGGTTGTGTATAAATGCCTGGCACACAGGTGCTCAGGAAAGTTGAATTCTCCCCTGCAGCCCATTTGAGGTCTCCCTTTCCCTGCCAGATCACCTCCTCTAGGTCTCCACCCCTAGCTTTCCTCTAAGTGCCCACTTGCATCCATCTCTGTCCTCGGGGAGAGCAGACCCTGTCAGTCTCTCAGGTTCCAGGTCCCTGTGGCTCAGGAAAGAAAAGGACGAGGTCCCACTAGCAGGATGGGCCCAGCTGCGTGCCAGGACGCCGGGCACAGATGGTTCACACGCCCAGGGATTGTTAGCAGTGCAGCTGCTTCCCTGCTGATGAGTTAACACATCTTGTCTATAAACAGTCCTTGGCAGAGTAAGGGGCCTCTGGGGCCCAAAGTTGTGCTGTGATCCAAGGGGTCAGCAGAACTCTTTAACCTGTCTGGGTTCTAATAAACCAAGGAGGGACTGGAGAGGTGGCTGGCCTAGTTAGCTCTGCAGACCCAGGTCCATTTAGACGCCGGTGGGGAGGGAGTGGGAGTCTTCCACACTGGAGCCAGAGACCCCAGCCTGAATTCACATCCTCCTGAAGGTGTGTCCAGGCCCCTTAAAACTATGAGGGTGAGACTCTGAGTCTGAGGACAGCCCCTGCACTGTGGCAGCCAGCAGGGTATAGGGTCTGAAGGAGGGGGCTCTGGAATCAGGCCGACCAGGACCCAGAGGGACCACCAAGATCTGGGCTGTCCCTGACAAATCCCGGCCGCCCCCCTCTGTCTCTTGGGCTTTGGTCTTCTCACCATGTGGGCATCACACAGGGGCTTGAGGGCCACCTGTCCCCAAGCTGCCCCATGTTTTCATGGAACTTGGACCCTGATAGCCAAGTAGGCCCCTTCATCGGGGTAGAGGGCTCATGACTCGTCCCTCCCACTAGGCACTGGGGTCTCTGCGGACCCTCTTGTCTGTCATGGAGGAACCATCTCTGAGAAATGGAGGCCTACAGACCAGACCCACAAAAATGGGTGGAGTTTTAGTAACATAATGTTTTTTGTCATTTCATCAATTTGCTAATATATAAAATCTGAGGACTTCTTGCAAAAATCTAGAGTTCTGTTTTTTAGAAAAAATCAGAAGACAGACATTGTCCCAGCAAAAGGCAGCAGGAACCAAGACGTAGCCTGGGGTCCGCGTGGTCCCTGCAGCCTGTGTGAGTCATTTGCAATGCCTGCTTGACCCCTGAAGACCCTTGAGTCTGTGCTGCTGTCCTGGACTCCCCAACCTAGCCTGCTTTGTACGGACGGGTAAACAGCACCCCCTCTGTCCACCTTACACTGGAATGCCACATACATGTGGGCAGGAACTGCTGTGTCCACTGCTGTATCCCCAGTGCCAAAACAGTACGTGGCACATAGTAGGTGCTCAGTTAACACTTGTTGAATTTATTGACTCAGTGAATCAGAGGCAGAACCATGGGTCAGACCCACATCTCCTGATTCACAAGCCAGGATCCTCCTCAGCCCCAGTGGTTTATCCCTTGACTACCAGGCCCCACAACAGGGTTCCAACCCTCAAGTGCCCCCTCCCCATTCAGAGGTACATACTCAGCCTTTTTCTCATTCAGCTCAGATGCATTATAGCCCGTTCCCAGTTAGCCCTGGAGAGGAAGGGGAGCCTTCTGCAAAAACATTCACTTACCATCATCTTTTTTGAGCACAAAGACTATCTTTAACATTTAAAGGAAGTGTGGGACACCACGTGCTATGAGCTCTCCATTTAAGTGGGAGGTGGTGGAGAGCAGTGGTGAGGCCATGGTGTTGGGAAGATCTAAGATCAAATCCTCAATGCACCATGTTCCAGCTCTGTGTCTTTGGGCACAACACTTAATTCTCTGAGCCTCAGTTTCCTCACCCATAAAATGGGGATAATACAGTACCTACCTCCAAGGGGTGTTGTAAGGATTAAATAAAATAATCCAAGGAAATCACTAAGCTCCATGCCCAGCACACAGTAGGTGTTCAAGAGATGGTGGCTGCTATATTTCTGCCCCAACCACCAGTATTAGATCCCAAAGACAGAGGAAATGCACAAGACAGAGGCCACCAGGAAGGCAGAAATGCTTCTCAATAACTTTCCCTCTCACTGTAATTGCAGTTGCACACATATAATACAAGGGAGCTGTGTTATGTGTTGATTATTCCATCGACAGACAGTGCTTGGTATCCAGGTAAATTCAGGGGCCTCTTGTGATAGGCACCTCCAGGAGTTCTGGGGCTCCAAGTTAGGAACCTCGAAGATGGCTCTAGTCAAAGCCAGTGGGGATTCCTGCCATTCAGTTATGGTGACAGTGCAGTAGCAGGGGCCACCTGGGCCCAGCCTCACCTCCCTTCCTACCCCACCCCTTCCAGCCAGAGCTCTGGGGTCCAGGCAGCTCGGCCATTTCCTGAGGCTGAGAGAGAGCAGTCTTCCCCACTGGTCCCCATTCACCCCTCCAACCCCAGGCACTTGCGGCTGAGCTCTGTGGCTCTCTTCCTTTCCAATGAATATATAATTGCCTCCCAGGATGGGCCGAGATGATGGCTGTAATAAAATCGCTTCATTACATCCCTCTACACAGAGCCGTTTAACGAACATGCAGCTTCAGGCCCTCCATGGCCCCTGAGCCAAACGCAAATGAAACACAGAGCACAGTATCCGTATCATTTAATTAGCTGGGGATGGGGGAAGAAGGGGAGAAGGAGGGGACATCAGAGAGAGGCAGAGGGACAGAAGTTGTGTGGGGGTGGAGTGAGAGGATGAGGGAGGGCAGGAAGGAGAGGAGAGGTGAAAAAGATGAGATTGTAAAATGATATCATTTGAGCCACTGGACTCAGCTGTGCCTGAAGCTATCAACCCTTGGACATTTTAGATGAATGAGCCAGGAGATGCCTCATTTTTGCTCTGTTTTGTTTAAACCTATTGGAGTCAGATTTATGTTCCTGGAACTGAAAGTGTCCTGAAAGATAAAACACATTGTTGGCAAAGGGAACGGTGTTTGGAAAGGCCCTAAGGATAAAGAATCACAGTCTATGCAAAAAACCCCAAATAACGCCTGTGAGTCTGAAGAGTGGTGAACGAGACAAGATGAGTGTCTGTGTATCAGGCAGAACCAGAGGAGCCTGGAAGCCTTATCAGAAGCTGGGCAAGGAGAGAGGACCACCGCGGGGGCTAAAAGACTTAATGTACTCCACCTCCGACAATAGGCATCCCCCACAGTCTTCCCCAATAGCCTCACTTCTCAGCATCCCCAGATCCCACTTGGTCCACTCTTGGAAAGTCCAGAATCAAAGATCCAGGGACAGTCAGCGCCAGAAGGGACTGTTGATATCCACTAGGGCAATGCACTCTTCTTTTGTATTGTCCAAGTCATACGTGAACACATTTTCATGTATGTATTGCATCCTCATGCACGTACAGGGTAAAAAGTCTAACCATATAGACAAAGGAAATATTCTCATGTTACATGAGGATAAGGGTGTCCTCTGACTCACCTGAGTTGCTGGGAGGGTGACAGGCAGTGCTGTATGTAAAGCTCGCAGCCCGTGCTGGCACACAGCAAGTGCCCCATGATGTTGGCTGGCTCTGGGATGCCCTCATAACACTGGGGGCTGTTGTCTGTTTCTCTGACTGCTCCTGCAATGATCTGGGAGTCCCAAAAGGGCAAGGACCAGGCCAATTTACAGCCTTTTCCCAGGATCCCAGACAGGCCCCGTGAGGAGTCAGGATGAGCAACATTTAATGAAAGAGGAGTTGGGGTGCAGACATGTCAGGTGACCCAGAGAGCGTCTCTGAGGGCAGAGGGTGGGCAGAGAAGTGGCCCCAGATCCACCCCCCACCCATCCCTTATACCCAAAAGGCAAAAGGCACCACCTAGTGGCCAGCGAACAGAATTTGTTCCCATGCTGTGGAAGATCAGTGCTGAACCCCTCTTGAGGAAAAGGAGGGTGAGGCCATTGCCTGGCTGCTGTCCAAGTCCAGCCTCTGTGCTGGGCTATTCACGTGGGTGCCTTGTCAGTGGAGACATGGCCCCTGGGGTCTCCAGAGCTGCCCCCAGGTGAGGACAGTGAGGTCCCAGGAGCAGGTGTCTCTCTGCACACACATGTCCCCTAGACTCAGTCATTCCTGCTGACCCCATGGGGTTCCCCTGCCCCTACTTTCTGCAGGATCTCCTGTGCTCTGCAGACCCCACAACTGCGTGTGCCCTCCTGTCTCTGCTGGAGTGAGAACAAGGGTCCTCTTAAAGGATCTAATTAATAGACATTCTAGGGTTTTTTTTCATATATAATTGAATTTATTTTTTACTTATTTATTTTTGAGATATAGTTGTTTTACAATGTTGTGTTAGTTTCTACTGTACAGCGAAGTGGAGTTCCTTGTGCTATATAGCAGGTTCTTCTCAGTTATCTATTTTATACATATTATTGTATATATGTCAATCCCAATCTCCCAATTCATCCCCACCTCCTGCTTTTCCCCCTTGGTGTCCATACACTTGTTCTCTACATCTGTGTCTCTATTTCTGTTTTCACAACTATCTCCTTTCACGTTTGTCCTTCCCCTGAACTGTCAACGTGTACAAACCCACTTCTCATCCACTCTCACGCCCGTTTTGCCTCTCTCACCAGGACGTGTCAGGGCAGTGTCCCCTCACAGAGGGATTGTGAAGCAATATTTCAGCACATGTGAACAGGTTGCTCTGGCCCTTAGGTCTCCATGCTGGGAGGAGGTGGTCATAAAAACCTGGGCTGTTCAGTGCTTGTCTAAAACCTCTGCACAGCACTCCATCAAAAACAAAGTCCCTTAAGTAACTGGCCATGTGTTGTATTTGAGTAGAGACCTGAGTGAGAGTGGGAGGGAAATTCACAGGTAGGGGAGATTCAGGGCTTATATAGACTTGGGTTTGTGACTCAGACATAAAACATACTGGCTGCATGACTTGGAGTGTGTCACTTAAACTTAACTGAGCCTCAGTTTCCTCATCTGCAGAGTGGGAACAATTATAGGATCTACCCTGCTTGGAAGGTTTAAAGTTCAAGTACATGGAAAAAAAATGCACATTTCCCTAGACTTCTGCTTCTATGCAAGATGGAGTAACAGGAACTGAATTACTTTCCTGCCTGAAACAACTAAACAAAACACACAAAATATTTAAAACAATGCTTTTTAAGACATTTGACCTCATGCAGTCAAAGACAGTGATCCCTGAGAGATGGGAAACAAATGAAGTGAGCCCTGTGATTGCCCAGCTTACTGTCTTGAGAGAGTTTCCAAGACATGGTTCAGGATAGGGGGATCCAGATGGAGCCTGGAGGACTCTCTTGGTTGAAGAGATGGAGCTGAGAGTCTGGGAGAGCTCCCAAGACAGAGTACCAAAGAGGGGAGAGCTACACAGAGAGACCCCCAGAGATCTGTGAAGGATCCTCTTTGAATCTTTAGCTGAGTAATGACCAGCACATGCGTGTGGGAAAAGAACCATCTAAAAAGACTAGAATAGGAAATAATCCCTGTTGTTCACACAAGACTGGGGATAATATCTGTTCCAACCAGCCAGCTTGGAAAACATAATTAATAAGGAACTGAGTACAAAACTCAGAAGGATCTTACCTCAGTATTGGGAAAAATTAGTCCTAAATTAAATGCTGCTCTGGTCTGTCTATCAAGTCTTAAAAGCAACAATCAAAAGGATAAAACTCTTTTTAAATAATTTAACTGCACCTCAGAACAAAACTCATGAATACAGAAAAACAAAAATATCCAGCATGCAACAAAGTCAAATCCACAATGTCTGATACCATCCAAAATTATCAGGAAGCCAAAGAGACAGGACAATATGACCTGTAATGAAGAGAAAAATCAATCAACCCAGAACTCTCAGACAACAGAATTAGCAGACAAGAACATCGAAACAATTATTATAACTTTATTCAATATTTTCAAAAAACTAGAGGAAAGATTTAGCATGATAAGTAGAAACATGGGAGATGAAAAAGATTCAAATAGAATGTCAAGAGATGAAAATTTAAAAGTGTAAGACTTTTAAAAAAATGCAGATGATGGGATTGATGGCAGATTATACACTGCAGAGGAAAAGATCTGTGAGTGTGAAGACACAGCAATAGAAACTATCCAAAATGAAACACAAAAGAAAGAAAATAATTTAAAAAGTTGAATAGAGCATTCATAAACTGTGGGAAAACTTTAAGAGCCTAATATATGTGTAACCGGTGCCCCTGAAAGATAAGAAGCGTGGAAGTACAGAAAAAAAAATTAATGAAATTATGGCTAAAAAGTTTCTGAATCTGACAAAACTTATTAACCCATAGATGCAAGAAGCTCAGTAAACCACAAGCACAAGAAACATGAAGTATGACAAGGCACATCACAATCAAATTGATCAAAATTTGTGAAAAAGAGAAAACATTAAAAGCAGCAAGAGAGGAAAAAATTATGTTATGCATTGAGGAACAAAAATAAGAATGTGAGTGACAAAGATAAAAATGATAGCAAGTTTCTAATTAAAACAACGTAAAAGTGACATCAGTGAAAATGGCATAGTAAGGACTACTGAAAATTCTCTCTTCTATAAAACAATGGATAAAGTGGCAAAAATTCTCAGAATTGACTTTTTCAGAACTCTAGAAACTAACCAAACCAGGTTTGAAGCAATCCTGGGTGAATTTATTCAAAAAAAATAGGTTGAATCTCAGTAAGAACAGTGAGCTTTCTAGCATTGTATCTTGCTGCAGTCCCATCCCACTCTGTCCAGCACGATGGTAACCTTGAAATCCAACATCCTAGAATCATGGTGAGAAGAGCAGACTGGCAACCATGGAAGGGGGCAGAACAAGGTTGGAGCAACTTCAAAGTCACATTTTTGGAAAACTGTCATTATTTGACCTGTCTGGCAGTTCTCTAGAAGATCCCGCTCATAAGGTTGTCTTTATTTTACCTCAGTCAAAACTTGCACAGTGCAAAGAGCCTTTCCCTGGGGAGCACTTGTTAAAAACAATTACAGACAATTGTTTAATTTTCATGATTGCCTGAGACAGTGGACAAGAGTTGGGGTTAGCAATAGACTAACCACAAGCTTAAAAGACAAAACTGGGGAGTAGGCTGTTCATACAGGCTTTGAAAAGCTCCAAAATATTCCCAGAAATCTAGGATGCCATGAGCATAGGTAAGGCTGTGTACATACTCAGGAAATACCTGAGAAGGCCCTAAGTCCTCACCTTTGGCTGACCTCGGGGCTTTGTGAAGGCTAAGGCAGAGTCATAAACTGGTTGAGGGTTGAAGGCATGCCCTAATCCCTACACAGAGCCCCTCAACAAAGACTGAGAAACTTACTGGTTCTAGGTTTTTAAGGCAGTCTCTGTCCAATCATTAGCTGACCACCAAGTTGTCTGAGCAGAGACTTCAATGACCACACATGACAAGGAATACAGACTTTATAGAAACATCACTAAACACAAACACACACACACACACACACACACACACACAATGACTAAAACAAACATCAGCACAACAAACTCTGAGAAGTGGAGAATCTGATTTCCAGAGTTGCCACATTATATCATTTAAAATGTCAATAAATTTTAAGACACACAAAAAGAGGAAAATATGGCTCATACACGCAGATTTGAGTTAGCAAAAGAAAGAATCAGTGAACTTAAAGATACATCAGTTGGGATTACCCGAGTCTGAGGAACGGAAAGATAAAAGAATAAAGAAAATTTATAGAGAATCAAACATCCATGGGACACCATGAAACATACTAACATATAGATAACAGGAGTCACAGAAGGAGAGAAGAACGAGAAAAGAGAAAGGGGAAGTTTTTTTTAAAGAAATAATGACCAAAACTTCCCAAATTTGATGAAAACCATCCATCTACACATCAAAGATGCTCAACAAAATCCAAGCAGGTTAAGTTCAAAGATCTATACTTAAATACAGCATAGACAAACTGTCAAAAGACAAAGAGAGAATCTTGTAAACAAAGAAGGGGAAATGATCCATCATATACAAGGGAGTTTCATCAAGCTTACTTCTTCATCAAAAACTGTCGATGCCAGATGATGGCATGACACAAAGTGCTGAAAGAAAGTATGTTAATCAAAAATTCTATATCCAGAGAAAACTGTCCTTCAAAAAAGAAAGAGAAACTTCACATTCCCAGGTAAACACAAATTGAGAGACTTTGTCCCCAGTCGAGCTGCCATATGAGAAATACTAAAGGGAATCCTTCAGGCTGAAATAAAAGGACAGGAGACAATAACTCAAATCTATGTAAAAAAATAAAGTGCTCTGGTTAGGTAACTATATAGATGGTACCGTCATGGAAATCTTGGACTCTCCCCTCTACATCTACTCTTACTTCTCTTACCTCAGCAGATACATCAAACCTTAGATTTCTATTTCAGCTCTTATTTACATCCACTCCTCCAATTCCATTTCCATATCCACCATACTTTTTTTTTTTTTTTTTCGGTATGCGGGCCTCTCACTGTTGTGGCCTCTCCCATTGCGGAGCACAGGCTCCGGACACACAGGCTCAGCAGCCATGGCTCACAGGTCCAGCCACTCAGCGGCATGTGGGATCTTCCTGGACCGGGGCATGAACCCGTGTCCCCTGCATCGGCAGGCGGACTCTCAACCACTGCACCACCAGGGAAGCCCCATATCCACCATTCTTATTCATTCATTTACTATAAGTTGTATTTATACATCAAAATATGTAGCCACTTGAAAATTTGCAAGAAATAACATTTTGTTTCACAGAGACATCGTGAAATCCCAAGTCAAATTCAATATTAAGGTATATCTTGGTATCCTTTCACTCTGTATTAAATTTTAGCAACACTGGCCAATTCTTGTGGAAGTTATCATCGTACAAATATAAATACAAAATCTCAAAAAAATTATAAAAAAGAGGGCCTTTGAGCTGCTTATAAAGATAAACATACATTTTCCATATAATCCAGAAATCCCCTTTCTAAAAGTATACACAAGTGAATTGAAAATTTACATTCACACAGAAATCTGTACACAAATATTTACAGCTGTCATATTCATAATTGCTCCAAACTGTACCAAGATGTCTTTCAACAGGTGAATGGATAGACACATGGTGGTGCCTCCATTCGATGGAATACTACTTAGCTATAGAGACGAACCAGCTATTGATTCACACATACATGTGAGAATATTGACCTTTTAAACAAAAATAATAATTTAGTGTGGGGCTTATATGTATAAGTAAAATGCATGATAACACTAGCACAACCATAGGAAAAAAGCTTTACTTCTGTAAAGTTCTTAAACTAGTGAAATGTAGGTAAGGTTCTTAAACTATAGGTCATGTAGGTAAACTGTGTTAGGCTCGAGATCTATACAGTAAATGTTAAAGCAATCACTAAAATAACAAAACAAAGAGTTAAACAGCTAACAAGCCAACACAGAAGCCAGAGTAGAATCAGAAATGATAATCAATCCGAAAGAAGGCAAAGAAAAGGGAGCAGATACACAAAGAAAGAACAAATAGAAAACAAATAGGAAGATGGTAGATTTCAACCCTAAAACATCACTGCTATGACTGCCTTTCACCAGGGAAGGAAACCAAGGCACAGAGAAGGAAAAGAGCTTGTTAGGAGTTACAGAGCCAGGAAGGAGTAGGGCCAGCCTTTAAGTCAGCCTGTGGACCTGTGCTCCTAACTTCACAAGGAATGTGCCCCCAGCCCTGAAGAGCCTGAAAACTTCTGTTCTCCAACCTTTCACCTCCTGACAGAATCCCCAATTGCTGTGGAAACAGAGCTGCCTGGGGCCACAGAGATTTTGTGTTCAATGCCTTCCTTTTATAGCTGAGGAAACTGTGGCCCTGAAAGGCAAAGGGGCTTGTTCAAGGTCACGCTCTGAAGTAGAGACACATCTGGTATTGTGACCCAGCCACCCGGCCTGTCTCTCTTCCCTGCTTCCGGCTGCCAGGCTCCTCGTCCCTGTTCCCAGAGCCTTTCCTCCATCTCCCAAACTGCTGTGCAAACACCTGGCCCTCGATTTTCTCTCCCATCCCGGCAGACGTTAATTATAAGGGCTCATCATTGCATTTTCTTCATCTTGGAAATGCTCCCGGGTGTTTTCCAGGAGACATTTTTCTGGATTATTTTCCTCTGTATAAATTGGTTCAGTCATCCATCTCCCATAATCGAAAAACCCCAGGCTCCAGGTGTTGATGACTTCTTCCTTCTCAGAGGGCTCCTGGCCCGTGGGAGCTGGGAAGCCCACTAATGATCACTGGTGCAGACTGGGGAAACTGAAGCCTAGAGCGGGAGGGACTTACCTGAGCTCACACTGCAGGTAGGAGCTGAGGCAGAACCTGAACTCAGATCTCTAGGCTCCTGGACCCTGCTCTTTCACCGCAGCCTGTTTGCACCTGCTAAGCCTCAAGTATGACCTGGAGACCCAGTTTCCGGGGGGGAGGGGTTTCATGATGTCAAGGTCACCTTGTTTCTGTTCTTGAGCATGAGTCATCTGATTTCCCTTTAAAGTAGCTTAATAACACAAATGATTCACAATCTTTGTGAAAAATTCCACTGATACCCAAAGAAAAAGACTCTAAAGAGCTCTCTGAAGTAACACCATTAGCTTTGGGGGGAATATTCTTCTAACCCTCTCCAGCTGGTTTTTCTCCATAGCCCAGTTATCCTCCAGCCCCCTCTGTCCAGCTCTGAACCAGTGAGGATGACCCGTGTGTACCGTATCAGGGCGTCTTGCCGGCTGGCTTCTGTTGGGTTCAGCCAATGGGAAGCACTGCCAGTAGTTGAGGGATGGGAGGAGAGAAAGTTTGGGGTATTTCTTCCTGCTCCCTCCTGGATTGGACTCTCTGTCTGTAGCTCTTGAGCCCCCAGGGGCAGGGACCAGGCTAGTTCATGAGAAAGTTGCCCTCAGGGATTCTGAGCCAACTAGCTATCAGCTGGGATATTTCCTGGGCTCTGCCTGCAACACAGACTGGCCTCCTGCTTCCTCACTCAGTACCGGGGCCCTGCCCCAACTGGGTCACAGCTCTAGGAGTGGGGATTCTGAGGTCTCTCCAGTTCCTCTGTCCTCACCTCCACTTCCCTTAGGACTCTGCTTCCCACGGCCAAGCCTCAGAGAACAACTACCTGCCTATACTTCACTCATCCTCCCAACATTACTCAGCCCCAGGCTTGTACAAGGAGCGGGCAGTCATGGTGGGGAACAGGTGATGACAAAGATAGGGACTCCTTCACTCACCAGCTCTGCCCTGACTTGCCACCTCCCTTCTCCTCCCATGCAGGATGTCTTTCAGAACCTGGCATTGTGGAGCACATCTCCTCATTCTTCATCAGTTTCCCCCACTAGAACGTAAATGACAGGAGGGTAGAATTGGGTCTGACTTGCTCATTTTTGTATTCCTAGAGCCTAGAACAGTACCTCTAGATGCTTAATAAGAAGTGCTCAATAAATATCTGTGTTATGTTATATGAATAAATAAATATGAAATATGAAGAAATGCAGAGCTCCCAGTCCAGAGGAGGATGTTGGAGGGAGACAGAAATGCTCAAGTAACCATGGTTACAAGGGTGTTTAAGGAGGCATCAAGGAGGAGGGGCCTGAGCAGGACGATGGACACAAAGGAGGAGGAAGTCCTGGGTCAGTGTTCTCGTGCTCACGCACTCACGCGCAGCTCCATTCATCTGACATTTCCTGAGCACTTTCTGTGCAGGCCCTGAGTAAGTGCTGGACACATCACACCCTGTACCTGCCCCAAGGAGCTCTCAGGAAGGAGACAGACACTCCCCAGGCATCTGAGATCAGGGTGATAATCACCAGGGTAAGACATGCAGTGAATTGGGCTGAAGTAAAGCCAACATTGATTGAGCTACTAACTTCCCAGCTTGAATGGGGTCTTCAACACTTTCAACCAAAAGGATCAGGCTGCTTTCACCAAAGAGGGACTTCAGTAGTTTGTACGACTGGGACAGATAGTGGGGAACAGCTTCAGACATAGCGGAATCCAGGGGCTCCAACTGCATCTCTCATTCTCTCTATCTCCACACCTCTATTTTTCTTCTGACTGTGTGGGAGCATCTTTCTCTCTGCTATGGACTTATTCATGAGGCGGGAGGTGGGAGCGTGAAGCAGAGTTATAACCAATGGCAGCCCCAACTAGTGACTACAGAGGGATAGCCATATATAAAGTCCTGGTCGAGGATTCTGATAGGCCTGCTTTTGGTCATGTGTTTCTTTGGACCAATCACTAGTTCCTGGGGGAATGGAGTGCTATGATTGGCTCAGTCTAGGCGTGTATCTGTCTCTGAGGTGGGGGGAGGGGGATAGGGTCACTGATTGATAACCCTACCAGAAAATCAGGGCCTGGGGAGTACAGAGGCTTAGTTTCCTGAAGGAAGGTGGTGGGATTGATGGGTGCTGAAAATTAAAGGTGGAAAGGGATGCTGCCTGGGCCAAAAGAGTGCATCTGCCAGTTACAGAAGATATTTCTATTTCCCTTCTATAAATGAAGAAACTGAGTCACAGAGGTCTTAAGTAACTGGCATAAATTAGAAGATGACAGAGTAGGATCCTGAACCCTTTGGGATTATAAATGCTCTTAACAACAAAGCTACAGAGCTTCCCAAGGACCCTGGCTCCCGCAGCATCTCCAGCACTCCTGAACCTGAGTTCCAACAGGTTTAGACTCCTAATTCCTGTCCAAACAGGAAGATCCTCAAAGCTCAGATATTCAGGCCCCAGAGCTTATGAATCTAATCTTCATGAAGGATTTAACTGGGGGCTCCCTTTCCTTCCGGACCACAGGGTGCAGAAAAACTTTGCTCCTGCCAATTTCTTGTCGACTAAGCAGTGCTGACAGGGGTCACATCAAAGAGAACAGAGACCAGGTTGGCGCTGCCAGGGGCACCATTAGCAGGGAGATACAGGGAGCATTAAGGCAGCTGAAGTGTGAGCCGTTTGATGTGTGAACATATTCTCCAGTGCAGTGCACCACTCAGAACATTCCGACTCAGCCAAAGCCTCCCCACGTCACCCCTTCCCTCCGTCCCTCCTGCCAGTCCCAGCCCGTCCATCTCATTTAAGGAGTGATTCACAGTCATACAGCTCACGGGGCTGGAGTGAGCCTGTAGTCTAACCCCATTCACTTGACAGAAGAGAAAATGGAGCCCAGAGAGGCCCAGGCACTTGCTCAAGGTCAAAGAGGAAGTTAGGGGTGAGGCTGACCCTAATAATATCAAGCCCCGTGGAGGGAGGGCATCTCTGTGCCAGGCCCTCACCTGGACACCTGCATACAAAGACTCATACAATGACTTTGTGGGGTGGACGTCATTATTCCCATTTTACTTAAATGATGTGCTCATGGGCACAGAGCTGAGTCTGAAACTCGACCAGCACCAAAGTCCAAGGTCTGAGCCCCACTGTATGGGTCATTTTGTCACTTATCCCCTCGCTGTGTGCTCTCTGCTTCATTAACACCATTGTGTGACGCTGAAGCCCGCCGAACACTGTTTCCCAGACCCCCTTGCCTCTGGTTAGCCTTGGACATTGGAAGGTGCTAGCGGAGGATGGAAAAGTAGGAGGGGTAGAAGCTGTTTGCATCCCGTCCCTGCTTCTGGAAGAGAATCTGGCTGCACGGGGGGCTGCCAGCTCCTCCGCTCTTTGATGAAACTGACAGCAGCGATGGTGGCCAGTGGTAGCTGCAGAGGGCTTGGGTGGCTCTGGCATCTGTAGGGTCAGTGGCAGCAGCAAGGCCCCCAGAGCCAGCAAGAAATGCAGTCCCCAGCTCGGAAGCACCTCCCCGTCCCTTTCTTTCCTCTAGCCCTAGATACCCTCATCTTCCTTTTTCACTCTTTCAGCCCTTTCAACACTCTATAATCAGCTCCCTGTGTTAAATCCCCTCTGTTTGCAATTCCTCATGGAATTTCTGTCTTTTTTTTTTTTTTTTCTTAAATGAGCCCTGAATGATGCAGCATTTGCTATCAGCAGTGAGAGCAGGAGACAAGCCCTCACTGACGGGTTTGGGGCTGGGCTGTCTGCCTGGATGAGGCTTGAGCCCAGTGAAGGAGGACCTCACTGCCGGGGCAGAGCAGGCCCTTGGTACTTCATGGCGGGTGGGGCGGTCAGTCAGTGGAATCATCCCCTGTGGTTGCCAGGGATGAAGTGCCCACATAATAGTGGCCTTTGTCAGACCAGTGGCTGCTGTGCTGGCCTCGGAGGTGGTAATGACAACTGTTGTAAGGAATGAGGTATGTAACGGCCACTCAGGACAGGACTGGAGAGTTTGCAGAAAGAAAATGACAAGCATGGCGTTTTAACTCTCCGCGCAAAGCATGGCCAGAAAACCAGTGATCTATGATTGTCCTAAGGAAGCTTTTATGCTTTACAGCCGTAAGTCAGATGCAAATGAAAATCAGATCTAAAATTTACTCCTGCGGGGTGTAGATTTGCAACAGAAACTGAACTCACAAGCTCGCTGTCTCTTACTTGAAGGTAAAGGCACTGATTAGGAATGAGAGGCACAATCTAAGGATGAAACACAACCCCGGATGGGGGGCACTCTCTGAACTTTGGAAGCCACCTACATGACCTGCGCGTGTGCTGCCTGGACCCACTTTCTGAATAACTGGCCAAGCTGAGTGGGGCTCAGAGATAGAAAAGGTCCTGCAGCCATTTCAGTCTCCAGGGCCAGCTGCCCTGACACCTGAGCCTCAGGGCCCAGGCCGTCCAGTGGTCCTCAGCTCTGCACGTAGGGAGGCTCAGTAGCAGGCCCCACTAGGACCCTCACAGCACAGCTGTCTGGGTGTTCAGTACAAAGCCATGTCTTCTTCTGCCGGTAACTGTCACACATTTGAAAATAGCTCTTGGCTTTTTACTGGGCCCTGGTAGAGATGGCACGAACGCTGAGTGCTGGGCCACCGAGTGATCATGAAACCTGGTGGCCCATCTTGCCCTGGGTGTTGTCTGAACACTGGGGTATAGAGTCGGCCTCAGCACCTGTCCAGCATCCGGTGAAAGTGGCATGTGTAACTGGGGCTCAAGCCCATCCTGGAGACAGGTCAATCACATGAGCAGGTGACAAGAGTCTCACAGCATCCTCTCCAGCTGTATGACCACGTTCTCTCAATCCACACCACTGACCTCGTACAACATTCTCCATTGCCAGCCATATTCGCTTCCTATGGCTGTTCTAACAAATTACCCGATGCTTGGTAGCCATGCTCTCTCCGGGGGGAGAAACTTCCCGGCCTCTCCCAGTTGCCTCCACCTCCACATGGGCTTCTGTATCCTGTGTCCCTGTGCCTCCCTTTCTGTCTCTTGTAAGGACATTCATCATTGGATTTCAGGCCCCCCCTAATCCAGGATGATCTCATCTTAAGATCCTTACCTTAATGACATCTGCAAAGACTCCTTTTCCAAATAAGGTCACATTCTGAGGTTCCCGGTGGACCTTTTTTTTTTTCTGGTGGAGATGGAACAATTCACCCCAGTGCACCAGCTAACTGGTGGCCTTCCTCAGCCACGCTGATGACCCTGAAGACAGGAAGCAAGAGGAACCCTCCCAGGGGACAGGTCTTCAAGCAGCACACCTCTGTCCACTGAGCTCAAATGGGGAAACGGCCAGAGGCAAAGATCTACCCAATTCACAGGCAATGGCTAACAGTTTGGCCAAATGATCAGGGTCTGGAGAGAACCGGATGGAGAGATTGGGGACAGGGAGGTTTGGGGAAGACGTGTGTAGGTGGACCTCTCAGAACAGCATATAGTGTGAGAATATTAGGACCCACACAGATGCTCACCAAGGAGCGCTCACTGCATGGAAGTGGCCCTTGGTGGTCCCAGCAGCAATCATGGGCTCTCTCAGCAAAAGCAGTGGGTGGGCGTGGGCTCTAGTGGACCTTGATGGGTCTGGCAGTAGAGGTCAAGGGTGGCCCCAGTGGCAGCATCTCCACCAGCATCACAGCAAGTGGTCCTGGGCTCCGGCTACATCACCCCTCCCTGTGTTGCCCCAGCTCTAGAAACCTGTGCAGGAACTAACCTCTGGGTTATCTCTACTTCCCTTTGTTCCTTCAGCCCTTCCAACACTCTGGTAACTTGTTCCTTTCATTAAATCCCTCAGTTTAAAACACCTGGTGTGGTTTCTGCAAGAGTAACCCTGGTCCTGCCTTCAGAGGCCATGGCACCTGTATTACATGGGGCCACCTTCCTCACTTCTTCAGCACAGCTCCCTGTGGCTTGGCCTGACTCTACCTGGAGGGAAGCTGGCCCATCGCTGTGCCCGCCTGCCACCTTGCAGATGTGGTCCCTTCAGAATCATGAAAGTGGAGCTCCCAAGACTGCGGGGTGTATGAGAGAGACAGAGACAGATCGAGGTATTAGGACATGACATCCAGTGTCCCATCCAGATGGGGGACCAAATCTTTAAGTTCATCAAACATCAGAGCCGGCAGGGGCATCCAGACCACCAGCCATGCCCCTCTTGGTTCTGAGCTATGGAGGCGAGTACACAGAGTTGAGGTGAGCGCCCCAAGGTCACAGGGAAAGCCATGCCTGCTGGGATGAGAACCCAGGGCTCCGGACTCCCGCCCTGGCTTCCACCGCACCACTTCACTCCACCCTATCCATCCGCCCTGAAGTTGGTGTAGAAGCGGCTGGGACAGCGTCTTGCATTATGACGCATGTTGCGGGTATCCTATTCACGGTGTGATGCCTGTTTCTACTTCAATGACTAACAAGGGGAGGATGAAATTGCCACCCAGAAAATAAGAGAACAGCTCCTGAATTAAGGCACACTTTTCCCCACCATCAGCCAGCGCTTAGCTCACCACCAGGGTAATTACATTTTACATAGTTTTCTTTTTTAACACTTCAATAAGTATCACCTGTGAAAATCAATTGGCATTTTCTGTACTTAATGCATAATAGCTGGTCTTATAAATTTAAATTATCCCTATAAATCTAAATTAAATGCTCGGGTTTCAATGTATTTAGGACATTTAATTAATAAGGTGCTAGCGCAAAACCACCACTAATCTGTTTACTTCAAGCGAGCTTTCACTTTCAAAGCTTGTGTTTCTCTGCAGCATGTGGGTGGGAGGAAGGAGGGAGCCCGGGGTCCCTGGGCAGCTTGCTGGCTGCTGTGGGCACTGCCCATCTTCATGGCACCTTCCAGAGTTGCCTGGGCCTCCCTGTGTCTGGCCTCCTCCATCCTCTGAGTCACCTCAGAGGATGGAGGAGTCGCTTGCCCTCTCGGCCTCTTACGTAGTAAGGAAGGGCTTTTTCAGCAGCTGTGGGGAGGGAATTGTGGGGCATGGAGAGGTTGGTCCACGACTTATGAGCAGTGCAGTGTGACCTTGGGCCGATGACTTAACCTCTTCGTATCTCAGTTTCGTCTTCCATACCCTGGGGACAGAGATAGCCCTTACCTGGCAGGGTTGTTGTGAGCCTGGAACAAGGTAATGAATGTGATGTGCTCAGTTTGGAGTGCTGTAAATGTCAGCTGTTGTTGTTTTCCCAGGGTTGCGTCTCCCCAGTAGCTTTTCAAATGGTTATCAAAGTATGATAAAAAGATTTGGAGGAAGTGATATGAAAGCCAGAGGAATATAGGGCTAAAATACCAGCAGTTAGTGACTATATCTTTCCCTGGGCCTCACTCCCTCTGCTGCCTCTTGAGTTTAGGACCTGCCACCTCTGCTCCCACTTTGGACAGCCCAAGGTCCCAGGCTCAGAGTGGCAGTTTCTCTGAACATCCAGGAAAAGGAAGCACACATCTGGAGTATAATGCAGCCCCAGAAAAGGCCCCAACCTCAAAGCTCAGGGAAGAAAATGGAGGCCTGACACAGACTGCTGTCAGGGGGTGGAGGAGACAGCGGGGTCTTGGCATCCAAGTACCCAGAACGTTCCTTGGAATCAGTCCTGTGCCCCCGCCCCTCCCAGAGGACCTTGTCTCCAGAAGGCTCTTGGGAAACTGCCTGGCAGTGGGCCTGGGGAGAGTTTCCTTCCTCTGGGGAGGGAGGCAAGCAAGGGCCTTAGTCCACTTGTGACCTGGCCCCAGTAGGAGGCTGGAGATGAGGCCTGATCTGCATCTCGGTCTGGAACTGTGGACAGCGCAGCAGCTGGGACACCCGAGGCTCCTGGGAGGGTCGGGAAGAGGACCTCGGGAGGTTTTCTGGTGGATCCCACGTCAGAGCGCTGCTGACAGTTATAAGAACCTGTGTGCTAGCCGGCCCTGCGGGAGAGCCACGCTGAGACCAGTGAGAAGCAGCGAGGCCATCCGAGCAGCTGAGCAGGCTGAGAGCAACGGGTCTGTACGTGCTCCTGCTGTGCTGCTCCTGGATGGGCTGCAGACCTGCTCATCAAGACCCTCCACCCCTCCACCCACCCTGCACCCTTCCCCCCCCCCTCCCCCCACCCCCCCCCCTCCCCCCCCCCCACCACCCTTCCCCCACCCCTCCACCCTCCCCACCACCCTTCCCCCACCCCACCACCCTCCCCATCACCCTTCCCCCACCCACCACCTTTCACCCACCTGACCCTTCCAACCACCCTTCCCTTTCTGGGTTGGGTGAGAGTCCTGAGTCTGCGTCTGGTGAGCAGAGGCAGAGGGTGCTTGGGGGGAGGGACAGTGGGGCAGCAGACAGCTCGGCCAGGCCAGCCCAGGTCACAGGAGATTGAGTAACAGTCCCAGAACCTTCTTCCTTCCCTCCCTTGGCTGTTTTTGCTGCCTCTTGCCACCATCCACGCCTTGGCAGATAAATGAACTTTCCTCACCCCTAGATTTCAGCACCTTCACTCCTGACCCTGTGTGACACTGCCCGGCACACGGTAGGTGCTCAGTAAATAGCTGTTGAGTAGATGAACGGACACATAGCATGGATACAGTCACCAAAAGGTTGGTCTAACAGTTTTTGGTAAATTATTATTTGGTCTGTTAGTCCTTCTGTGGATAAGTTTTTGTACGATTGATCATCTGAGAGATTGGGCTCTAAAAATGCATTTTTTGTTTGTTTGTGGTACGAGGGCCTCTCACCGTGTGGTCTCTCCCGTTGCGGGACACAGGCTCCAGACGCGCAGGCTCAACAGCCATGGCTCATGGGCCCAGCCACTCTGTGGCATGTGGGATCTTCCTGGACCAGGGCACGAACCCGTGTCCCCTGCATTGGCAGGTGGACTCTCAACCACTGCGCCACCAGCCCTAGAAATGCATTTCCAGTGAATTGACCTAACCCTGAGGGAGAGTGAAGCAGGTTCAGAGAAGGGTGTGATCTTCAGGGGTGGGTGTGTCAGGAGATGCTGCTGGGAAGGGCCATGAAATCCCAGAGGAGTGCTTGGCGGTGAGGAGCTACTGAAGGGCACTGGGAGGGGCACCACGCCCATGGCTCTGCTCTAGAAAGGGCACCCACAGGCACGGCCCTCAGCCTTTATCCTCATAGAGACGAGCGCTGCTCTTCCCCTTGCTCTTAGAACAAGCAGGTGAGCACCAGCCCTCGCCCCACAGGTCAGTTGGGAGCGACTTCCTTGCTCGTCCCTTTATTTTGATTATTATTATTTTAAAACTTAGAAGCAATGTTTGAACCACAGCTGTGGGTGAGGAAGGAACACTGGCCCATGAATGGGAAGGTGTGACCCCAACCCCAGCAATCTGAACCACTCATTTCCCGCCTGAGGCCTCAGTTTCCTCATCTGTAGAATGGGACTTTTGGAGTCAACGATCTAAGCCCCTTCCAGTGCTATACTCAGGTTCCCTCTGGCTTGGGCTGCTCTCAGTCATCTTCATGGGTCACCAGGAGGCCTGTGCATAGAAAGGGACCATTTATCGAGCACCTGCTGAATGCCCTCACTGTCCAGATGAGTGATCTCAGGCTTGAAGAGACACCCTGTGCCACTCAGACAGGAAGGTGTATAAGCCAGGCTGGAGTCACTCTGGAGCCCAGGCTTCACCACCCTCCACTCAGCAGCTATGAGGCTTTGGACAAGTGGCCACATCTCTCTGTGCCTTAGGATCCCGTCTGAAACAGGGAGAGGGCTTCCCTGAAAGGGCCAATGTGAAGGTTAAACAGATTAGTATATGTGGGGTGCTGGATTCAGGCCTGGGCATACAGTAAGTGCTCAATAAATGCCCATTGCTATTAGGCTCACTGGAGACCCTGCTGAGTGCGGAGACTCCTCATCTAAGCCCGGGGGTGATCGTGACGAGAGCCGTTGAAAAAACTGGAGCCAGTGAGTTCACCTATCAGTGTGGAGATGGCTCTTCCCAGCCCTCACTCTCTGAGTTCCAGGTCCCAAATCCCTTGATTTTTTTTTTTGTTTAGAAAATAGAACAAACAAGATGCTTAAGTGTCAAGTAGAGTCTTTGATCTCGAAGAATGAGGTGAAGGGTTTCTCCCAGAAGTCTCTCAGAAATTCCCCAGCCACGTGCCTCTGCACAGCCCATTCCTTCACGTGCTGTCAACGCTGTGCTCACCTTCCAAACCAAGCCCCCTCCTTGCCTCCTGTCACTTGGTTTGCTCCCTTTCTCTTTCACTCGTTCAGTGAACAAATGCCTGATTAGTGAGCGACTGCTATGTGCTGGGGGAAAGGTAATGGTGAGCATCCCCCCGCCCCAGCCATCCCTGCTTTCCCAAAGCTGTGCACAGTCTAGTGGGTGTACATGATGATCTAATAGCCACACCAACAAACGTGGAATTGGGGGGTGACACGTTCCACGAAGAAACGTGCTGTGTTTGTGTCTGTGTGTGTGCACATGAGTGTGTGAACGTATGCGTGCATGCACGTGTCCATGTGTGTGCACATGTGCACGTGCATGTGTTTGTGCAAGTGTGTGCACGGGTGCATGCGTGTGTGTTGTCTGGGAGGTCAGGGAAGCATTCTGTCTCTGCCTCTCGTCTCACATACAGCCTGTCCTGATTGGCTCATGGAGTAATATCAGTGTCTTCCTGGCCTTGTCTCCTCAGCACCACTCCCACCCTCTGCTGCCCCCACCTTCTCACTGCCCTCTGCTCTCTCCTTTCCCTGCCGGCAAACCTGGCCTTCCTTCCCCCTGGGAGGGTCACCTGGACACTTGGCACTGTGGGCCCTGGAGCTGCCCAGCTCCCCACCCAGCAAGACGTTAACTTGGACGAAGCTCTTTGCTAACTAAAGCAGGAGCTAAAGGCATGCATAGACCTCTCTGCTTTGTGATGCCCTTGTATTAGTGACTGTGGAACAAGTTACTCCAGAAGACCAGTGACCCCATGGACATTTGCATGATAGCGTGAGTGTGGCTACCTGTCAGTGAACCCATTCTAGCTTGTGCTTCTGGTATAGCCCCTCTGCCTCCCCCCATATGTGCTTCATAGGACAGGGTCTGGCCTCTCTTGTTCTCTGTTTTCTGTCCACTTCCTGGCACTCAAGTGCTTAATAAGTGTCCATTTCCTGCAGAGTCCCTGGCCCTGCCCCTGGGCCTCCAGGCACGGAGTGGGGCTGGTGTGGGCGGAGTATCCACTGTGGCTCTTCCCCATCTCCTTCCCTGTACCACTTATCCTCTGGTGACCCGGGGCCAGTTACTTCCCTGCCATGTGCCTCAGCTTCTCAAGTGTGAAATGGAGATAATATTAGCACCTGCCCCTAGGGTTGAAATAAAGATGAAACACACTAATTTGTCTAAAGCCAGGGTAAAGCACATAGGAAGCTGTTCCTCCCTTTAGCTATCCTCATCATCACCTTCTGAACCTTCACAGCAACCTTCCAGGATAGGTGTTATGATCTCCATGTGACATATAAGCAAACGGAGGCTCCAAAGTGAGCCACCTACCCTGAGCCCCCCAGCTTGAAGCCTATCAGGACAACTTGTGTGGAGCTGTAGAGAGAGCAGGGTTTGCTGAGAGCTCCCTCAGCACCAGGGCCTGTGCTCAGCTCTCTGGAAGACTCGTCTCAAGCTAGTGCAACCACATCTCAAGAGGCAGGAGCTTTTATTGATGGCTCCACGATAGAGATGAGGAAACAAAGGCTCACAGAGGAGGTGCCGCCTGTGCAGGGACAAGAGGGAGCTTTGAACAGCCGAGGCTTGAACCCAGATCTGCTTGACTCCAAACCCCCGGCATTAACTGTCCATTCATTACCCGTTCCTTCACTCAACAAGCACGTTTGAGCCCCTACTGTGTGCCGGTACTCTTCTAGCCAAGGGATCCATGGTGGACAGGATAGGTCCAGTTCTCTGCCACTGACCTGACATTCTAGTGCAGGGAAAAGTAAATAAGCAAATAAACATATGAACATATACTGTCTGGTGATGAAGGGCTGGGAAGAAAATAAAGAAAGGAGAGGGGACAGAGAGTGGCGGAGGGCTCAGGGCACGGAAGTGTCTTTGCAGAAGGAATGTTCATACATTTTTCATTAGGAGGGATCTTGGCGGATGAGTGGTCCCCACCCCACCTGACTTTGAGGCAGCTTGGGGATTACGCCCCCCCGCCCTTCACAGAGTCAAGGGATCCAACCAAAGGATCCCGGAGTCTGCTGGGATGAGAAGTATCTAATCAGCATCTCCCAGCGCAGTGCAGTTTCTATTAAGTAGCCAGATCCTTCATCAGGGCTGATTGATGCTACCATGGGCCACACTCTGGGGACCGTTGTCTAGAGGGGGAAACGGACACATGGACACACCCCAAGGGTGAAGAAGACTGATGCTTTCATGGGGGACTCCCCCGAATGGAGGCTCCTGGAGGGGAGATCAGGGAAGGATTCCCAGAACAGGTGGCACTTGACTTGGTCTTGAACTGAGATTGTATTTTTCCCAGTGGAAAAGTACACTGGTGTAAGGCGGGTGGAGGCTGCCCCCGACGGAGGACACAGCAGGTATGTCACTGAAGCTCAGGGTTAGGAACGCAGATGTCAGAGTGAGGTGGCCGATGTGGCACCTGGTGGTCAGTGCAGGTGAAACTTCATCTTTAGGTCCTGACGGCCCCACCCCAGAGGGTGAGGACTGAAGGATTTAGCCCACGGAGAGCACTTCCAGGGGTACCCGGAGCCAGTGCTCAATGACACCGGTGATCCACGTGGGGCCAGAGCCCAGTGGCAGTGGGTGGGATGATGGTGGACGCAGGGAGAGTGCTGTCTCTGAGCCCAGACAGGAGTGGCCCCAACCCTGGCTCTAGTCCCTTCTCTGGGCCCCAGTTACCCATCTGTAAGAGGGGGGTCAGGTCCACCTTGCAGGGCTGCTGGACCCATCACTGACAAACCAGCAAAGCACCTGGAGCTCAGAGCAGGCTTCCACGTGTGCCTTGTTTGAGGGTCTGGTGGCAGGCAGAGTCCCTTGGGGTGGGAGGGGTGGGAGAATTATCAACAGGGGGTGATAACAGAGATTGTCAAGAGAAGATTTCTTCACACTGACAGAGCCAGGTGACATCAGAAAAGTCCCTGAGATGGTCTCTGTAACCCCAACCTGTCCTGGGTCCCTGAGGATGGGGTCTTAAAGGATGGAGAAACTGCTGGCCCTCTCAGGAAGGACACAAATGCATAATCAAGGCCTTGGGTGGACCAGAGTCTGAGTTTTCACACACTTCATCAGCCCTGTGAGGTGTAACTATTCCCATGTTACAGATGAGGAAACTAAGGCTCAGAGAGGGAAAGTGACCTGCCCAAAGTCACACAGCCCAGATTTGAATCCAGGCGGTCTTCCCAGTTCTGTAAGCCTGCCTGAGCAGAGCAAGCATCAGGTTTTCTCTCTTATGGAGTCCAGCCCCTTCCCTGAAGGGGGACCTCCAGTGGAGGGGGTGTTCTGGGGTTCCATGCTGGGCAGAATTCTCATCACTTCTCTTGTCCTCTGACAGCTCCCAACTGCATTGATAGATCCATGGTACTGAAGCTTCTAGCACCATAGGCTCTGATGGACACAACATCATCCAGGCTGAGCATACCTTCAGACACCCAGCCCTCCCAGGCTGTGACCCTCACCCTTTACACAGGTAAGAAATATGAAGCTCAGAGAGGTTGAGTGACTGCCTGAAGCTGCATAGCAGGTCAGGGGCAGAGTCAGCCTCACACCCTGCTTACCCAATTTTCAGGCCACTGACCCACCAGCTCCTAGGTGGCTTTCCCTGGCTTCAGCCGCCTTCATGGATGTTATTGAGTCCATGGCCAGTGGCAGTCCATGTCTGTTTCCTGCCTGATGTTTCCCCGGGGCCCATCCGTAAATATTTATTGAATAACTGAGGAGATGAAGCAGATGCCAAGCCCTTTATATGAATTATGTCACTTAATCCTCACCATCACTCTTCATAGCAGGAGAGGTGAGCCCCATTATACAGGTGTGGAAACTGAGGCTCAGAGACGGGAGACACCTTGGCCAAGTTTTCCAAGCTGTTGGGATTTGAATAGGAAGTCTCCTTCTCCTTCTCCCAACTCTGCCTTTTTGCATCCCAGTTGCCCTCACCTGCCCTTATACTAGATGCCTGAGTTCTGCTCCACAATGTCTTTGAGGGGCCCAGAGGATCCAACAGGATCAGCCCCTGGAAGCCTCTATCATAAGCTTTGCTGAGACTTAACACGGTCATGAGTTGTCTGGTCTTAAGACAAAGAAAGGAGGGTGGGCTACAAAGACTCCTGTTTGAGTTCCCCAGCCCCTTACCTGGGGTTCACCTTTAACATAGCAAGGCCTCTGCTCTTAGCAGGATCTGAGAACATGGCTAGGAGCACACATGGGACTCGAGCTGTGGTTCTGGCTCTGGCCCTGAGAGTTGGCATTAACAGACTTAATACCATGCTCAATTTGATCTCCATGCTTTCTAAGCTTAGCAAAGCAGATTTTCCTCATTAATCTGCATTTATACTTAAAAGCAGTGCAGCAAAGTTCAACTCCTTTTACTTCGCTGAACGAACATGAAAAGGTCAAAAGACTTCTTCATAATTAGAGAGCATCTCCCTCCTGCTCTCTCCCCCCTCCAACCAAGCTTGCCCCCTTTTCTCCTGGCCTTTCTCTTCTGCTCCTGTGCTCCTAAATCCCCAAGACTGGGCCCACACCCTGCATCGGGTGAAGTGGAAGGAGAGATGAACTGCCTAGGGCTGAGGGGGGCTGACCTTGGGTCAGACAGACCCAGATTTGAGCCCACACTTTTCCACTTCTCCAGGTGGAACCTGAGTAAGAGACTTGATTTAAACATCTCTGTGATGGCAACGAGAACTGCACCTACTCCACGGGGCTGTTATAAAGATTAAATGAGATAATATGCATGAGGAGCTTAGCACTGTGCCTGCCATGAGGGAACTAATCAATGACTGTACTGGGGAAGCTGTAATTTGGGTGCTAAAGGGCTCTCCGCTGGGCGCCAGGAGCAGGGGTTCTAGGCCCATCTTGCCCCTGACCACATGTGATGTACCTAGCTCTTGGGTGAGGGGGTAATCTGGTTTTTCACTCAGGATATGAGTGGTTTAAATTGAGTCTAATCAGAGGACAGTGAAGCTGGAAGGGCCATCGGGAATCACTCATGTGATCAGTGGTAAAACTGAGGTCTCCAGATTCACTCCCTAGAAAAGTAAGTGATGGGTCACAGTCTCCTGGCCATTTACACTCAGCTCCACCCATGGACCACAGTGAGTCAGGGACCATGGAAACTGAAAGGGCCCCAAGAAGGTATTTTTCACCTAAATGAAAAAGAAAACATAACATATCAAAATTTAAGGAATGTGACTAAAGCAGTACTTAGGGGGAAATGCATAGCACTAAATGCCTGTATTAGAAAAGAAGAGAGGTCTCAAAGCAATGATGTCAGTTCCCATCTTAAGAAACTAGAAAAAGAATAGAAAATGAAACCCAAAGTAAGCAGAAAATAAGAAAGATGAGAGCTGATATTAGTGAACTGAAATCAAAAAAAGAGAAAACCATGAAACTGAAAGCTGATGCCTTAAGATCAATAAATTAATAAATATATACCCAGAGTGATCAGTTAAAAAAAGAGAGAAAACACAAATTACTAATACTAATAACGAGAGAGGTAACATCACTATATATTCTACAGATATTAAAAGGATAGTAGGGGAATATTCATGACAACATTATGACAGTGTATTTGACAATTTAGATGAAAGTCTTTCAAATTTCTTGAAAGACTCAAACTACAAAAGCTCACTCAAGAAGGTAGTGGTAACTTGAATATTCCTATATCTCTTCAATAAATTGAATTTGTAGTTACAAACATTCCCATAAAGAAGATTCTAGGACCAGATAGCGTCCCTGGTAAATTCTACCAAACATTTAAGAAATAATATGACTTCTATAGAAATAATACCCCCCCATCTCATTTTATGAGGCCAGCGTCATCCTGATACCAAAACCTGGCAAAGATGTTACAAGAATGGAAAACTGCAGACCAATAGCCCTTAAAAACATACATGTAAAAATTCTAAATATTATTTTAGCAAATAAAATCCAATGGCATATGAAAAAGTTAATACATCATGTCTCAGTGGGGGTTATCCCACAAATACAAGATTGGTTTAGCATTCAAAAACCAATCAAAGAAATCCATTATATTAACAAATTAAAAAGGAAAGACCATATGCCTAAGTCTATAGATGCGAAAAAGCATTTGACAAAATCCAACATAGATTTCTGATGAAAAGTCTCAGCAAACTAGGAATAGAAGAGAACTTTCTCAGCCTGATGAAGTGTGTCTATGACAATCCTAGATCTAACATCATACATTATGGGAAAAGACTGAATGCTTTCCCACTAAGATGAAGACACAAGACAGGGATGTCCACTCTTCATTGCTTGTATTCAACATTGCACTGGAAGTTCCAACTAGTGCAATAATACAAGAAAAATAAATAAAAAGCACCCAGATTGATAACAAAGAAGCAAAACTGCCTTTTCTTACAGGTGACATGATCATCTACATAGAAAATCTGATGGAATCCATTTAAAAGCTACTAGAAATAGTAAGTATATTTAGTAAAGTTGCAGGATGTACAAAAATCAATTGTATTTTTGTATACTAGTAATGAACAGTCAAAATTGAAATTAAGAAAACAATACCATTCATAACAGCATCAAAAATAAAAAGTACTTAGAAATAAATCTGGCAGAAGATATGTACCCTGAAAACTATAAAACACTGTTGAGAGAAATTAAAGAAGGCTAAAGAAATATAGAGGTACACTATGTTCATGGCTCAGAAGACTCAATATTGTTATGATGTTAATTCTCTTCACGTTGGTGTTGTTTTTTTTTAGCCCTTCTGTTTTATTTAATGAAACCTTCGCAACTTAGTCTTTTATTTTATTTATTTATTTTTAAAGTTATTATTTATTTTTGGCTGCTTTGGGTCTTTGTTGCTGTGCACGGGCTTTCTCTAGTTGTGGCTAGCGGGGGCTACTTTTTGTTGCGGTGCATGGGCTTCTCATTGCAGTGACTTGTCTTGTTGTGGACCACGGGCTCTAGGCTCACGGGCTTCAGTAGTTGCAGCATGTGGGCTCAGTAGTTGTGGCTTGCAGGCTCTAGAGCGCAGGCTCAGTAGTTGTGGCGCATGGGCTTAGTTGCTCTGTGACATGTGGGATCTTCCCGGACGAGGGCCCGAACCCGTGTCCCCTGCATTGGCAGGCAGATTCCTAAGCACTGTGCCACCAGGGGAGTCCCGTGTTGGTCCTTAGATTCATTGCAATCCCAATCAACAGAATCCTTTTTTGAAAAAGTTTACAATCAGATACTCAAATTCATATGGAAATTCAGAATAGGCAAAGCAAGTTTATAAGAAAAAGGAAAAAGATGGAGGACTAACACTAACTGATTTCAAGACTTATAAAGTTATGATAATAAAGACAGTGTGGTATTGACATCAAGATGGACAAATAGGTCAATGGAACAGAATAGAGTCTAGAAGCAAATTCTCACATATATTTACACCTGACTTTTGACAAAGGTGGAAAGGCAATTCAGTAGAGAAAAGATAGTATTTTCAACAAATGGTACTGGAATAATTGGAAGTCTATAGGCAAATTTTTGAAATTTGATCCGTATATAAAATTTAACTTCAAATGAATTACAAACCGAAATTTAAAACCTAAAACTCTACTCTTTTAGAGGATACCATAGGAGAAAATCTTTGTAGTCTGGGATTAGGCAAAGATTTCTTAGATTGGGCACCAAAACCCCAAATTCATAAAATAACAGATTGATAAATTGAATTTCATAAAAATTTAAAACTTCTACTCTTCAAAAACTGCTGTTAAGAGAATGAAAAGACAAGCCACAGACTGGGAGAAAATATTTGCAAATATGATAAAGGAGTTGTATGCAGAATATTTAAAGAACTCTGGTAACTCTCAGTTATAAGGAAATAAACAACCCAATTAAAAACATGGACAGGGCTTCCCTGGTGGCGCAGTGGTTGAGAGTCCGCCTGCCGATGCAGGGGACACGAGTTCGTGCCCCGGGCCGGGAAGATCCCACATGCCGCGGAGCAGCTGGGCCCGGGAGCCATGGCCACTGAGCCTGCGCGTCCGGAGCCTGTGCTCCGCAACGGGGGAGGCCACAGCAGTGAGAGGCCCGCGTACTGCAAAAAAAAACCAAACACACACAAAAAAAACATGGACAAAAGATTTGAATAGACACTTCACCAAAGAACAAATACAGGCAGCAAGTAAGCACATTAAAGAAATGCTCAATATCATTAGTGATTAGAGAAATGCAAACTAAAACCACCGTGAGATTGATCCCAACACTGCTTACCTAAAATGTGAAAAAAAATGTTATAGTCACTTTGGGAAAAAGTTAGGCAGTTTTTTAAAAAGTAAAACTTACATATAGCATAAAACCCAAATATTCCCCTCCTAGGTATTTACCCAAGAGAAGTGAGTACATATGTTTATACAAAGACTTGTACATGAATGTTCTCAGCAGTTTTATTTGTGATATCTCAAAAGTGGAAACAACCCAAGTGTCCATCAACAGAAAAATGGACAAATTGTATATCCATGCAATAGAATAGTACTCCATTATAAAAATGAATAAACTCTTGATACACACACATAAATAAAGAAATCTAGGGAACTATATTCAATATCTTATCTTATAATAACATGTATTGGAAAATAATATGAAAATATATATATATAAAACCGAATCACTTTGCTGTATACCTGAAACTAACACAATATTGCACATCAAGTAAAATAAAATCAAGTAAAATAAAATAAAATAAAAAGAATTGTGCTAAGTGAAATAAATCAGGCAAAAAAGAGTACATCCTGGGCTTCCCTGGTGGCGCAGTGGTTGAGAGTCCGCCTGCCAATGCAGGGGACACGGGTTCGTGCCCCGGTCCAGGAAGATCCCACATGCCGTGGAGCGGCTGGGCCCGTGAGCCATGGCCGCTGAGCCTGCGCATCCGGAGCCTGTGCTCCACAACGGGAGAGGCCACAACAGTGAAAGGCCCTCGTACCACAAAAAAAAAAAGAGTACATCCTGTTTGATTCCATTGATGTATTCTAGAAAATATAAACTAATCTATAGCGACAGAAAGCAAATTAGTGATTGCCTGTGGGGAGAGAAGGGACTTTCAGGGGAGATGACTAAGGACCTGGGGGAAAATTGGGGGAATGATGGATATTTTCATTATTTTGATTGCAGCGATAGTTTCATGAATGTATGTCAAATCTTATCAAAATATCCCTTTAATTATGTCTTTAAATATGTCGCTGTTAATATGTTTAGTTTATCATATGTCAGTTACATCTCAATGAAGCTGTTAAAAGTATCCACCGCAATTGATGAGATTTCCTCAAGAAACAGCATGTCTCCCAACCACGGAAAGCCCGGCCTGAGCCCTGAGGGTCAGGATGGGAGGGTTCAGCATAGGAAACTGAGACAGAGGGGCCAAGCCGATGGGAGGGAAGCAGGTGGTACCAGGGAGTCAGAGCACTTCCAGAAGGAGGGGGCATGGCTCTTCATGTCATACACCTCCAGCAGAGAAGTGGTCACAAGACACGGCAACATGAAGGTTATGGGTGACCCTGACAAGTCAGAAAGCAGTAGTAGGTGAGGCGTGAAAGGTGCCAGGGCAGGAGGTGAAGAGTGCCCTGCGGTTCACCTGCTCAGGGTGGAGGGGAGGAAGCAGGGGCCAGCAAAGTGCTGGTGAAGCAGGAGGGGCTGGGGTTAAGGGAGGGCTTCTTGTTTCTTCTTTGCTGTTTGCCTTGCCATGCTTCGCTTTTCACGTGGGAGGTGAGAGCTTGCTTTGCAAACTTGATGACAGCATGGAAAATGTGAGAATGGAGATGCTGGGCAGCAGAGGATGGAATCCAGGGGAGGCTCGACATTTGATGAAGCAGAGTATGACTTTAGGGCGATTAGGGAGACGACAAAAAGGTGGATATGACTATCAAGGTCAGGGAAACCAGGTGCCAGCTAGGGTGCCCTTGACCCTGGGAGAACTGAGTGTAACTGGCTTGAGCCCTGGGCAGCCTATGGCCATGGGTGGTCCTGAGCCCCTGGACCCCTCCTCCTGCGGTTGGGCTCTTCTGTCTGCCTGGCTGGGTCTCTTTCATTTTGGGTTATTTCAAGTGCAAAGCTCAGCTCCATCACTGGTTTCTGGAATATCCACCCACATTAAGCATTTCTGAATTTATTAGCTTTATTGCAGGTTTGCAGGCAGAGGGGAGAGGCACAGACTCACTGCCTCCCTGGCTGCTCTCCCCTTGCCCTGCACCCCCTTCTATGGAACAAGCAGGCCTCCCTATTGCCTGCAGACTGCTTTTACCCTCTCCTTCTAGAAAGTTCTGGCACCAGCTGGCCCCATACCCTGGGGGTATTGGCTTTTGTCGTCACACAGATTTCTCCTTTCAGACTCTTTTGTACTCTTCCTAGAAAGAATTCTGATAAACAAAAATGTTTTCTTCATCTTTCATAGGTATTATCCTCTCTGTTTTACAGGTGAAGAAACAGAGGCACAGAGAAGGTAAGCAACTTGTCAGGGGTCACACAGCCAGGGAGACATTTTGGCAGCAGCAGCTCTATTTAGGGTGTGGCAATGCGCCCTCGGGTTCTGTTCAGATAGCCCTGGTCTGGTCCCAGGTCCACCACTGATCAGCTGTCATAGTGCCCACGTCACAGGCCATCTGTGGGGTAAATGAAATGACACGTCTCAGGTGCTTGCAAAGTCTGGGCACGTAGTAGGTGCTCAAGTAAGTACAGAGCTGTTGCTCTCATTGATGAGCTGACTGCACCTGTAGAACCTTCCCCACCCCAGTTTCTACACCTGGACTCTCCTCTCCCCCACCTTCCCTGCCATCTGATTCCTGTTCCTTTTTGGTTTCCAAAATCAGATTGAAACTCACGTCCTGGGAGAAACCCTCCCTAGTTCACCCTACTTAAAATCCTGCCTGGCAGTCTGGCGAAGGATGGGGGGAATGTAATTGGGGAAATAGACAAGCTTAGACTCAATTCTGTTTTCTCCTCTCACTAGTTAGGAGGCCTTAGACTGGCTCCTGAACTGAGCCTCGGTTTCCTCATCTGCACAGTGTGGACAGTGCTCAGCACCAAATGGAAGAATAGGGGGGAAGAGAGCTTGGCAAATGGCAAACCACTGCTCCAAAGCTGCCTTGGCAGCCTGAGTGTCTAACCTGTGCTTGCTTTCTTTGGTGTAGGAAGGGTCCACCTGCAGAAATAGCCACACCCAGAAGGGGTGTGGAGTTGGAGTCTGGGTGAGGCAGGCTCCTCCCACAGCCCTCTGTGCTCCGCCTGTGTCCTCTGTCCCTCCTGGCCGAGCTCCACTCACTGTGCTGCGCTCACCCGGCACATGCCCACCCCTTCTGCCGGGAGCACCCTCCCCCGGCGTGTGCAGATGCCAGCGCAGCCTAGCTCACCTCTCCTGCTCACCCTCCTCTCTCTCTGTCCCTGTCTCTCCCTCTCTCTCCTGGGAAGTCCTCCCTGACTCCGAGACCTTCAGCCCCTGTGGTACACACCCCATGGTTCACAGAGAATTAGCAGCTTCTCTCCCATCTTACACTGTGAATTTCCCCGGGGATGCAGACCGTGTCTGCCTGATTAACCTTGAATCCCATGGTGCTGTGTCTTGTCTGGCCTGCAGTTTCTATGGAATCTCTATCCACTTAATAACACACTGTCTGGGTCATAGCCTCAGCATGTGACCCTGGGCTGGTCCCTTCCCTCCCTGGAACATTGTTCCCTCAGCAGTTTAATGAAGGGGCTGGGGATGATAGTCTCCAAGGTCCTCTGTTGCCTCTGCCCTTGACTTTGAAGGCAGCCTTTGGACAGGTGGAGATCAATGCTGCCCTGTCTAACGATGTCAGCAGGACAGGCTGCAGGGAGCCCCTGCCCCCTGTGCCCCTCGTTATAAACAGCTCCATCTCCAAGCGCTGGGGTCACCCTCCCCTGAGGGCAGCAGTAGGTGGTCAATTACCCTCAGTGCCTGGAGAACCAATAGGGAAGGGGTGTCAGGTCTTAGGCGCCCTGGCCCTGAAGATAACCCACTGGTCCAGCTGCAAGACCAAAATGGAAGGTCAGTTAGGTCCCTGCCCTGGGCAGGGGCTGCAGCCGCCTGGCAATCATCTGTGGCCTGAGACTAATAGACGGCTCTGAGATTTCAATTACTCCGGACCAGTCAAATGACTCAGAGCAGAGAACTGACTGCAAGAGCCCTGTCCTGTTCAGAGAGCGATGGGTAGAGGACCCCTTCACCTCGCCCGTCTCCCAGCTCCAGAACTGGTGACTGTAGGGCTGTCCTGCGGACTCACTGAGCTCCCAGCTCCCTGGTGAGCACCCTCCTGGGGCCTGAGTTGATGGGATCTAGAAGGAGTGGCCCCAGTAAGTCCATCTGGACCCCTGGCTCCCAAGCCGTTTGTATCATATAAGGTCTGGTGGGAGGAGATGCACCCAGGGCTGTGGGAAAATCAGACTATGCTCTGGTGACTCTAGACTAGGGGTCTGAGCTCTATCCGTGTCAGTTTCCTGCAAAATGGGAGGCTGGAGATGCCCACCTGGCAAATGTAAAAAGAAGGCTGTGACATAATGTGGTCAAATGGCTGAGCACCGCCTGGCACATGCAGGGTGTGCCTGGATCTGCAGGATTCTGGTGGCGTGTAGTAGGATCAACTCATACTGGCTTAAGCGGACAAGGGGGGTTATGATAGTGACACTGGGACATCTCCTAGAACCCAAGTATGAGGAGGCAGCAAGGCCTCGGAGGGAGACAGGCCCAGGGAATGGGCTGCACCCTCTTCCTGCTGTTCCGCGGAGACAGAAGATGGCCCCTCAGATCCTGAGCCCAAACATCTCCATTTGAGAGAACAGCCCACATGGAACTAGATTCCCTCCGCTAGAGAATCCACCTGGTCCACCTTGGATTGGTTTTCAGCTGGTCTGCTCTGGTCTCGCCTGCTCTCGTCAGAGGCAGGTCAAACAGCACAACTGAGGCTTCTGGAAAATGCCTTGTAGGTGAAGAGGGCTGAGCAGGGGCTCATTATGAGCTGGACAGATGCTCTCAAAGCACCAGGTATGTGTCAGCTCTGGGGGTGCTGACTGAAACCTGAGGGGCCCTGCCCTTGAGTAGTGCACGCAGGGTGGGGACACAGAGGTGCATCCACGTGTGACCAGCACGGGCCCAGGGAAGGTGAGCACCAGAGGCTCGGTGGGGTGAGAACCAGACTCTGCACACCTGCCTCCTCCAGCCCTGCCGGTAGACACATCCAGGAGAGGCAGAGTGAGCCACGCAGCAAGGACTTGGCAGGACCCGGCCTGGACACTAAGCCTTCTCACGCAGACATGCCTTTGGGGCAGTAGGCTTCAGGCCCCAAGGCTGCCAGGGGAGAAGTTTTTCATGGCTCTGCCTCAGCTACAAGATCCCATCAATCCAGGTCTCTTTACAGCTGCTCCAAAGAGCCAGCATATTTTCAGCTACAATCCTGAGCCCGGAGGGAAGCAGGAAATGATTCATCCTCTTTCTCAGACATGAAGGCAACCCTGCATTATTAATATTTACCCAGGGGCTCCTCCAAGGGCCCCAAACAACAAATGAATCATCAGGAGGGAAGGGCATGGATCACGAGCTTCACTGAGGCCACTGGCTGCCTCTACGTAGAGCAAAGGGATCCCCCAAGTGTCAGGGCTGAAAGGGGCCTCGTGGCTCTATCTCCCCATTTTACAGAGGGGAAACTGAGGCCCCAGAAGACAGAGGCTGGACTAAAGAGACTCAACAGGATGGTGGCAGAGGAAGGAACAGAATCTAGGAGCTCAGGGGACAGGCAGTGAGCCTCAGGTCCCTCATCTGTAAAATGGGAATACAAGAGCTGGTCAGGTGATGTTTGACCAAGATGTGAAATGACCCCTCAGAGTGTCTGACAAGGAGCAGGTCCTGCACCTATGACACCAGAAGGAGGGTGTGGAGAGGATGCCGGTGGCATTCCCTGCCCCCATGTCCTGGTGTCCTTTGCACTGCCCCCAGCAGCCCTGTTTGTGTCCTCTGACACTGACCTGTTCCACCCAACCCCATGGTGACTGGATCGTGGCAGACACCTGCCCCAGCTGGGCAGCATCTCTCCTATAAATCTGAGGTTGAGACTAAAAGGCGCTCATTGGGTCTGCTGGTTATTTGAGCTGATGATAAATAAAGTGCAAGTGTGTAGGATACTGAGAAAGGTAGAGAATGAAAGTCCCATGGAGAGAGAGAGAGCAAGCTACCTTATGGCTGGTTCCCTTCCCTGGTCTGGGTCCAGGTCCCTCAGGAGTTCTGGTTGTTTGATTTGCCTTGGGCAACTGAGAGACCCTTTCCCCTGCAGCTGAGCAGGTACTGTTACCTGTACCCCCAAAATAAGGAAGGACTGCTGGGTGCTGAGAGGCATCCAGAGCCAGGTGGCTAGCTGACCTCAGGAGGGAGAGCCCCGCCTGGCAGTGCTGAGGCCCTGGGGACGGTAGAGGGCGTCCTTCTCACCTGGGGGCTGGGGTGCCCTCCTCAGTGCTCTCTCTCCTAATCCATCTCTTCCCTGCTTTGTTTTCTTCCTCCTCCTCCATGGCTCTCTCTGCCTTTTCTCCCACACTCGGCCCTTCATCGGATCATTCACTCATCCTACAGGCGTGGTCTGCTGCCCACCTGTGCCTGTTCACCCCTGGGCTGGCCACGAAGGGGACACCGAGGGGGCCAAGGCCGTGTCCCTGTCCTCAGGGAGCTCCTGTTCTGGCTGGGGAAACAGATGAATCATTCACAACCCAGAGTGGTCAGTGCTGAGATGGGGGAGATGTGGGATGGGACGGGGAGCCCAGGAGAGGACCCTGACCCTGGACAGGGGTCAGAAAGGCCCTCTGGGAGGAGACGGTGCCCATGCTGAGATCTGGGGGAACCAGCAGGCGGGGTAAATGGGGGAGAAGGTTGTTACTGGCAGCAGCAACCCGGCACCTGCAAAGGTCTGGCAGAGAGGGAGAGCCAGGACCCTTGGAAGTGGCAGGCAGGGCTGCATGGCTGGGGCTGGGATGTGAGGGTGGAATGGGGGGTGGGAAGGTGGAGAAATACGGGCAGGGGTCCTCCAGGGTCAGACCACAGAGGATGAGGCTGGGCTGTGCAGGCTGGGCTTCACCCTGAGGGCCCTGGGAGCCATGCAGGGATGGCGGAGGGGGTAAGGGAGGAAGTGACCCCTCTGTAGGCGCTTGGGGGAAGGGCATTCCAAGAGTATCGAGCTCATCCAAGCCCCTGGGATGGGAAGAAGCCTCCTTCTCCCCCTCCTGCTCCCCTTCCCGCCCTAGCATTTTCTCTCCTCCCTCCTCTGGTCTCCCCTCTTCTCTCTCTCTGTCCTCTCCTCCAGTCCTTTATATCCCCCTTCTCCCCGCTCTCTGCCTTTCCTCCTTCCTCCGCCCCTCTTTCCCCCCATCCCCGCGCTCTGTTCTCTCCAGACCCTCCTCACCTCCAGGCACAGGGCTGCATCCCTGGCTGAGCTGTCCTTGCGAGAGCCTGCAGCGCCACCTTCAGGCCGGATCCGGGACCGCCGCGGGGCCTCCCACACCAGGAGGAAGACGCTGGTCCTTCTCTGCCTCAAAGATGAGGCAGAGGTTCCCGCCCACCTAGCCCCGTCCCAGTGCCCGCCTCTGCCGCCCGCAGCCTCGGGTGTGGCTGCCCTAGGTCGACGCTGGCATCAATACGAGCCCCGCCTGTATCTCCCCTAACAACCCTAATTACCAGGCAAGCTCTTCTCCCCAAAGACCAGACGCTAGAATTGATGAGCTTAATAGCAGAATTCCTTCCCTTTCGCAGCCCCTGCCCTGGAGTGCCGCCGGCCTAAGGATGCCAGCATTCTTTGCTCTCCTGGGAGGGAGGGCCCCACAGGGGCTCTCACAGCCATATTACAGATGGGGCATCCGAGGCTCAGACAGGGTGAGTCACTCAGGACCCAAGAGAACCTGACGTTATGCACTTGGTTTGTTTGTTTAGTAATCACTCGTGGACACCCACACTGTGCCAAGTGGGGTTCTGGGACCAGGGACACAGAGATGGAAAGACAGCGGAGGGAGCCCCTGCCCTGGGGAATGTAAGAGAAGGTGCTGGTGCTGCGTGATTGGAGGTGGGACCTGGAATGTGTCAATTACTGCAGGAGCCCAGAGAAGGTGCTGGCAACCCAGGGGGCTTCCAGAAGAGGTGGGGGAGGGGACCTCTGAGCTGGCCTCACCGAGGGGGTGGCATCTGAGCTGATTCATGCAGGCAGGGTAAGAGCTTGCCAGGGAGAGATGGTGCGAGAGCCTTCCAGGCAGGGGGACGGCATGTCCAAAGGCAGGGAGGCCAGAAAATACAGGAGGAGGAGGGGAGTTCCGTGTAATTGAAAAGATGGTGGGGGGAGGGGATTGGATTGGAGGGAAGGGCCACACCAGGGAGGGGTTTGAGGGCCTCCTGCTTGCCCTGCATCAACAGGCACTACTGACACAATATAAACTAATAATAACAAAAATACAAATAATTACTATAAGTACTATTACTCTTATTATTATAGTCACTAACACGTATTGTGGGCTTCCTGTTTGCCAGGCGCTATCTCAAATACTTTACATGTAGTGACTGAGCTCATTTTTGTGCCAGCCCATGAGATAGGCAAGGTTGGGAAGTGGCCCAGAGAGGTTAAATAACCTGTCTAATGTAGTTCAGCAATGAAGTGGCAGAGCACCCTGTCTCCAGGGGCCACTTTCTCTACTTTCACAGCACCCCTGCCCACCCCGCCCTCCAACTCCCAACCTAAGGGCTCTGAGATTCTGCCTCCCAAGGAGAAAGCAGCCACCCACTTCCCCAGAGGTCAGAGAGAATTCACATTTTGGAAGAAAGACCAGAGAGCCAGGAGAAGACAGCATTTAACCTAAAGCCACGGTTTGCTGATGATGGGCTCTTGCCTCAGTTGGGGACAGGCTGGCTGGATGGGCAAGTTTGAGGTGGCCCCTCCCCCAGTGATGACACCCCACTCCACCCCACCCCCCAACCTCCACCAAGTTTGCAGCACTCGACCCCAGCAAGTTTTAACATTTCTGGAAAAGAGGAGCGTAGCCCCACTGCTGCACCTGGTGGCTGGTGGGGACGCTGGCAGGTCTGCACTGATGGTGGGATCCGCTCGTGGAAGATCCAGCCCCAGGAAACCCCAGGTTTCCCTCTGAGGGCCCTGGGAAGACAGGGGTCTTCAGGTTCCCGTGGCCAGCCTAGAAGTCTTCTCTGGCTGGGCAGAGAATGCGCGCCATCCCCAAATGGGCTTCGCTTGCGGCAGCATGACTTTCCTTTAAATGGACACAGGGAAGGTTTCCATTGAAACACTGGGCTGGGGAGAAAGAAGGAAAATGGACTTGTTTCCAGAAATTACCCAAGAAGGGAATTTGGAATCTGCTTTGTGTTTCCGAGTTATTTTTTTCTTTCCCTGTTCTACACATCTGTGCTTCCTCATGACTAAACCAGGGAGAAAGGCCCATGAGCAGAAGTGGGGTTCATAGGGCCAGGCCAGAGGGGCCAGTGGGAAGACCCAGCCGGCCTTAGGGCCTCCATGCTGGCCCGGCCTCCAGGAGGATGACAGTGGAGCTGGGTTTAATGATGGGGAAGGAGGTGTGAGGATGCAGACAGGCTCCGGGAGGGAAAGAGCGCGTGTGCCCAGCACTGCCGCCCCTCCCTGCCCCCACCCCACCTCATGCTGCAGGTGTAGTGAACGGTCCTGTTCCTCAGGCCTGCCAGGCTCCACCGGGCCTGCTTCAGTGCACGTGCCCTTCCCCCTGCCCAGGAGCACCCTTCTCTCTGCTGGTTAAACGCCTCTTACCCTTCCAGCCACATGCCCCCTCCTCTGTGAAGTTTCCACTCTCCCCCACCCCCTGCCCCTGTTCCCCACCCACACAGGGACACACATGGCTCTCATGAGACCTTCCCAGCCCCAGACACTCTTCCTTTTAGAAACTCCTTCCCCCATCAGATCAAACATCTTAAAATGCTCCCACATCCCGCACTAAATACAAATTATATGTAACTATGCAGAAGCTGAGTTGGAGGAAAAGGTGAGCAGTTGAAAATGTTATGTTTTGTAGACATTCGATTAAACATTTATCAATTTCAACTTTGCAGCTTTCCTTTTTTATTTTGAAACCAAATAAATTGTTTTCCTGGACCCTAAGCATTCTCATTGGCCCTTAAGAGCTCTTAGACCCTGGCACTTGGCCTGGAACAGAGAGTCTTATGGAAAAAACGTTTCCCTCTCTCTCTCCTTCCCACCCAGGCAGAAGCCAGGTCTCCTTGGGCCCCTGCACGGTATCACACCATGAGTGAAGTGACGCTGGAATTATCATTTGCCTGGGATCCACTGAGACCGGATATCACACCACAGAGAAAATTTAGTTACAGTTTGTTGGAAGAAAGGAGCTAGGGAGGGAGAAAAGGAGGAAGGAAAGAAGAAAGAGAGAAGGAGGGAGGGAAGCAAGGAAGGCGATCTCAGCAGAGCCAACAAGCAGAAAGAGCAGACAGGATTGTTTGTAGGTCGTGATGGGCTCTCTCTGGTCCCCCCTTCCCCTTAATATTTCCTACACTGATCTCAGGGACCCCATCCCCAGGGGACCAACCTTTTTCTCCCTGTTAATATGTTACTGGAATACAATGTTCCTGGGACTCTACTGTGAGCTAGGTGTGGGGTGAGCATTGGCCTGTTACCCTCACGCTGGTCTCTACACATCACATTGCGAACAGAGGCCTGGGGGCGGGCTGGCACAGGTGTGCTTTCTGATGCTCCTCTCCCAGCGGAGACGTCCTTCGATCTCTCTCCCAGCCGGTCAGGATGGTGTGGAGGGGGGAGTGTGGGCAGCAGACGGGGCAACTCTGGACAGTCTCTCACACCCTCTGCAGAGGGATGGACATTCCAGCAGCGGCGTGGCTGGTTAGACCTGGATTTAGAAGTCCCAAGGTCACATATGGTCACATTAGGATCCTTTCTGACCCCTGAGGGGTGACATTACCCACTGTCGCATCTCCCCACACCCCTCCAGCTAAGGTCCACCAGACGCTTCCTGGCTTGACGCCACCCACCTCTCCACCCCCATTTCCCACCATGTTCCCCGTCATTCATTCCTCTCCAGCCACACCAGCTTCTTGACACCCCTGGAACACTCCGAGGACACACCCACCGCAGGGCCTTTGCACTAGCTGTTAAGGCTCTTCCCACAGATACTCCTGAGCTTCACTCCATGACTTCATCCATGTCTCTGATCAAATGGCACCTCCTCATAAAGATGTCCCCTGACCACCCCACCTAAAAGAGCCCCCTTGCTTCCTCTGGGGAACCCACAGAAGGATTGGCTAAATGTTTGGTGAAGGACTATTGGTTCAGGGGAATCTCATGGCAAGAAAAGAGATAGTGTGTGTGGGCAGGCACCTATTGTGTGCCGGGCCTTTGGCTGGTCAGAGCCACGTCTGTGACCTATTTGATCACAGAGGGCCTTTAAGTGAGGAAGATGTCATTTTCCCCCTTTTATAGGTGAGAAAACCAAGGCTCAGGGAAGTGAAGCAACCTACCCAAGGCCTTGCTGTGTGTAAGTGACAGAGCCAGTCGCATATCTCTATCTACCACCCTGGAGATGGAAGTTTGGGATCCTGAGCTTTGGAGGTGGTAGCTGATGCCACGTGTGTGGACAAGACTGTCCCGAGAGAGTGTAGACAGTGATGAGAATGAAAACAAGTCTTTGAGGAACACCAGTCACGATAGGTTGGTTGGTCCAAGGTAAGATGAGACGGAGGAAAACTCAGCTGAGTGGACTGAGATGAATCAGCCAGAGAGGCAGCAGGTGAGCTATGGGAAAGAAGGGGACGTGGAGAGAGAGTGGTAAGAAAAGTCAGGAAGCGGGTGGTTGAGAATGGTCGACAGGGCATCGTGGTGGCTCTGACCTCCCTACTTAGCTGCTCTGTCCTGGCGTAGCCTCTCTGAGCTCAGTTTTCTAATCAGTGAAATGGGGCTGAGGATGCCTGCATGTACCAAAGGGATGGCCTGGGGATTAGGTGATCTTACTTAGCGCTGTGCCCGCGGTAAGAAGGGCTTTAGAACTAACAGCACTTCCAGGATGAGATGACTTTGGACCTAAGGCCTCAGTTTCCCCACATGTAAAATGGGGATAATAATTGTGCCAACTTAGAGTTGTTTCGAATGAGGCAATGCCTGTAAAGTGTTGCAGATGCTTTAGAGCACAGCACGGCATAGAGGAAGAGCTCAAGAAATGAAAATGAGCAGCGGCCACAGTGAACGGGATGCCCTTCTCTCTCTTTTCTGGGTGGATTTTTCTGCTGCCTTCCCAGGGTCCAGGGCTCTGTGGGTCTAGGTACAGACTGATCACAGTGTACCTGGATCTTAGAGGTGTCAGGGAGCCCCAGGGCCATCTGTCTAGTCCAGGAGAGGTGGAGAATCAGGACCAGAGAAGGAGGAACACACCCAAGGCCACACAACAAGTTCTGGTGAAACCAAGGTGGGCGCTTTGAGCTCCTGACTCCAGGCCAGAGCTGCCCCCCTTACAGCTCACTGTGTGGGCTGAGATTGGAGCTGGGGGTGGATCCACGCTCCAGAAGGGATGCAGAGCCGATCAGGCCAAATATAGTAGAGTGGGTGGTAGGAACTTGGTGCTTCCTACTTGCAAAGTGCTGGTCTGAGTACTTCCTGTGTCATTACTCATTCCATCTTGCCATGACCCTGTGAAGCGGATACTCTCTGGTATCATTTTACAAGTGAGGCTACAAAGGCTCAGAGGTTAAATAGCTGACACACAGCTGGTACATGGCAGAACCAGATTTCCAACATGATGACTGAACCTGATGATTCAACACCTACACTACGTGGCCTCCTCGGGGAGAGGAGATTCTTAGCTCCTGGATGTCTAGGATGAGACCCCCTCCTCACTCTGTGGAGCCCCCGCCCCTGCTGGGCCAGGTTCAGCTGCACACAACTCGGGGTCACGTGTGTGGACCACCTGACCCTCTAGCTTGACATGAAGGGTGTGCCTTATTCCTGAGCAGACCCTCCTGTCCCAGGGACCCCAGAGGAAAAGTCCTCCCCAAGACTGAGCTGGTTCAGCATGGACAGGATGACAGAGGGGAGAAAGTCACCAGACAGACCTGAGCCAGGTCCCAGCACTGCGTCCTAACTGCACAGAGGTGGACAAAGCTCTCCCTGTCCCGACCCTCAGTTTCTGCATCTGCCAAATGGGCACAATATCTAACCACCAACTGGTGGCATTGTTGGGGAGACACAAAGGAAAGGAGACAGAGAAGGCAATCGATGCTCAGAGATGCTAAGAAAATGCGCCTGAAGTAAACAGTAGAGCCAGACTCAAACCCAAGGCTCATGTTCTAACCGCTAGGGTATGCTACCGTCTCTCGTTAAGTACTCTCCCCGCCGAGTCACCAGCTGTGAGGGCTTCGCCAGGGCCTGGTGTTTGTAAGCCTTGGTTTTCTCATCTACAAACTGGGTCCAATGATACTGCCTCAGGAATTTTCCATCAGGGTTTTTGATCTTGTATGTAAATCACCTAATACACAGTACCAGCTGGGACCTGGTAGGTAAGATGGTGATGGTGATGATGATGCTGATGGTGATGTGGATAAAGGTGGAGAACACTGGTCGCAATGAAGAGATGTGATTGGAAGGAGAGGGTTCATCCTATCCCATCCTTAGCAGGAAAAAGGAGAACGCTGTCTACTTAGAAACACCCCACCCTGCCCACCACAGTCCCTCCCGCTGCCCCTCACCACCTGCTGCCTAGGAGAAGATCCAGGAAGCCCCTGAGATGGATGGGGGAGGAGGGTGGCAGAAACACACTTTGTTCTGGGCACCGGCTGCCGTCCTTCCTTCCAGGGGAGGTCTGGCAGAGGCATGCCAGGAAAGACTATGGCTCCATCTCCCCTGGGGACCAGGGCTTGGGGAAATGTGAGTGGACAGTAGAGCAGGTAGTGCTGGCCTCTCTGGCTTGTTAGAGGGAGACCCTTCCCCTCCACCCCCAGCAGCCCTGCCCTGAGCCCAGGCTGCTTTCCTGATCTAATTAGCATCGCTGAGAATTACACTCCGCACTCTGGCACGCTCTGGCTCTCCTGAGAGCATCGCAGAACTAATACTGCTTAAATATGAAATGGTTCCTGCCCTCGGGGCCCGAATCTAGGAGGGAAAAACCAGAAACAAGAGTTGTAATAACCAGCTCTGATTAAGCAGTGTGAGTTACAAGAAATAAAATAAAAAACAGGCCCCCCCCATACAAAAATTAACAACACTCTGAGTTTTATCTGTTCTTTTAAGGAACACAGGCTGCTTATCTCTTATGTCCTTTCCATTCTTACGCTCCCATTTATTCATCCAGGTCGTTTGCTGAGAACCTACCATGTGACAGGAGCTCATGTTGGGTGCAGGGATGACAAACGCACCAGGCAATGTGCCTGAACTCCTGGGGCTCACTGTCAGGAGGAGATTGCAGTCCTTCAAGGAAAAGCCACATAGACAACTGCACCTCAGGATGGGGCCAAGCATGCCATGTACAGGATGTGGGAGGATCTTGAGGGGGACTAACTCAGATGGTGGTCTTAGGGACTGACATTTAAGTTGAGACCTGCTGGTTACCTGAAGAGTGGGGGGCAGAGTGATCTACGGAGAAGGAACAGCATGTGCAAAGGACCTGGGGTGGGAAGGAGGGTGTCAGAGAGACGAAGGAAGGGCACTGGGGCAGAGTGTGGTGAGGAGGGAGCATGAGAGGGGGAGGAGAGCAGCCAGACCCTGTGGGGCTCATGGCCTTGGCTGGCAGGGCTGGGATTACTCAAGGTTCCCCGAGCAGCCCTGAAGGGTTTGAAGTAAGGGAGGAGCCCGATCAGTTTGGGGATTTAAGAAGCTTCTCTTGCTCTTGCCTGGAGGTTGGAGCAGGAGCAGGGGGCCCAGTGAAGAGGTGAAGGGGGTCGTCCAGGCAGGAGTCAATGGCAGCTTGGACCAAAGCAGGGCTGTGGGGATGGAGAGCAGGGCGCGGGTCCAGGAGGTGTTTTGGAGGGTGAAACGCCCCACCTTGCGGGGGGATGGGTGTGGAGGTGAGGGATTTGTCGTGAGTGCACGCAGGTTTCTGGCTGAGGAGCTGAGGGACGAAGCTGCCATTTCCTGAGTGGGAAGGTGGACGAGGCGCAGGCTGGTGGGTGAGGCTGGTGTGGAGTCTGGTGTGTGTGCGGCTCCCCAGCTGCATCGCAGAGAAAGGGGTGGGAGGCAACTGGGTGTCCGGAGGATCACAGGGGAGAGCCCTGCAGGAGACGCCCCTCCTTCAGGGGAGAGAGGGCGGATGGGGGTGAAGGGACCAAGGAGGAAGGAGACCACCCTCATCTCTCCCCAGCGCGACCACCCCTAGCTGAGGGCTAGAGCCACGTGGCAGTAAGAGCCCCTGGCTGCCTGAGAGGCCCCGGGGGAGGCAGTGCTGGGGACCCCTGGAGGGAGGTCTTGGGGAAGCTTCTTCTCATTCTCCCTCCCCCATGGTGGCAGGACAAGGCCTGGGCACTGGCCAGGGCATGTTTTCGTCACACCCTCTCGGCAGGTGAAGTGGAGGCCCAGAGCTCTTGTGGAGGGGGCCACCTGCTCCAGGGCACCTGCAGCCGGAATCCTAGATCTTTCCAGGTCCCTGCCCTCAGCTGCCCCAGGTACCACTCAGCAGAAGCACAGATCTCTCCAATCTCCATCCCTCTCTCCTTGCACCGTGTCTGCCTTCCCAGGGCAAGAAGGGGCCTGTGCCCATTGGGTTCATTTGATTTGTTTATAAGCTTTTTTATTGATAAGTATTTATTTATAAGCTTTCTATTTCTTGAACCTGAATATCCCCCTCGAGTGACTGATATCTGCTCTACCAAAGGCTTTTATGGGAAGTTAGAAACGACACATGGGAGAGCTGAGAGCTGGTTTATTTTTAAACCCTGGGCTCTCAGTGACACCCTGTCCATCCATCCATCAGCTCCCTCACCTGGGCAGAAACACTTGCTGATGTTATCGTGTGCTTGGCCCCACGCTGGTGCTGGGGTACAGAGGCAACTGAGCCAGGGCCTTGTCCCAGCTGAGCCCAGAGTGGCTGGGCAGGGGGAGAAGGGTCAGGGCAGAAACAGGCTTTTCCAGCGCCATGTGATCAACACCCTCCATTCACTCATTTTTTATTCCCCAAATATATCAGTCTCTGTGTGCAGGCACTGTTCTAGCCACTGGAGATACAGCTGTGAACACCACAGACAAAATAAATTACCGCCGCACTGGAGTCACAGTCCGTTGGGGAGACAGATGATAAACCAGCGAGAGAGTCTGTCACCTCTGCCAGGCTGTGGTACATGCTAGGAAGGAAAAGAGAGCAATAGAAAGGATGGAGGGCCTGGGGAACCTCTGAGGAGGTGACATCTGAGTAAGGACCTGAAGGAAGTGAGGACATGAGTCATGAAAATGTCTGAGGCTTCTGGGGGAGTATACAGCACATGCAAACACCCTGTGGTGAGACTGTGCCCGGCACACTTGAGGAACGGCAATGACTGGGAGATTCCAAGGCCTGCCTGATAGAGGGAAATTTGAAAACATAGGGAAAGGTGTGGCCCTGTGTGGGTGAAGGTGGAGGAGCTTCAGGGAGTGCTTGTAGAATGTGGAGTGTGAGGGAGTGTATGGAAAAGCATCTCTGAAGAAGGAACAGCACAAGTCACAGAGGAATGAGAGAGCAGCACATTTTGGTGGTGGTGGGAGGTGGCTCTAGGGTGAGGATGGTGGTGAGAGGGGAGCCAGAACAAAGGGGTTGCATTAGTCAGGGTTCTCCAGAGAAACAGAACCAACAGGATATAGAGAGAGATAGAGAGAGATTTATTATGAGGAATTGCCTCATGCGGTTATGGAAGCTAAGTCCCAAGATCTGCCATCTGCAAGCTGGAGGTGCAGGAAAGCTGGTGGTATAGTTCCAGTCCAAACCCAAGGGCCTGAGAACCAGGGGCTGATGGTGTCCCAGTCTGTGTCTGAAGGCCCAGGAACCAGCAGCATTGATGGATGTCCCAGCTCTAGCAGGGACAGAATTTTCCCTTCCTCTGCCTTGCTATTCTATTTGAGCCCTCAATGGATTATTAGATGATGCCCATCCACATTGCTGAGGGCTCTTTAGTCAGTCTACTCATTCAAATGCTAATCTCCTCCAGAGACACCCTCACAGACACCTGGAAATAATATTTTACCTGCTATCTGGGCATCCCTTAGCCCAGACAAGTTGACATACAAAGTTAACCATCACAGAGGCCCCGCCAGGCTGGTCCTCAAACACGCCAGGTTTGTACTTACCCCAGGGCCTTTGCACTTGTTGTTCCTGAATGCTCATCCCCAGATCTCCACAAGACTCGTTCCTTCATATCCTTTTCGGCTGCTATTCAAACGTACCTTCTCACTGAGGCCTCCCTGCCCAGCTCTGCCTCTCTGAGCCCTTCCCCATACCTTCTCCCTCCACCCACTTTATTATTCTCCTTAGCTCCTACCCATCCCTGTGTTACATACTGTGCACATCCCAACCGTTTCTTGTCTGTCTCTGTCTACTAGAAATGTGAGCACCGTGAGGGCAGCAACCTGTGACTATTTTATCATTGCTGCATCCCCAGAGGTATGCAGCCCGTAATAGTGATTCAATAGGTATCTGTTAAATGATTGACTGAATGGGCTTAGAAGTCGTACCAAGGAGCATTGGAATTATCGGTGTAATATTGGTATGGTCCTCAGAGCAGAGAGGAATCACCCAAGGCATTGAAGGAGGGAAGTGATGAGGTCTGATTTAGGATAATCTTCTGTCCACATTGAAGGAAACTAGAGGCTAGAAGGAGAGAGGAGGCTGTTCCACCCCTGCAGCGTGAGTTGACAGTTCTGGACCAGGGCAGCAGCAGTGGAGGGGGCAGAGGGGCTGGAATGTGGAGACCCCAGGGGGTCACGGTGCCTGCTTAGCTGTGGGGAGCGCGGAGCTGGGCGCCGCCAAGGGCAAATGCCCAGTCGCTGATGTTGGGGGCTGATTGAGAAAAGAGTGGGCTGGAGGGGTCAGAGGGGTTTAGAGACGGACTGTGCTGGCGGGTGGTGGGCCTCTGGGCATCCAGGCTCACACAGCAAGTCCTAGTGATAGAGCAGGACGTTGACTGAATGATGGCAAGTGGAGGCAGGGGAGGAGGGCACGATGAAGGGCAGAGCTGTGGACATCTCTGCAGAGGCATAGTGACATTAGAAGTGTCCCTGGGTGTGGGTAAAAGGTGGTGACAGGGGAGGCCTGCTTCTCCGAGAGTATGAATCCCACAGCCCGCTGGTGGCCCTGCCCGATCACTGCCACCTTTGAGGCATTTGGGGCCAGGAAGGACCTCCCAGGCAGCTCCCAAATCCCACCTGCCTGGAGAGCCCCCTCCCTGTCTATGGAAGGCTGGCCCTGCTCCCTCCCCCCACCGTGCCCCATCTTCCTGCCAAGTGCAAGGCCCAACTGCCCTTGCCATGGACTTTTCAGGTCCCAAAGCTGCAGTCTCTTTTATTTTCCATCAAGTGTTTCCTCAGCTTTCAGAGCAGCTCTTCTCTGAGGCTAAAAGGTGTCTGTGTCAACAGCCCTTAATATAGATGTCCTGCCATCACTCGTCTGACAGCTGGCCTGGGAACCAACCCATGGGGAGATGAGTAGTCCAGAGGAGGGGCCACATCCTGAGCCCAAGCCAACATCGGCAAGTGTAGGGGGCATGGGGTAGGATGGGGCTGAGCCCAGGACGGTGATGGGAGCAGCACACACAGGCTCTTCCTCAAGGGCTGAGCTTTGGGGTAGACGTGACGTGGTTCCTGCCTCTGCCCTTCCTATGCATCTTGGAGAGAAGCGCTGGCCCTCTCTGAGCCCTGGCTCCTCACATGCACACAGGGATGCTGAGAGTGCCAAGGGTGATGCTGGGCAGCTCTTGGCACGGGCCGCAGTGCATTGCGGGAGCCCCATCAGTGGCAGCCGTTCCTGAGATGCACTGACTCTCCTCCTTAGTCACTGCAGGCACCGTGCCTCCCAGGTTTGGTGCCCAAGGGCGGAGTGTCTTTCTGAAAAAGAACTGAGAGCAGGTCAGGACCCCTAGCTCAGGCCCAGGACAGGAACCTCGTGTCTGCCTGGCTCTCAGACTGGGGGTGGGGTGCACAGTGGGGAGGCTGCACCCCCTGGGGTATTTTCTGACACCTCCATAATGTGTATTTAACTCTGCGACCTCCCTAAACCACACCCTCCTGTTCCATCACTATCACATCAGTGCCCAGCACTCGACCTGCCTGTTGTCTTCAAGCTCCCAGGACATGGGTGAGGCCACTGATCCTGTTCACAGATAAGGGAACAGAGAGGGAGAGTGACCTTCCCAAGGTCACACAGCAGGCAGTAACAGCACCAGGTGGCAGAGGTCCCTCAGCTACTTAGAGGTAGAGATAGGGTGGGACCCAGGGTCTGGCCTCAGATCCTGTGCCTTGACTGTGCCTGTCCTGTCCCTCATGATGCTGCCCTTGTGTCCTTCATTATCCTGTACCCACCGAGGCCTCATGACCACCCTGCTAAGTTGGCCTCATCATCCGCACTCTACAGATGAGAAAACTGAGGCTGGAAAGAAGGCAAGAGGCGTGTGCAAGGGCTGGGCCTGGAACCTGGATGTCTGCTGCCTCCAAAGCCTGAGCCGCACCTGGGACCCTGTCAGGGACCCACTGCCCCCTTGGAGAGATCAGTAGGAACCAGTGGGCAGCAACCAGGGCAGGGTCAGCTCAGAATGGAAGCGGGCTGAGCCCAGGGAGGACCAGGCCTCTGCCAGCTGCCACCCCAGGTGCCAGGACTCCCACCGGGAGTTTCCCTTCTAGGCCCCATCGACCTCACCAGCTTCCGGGTCCCCAGTGCACAGACTTAAACCTGGGCCCTGCCCGGGACCCCTGCTCTGACATCTCTGAAGAAGACAGTGCATTCAGCTTCACAGGCTGAGAAGAAGCAGAAGCATCAGATTTCCTGTCCTAAAGCCTCCCTGATTTGTATCAAAAACAAGTGGGGGGCTTCCCTGGTGGCACAGTGGTTGGGAGTCCGCCTGCGATGCAGGGGACGTGGGTTCGTGCCCTGGCCCGGGAGGATCCCGCGTGCTGCGGAGCGGCTGGGCCCGTGGGCCGTGGCCGCTGAGCCTGCGCGTCCGGGAGGCTGCGGCAGTGAGAGGCCCGCGTACCGCAAATAAACAAAACAAAACAAAACAAAAAAACCCAAATGGGGGTGTAGGATGCCTGGATTCTAGTCACCTGGTCATGGATGTCACAGACTGTGACACCCACGCAGGCCCAGCTGTGATGTCCTCCCACCTGTCCACCTAGGATAAAGGCACATTCCCTCCCTAGGGGCAGGGGTGGGGTGGGCTGGTGAGGGATGGGGGTGGGGCCCAGGTCCAGCCAAAGGGCTCTGGTCACCATGGAAACAGGTAGCTGGGGAAGGCAGGCCCTGAGGCAGAGGCTCTCAGTCAGGCTCCAGCCTCCAAAGCTGGGTCCACTGAGCCCAGGCTGGGTCTCAATCCTCGGTTGCATCACCATTCTCACTGTGCAGGTAGAAGGGACCCCTCCCCACCTCAGAACCCCGGGGCAAGTAACCCAGCCTCCTGGAACAGCTTCATCTGCCTCCAGATCCTGCCAGCAGAGGTGCGAACAGCAAAGGGTGAGCCTGAGCCTTTGGGGTCAGAGACCACAGTTGCTGAGGCTGTAAACTGAGGCTGCTGGTGGGGGAGGCGGGGGGCGGACACCCAGACTTTGGGCTTGTAAAGGTCGCCGGAGGCCTTGGGCTCAACCTGCTCCTTTTCTGGACAGGAGAGCTGAGGCCCTGAGGGTGCAGAGGACTCACAGTCCCCCGGCATCGGCACTGACCTCCCGAGGATGCTTCTTCCCAACGGGCACAGTCCCTGAGCTTAGCCAAGCCTCTGGCGCCTCGGCCATACCCTGCCTCCCCCCAGCAGGTGGGCTGCAGGCTGGACATGTCCCTGTAGACACTGAGCACCTGTCCTGTTTGTCTTCATGGCACAACAAGGCTCAGTCCCAGTTCACGGAACCTCTTCACGCGTGGCTGGGCCTGCCATTGGGGGAAGACACTGTCTCTAGGCCTGCGGGGGCTAAAAGAGCACTGGGCAGGGATCAATGTGACTGTACTGGGTTTGGGACAGTCACTCTCTGGTGGCTGGGGTGTGGGTGCAGGTCACCCCCAATATGTGCAGCCTGGGGCACAAGAACCAGTGAGGCCCCCAGACCAGTGGGCTAAATATCTAAAAGTTATAAAGCAACTAATGAACTGTCAAATCAAATAAGTTTTTCCTCCTACCTCCTCAAACTCCTGAGCCCAGGAATGTAGGGAGCAGAGACAGCTGGCCCCTGACCCCTGACCCAGCCTGGACCAGCGCCTTCCCTTCCCTCCCTCAGCTCGGCCGCTCCACGGTCTCACGCACAGTGTGCGACACCCCAGCCTGCAGGCTCTGTCCGCACCTCCCCACCCACAGCTGCACTTCGGGGTTTAGGGGGTGCATGCTGGCTCTGCGGGCCACCCTCTCGGGGGCAGACCCCAGAGGAGGCCACACGAGCCCTGGAAGCAGGTTCGGGTCAATCAGGAAGGGAGTTCTGGGGTTGGGGGACTGGAGCTTGTCCCTTGTCCCCCTAGTCCCTGAGGGGAGAGGCACAGCTGGAGGAGGGGGGAACAGGGCCCCTAAAGCATGGGGCCCCAGGCAGGATGCCCCTGCTCACATCTCAGTGTCACAGGATGGAATGCAGGGGCTGTGGTGGGGCTGAGGGACCAGGCGGGGCTGGTGGGGAGCGATGTCTGGCCGGATGGAGATGCTCAGGGTCTGAGATGGGGCAGGGATGGTGGATGTGGGGAAGGGACTGCAGAAGTTAAAGGAGTTCAACTTGGCAGGACCTGATGGTCCCTGAGGTGTCAGGAGAGTCAGGGATGCCCCTTGTTTCTGATTTGGGTGAGTGGGAGCTGCGGGGGCAACACCAAGATGGGAACCGTGGGGAGGACCAGGTTTGAGGGGAAGGGGAAGGATGAGACTTTGAACATGTCAAGGGGCAGGAGGCTGTGGGCCATGCAGGGGGCAGAGGCCACAGGAGACCCCATACAGGAAGGTCCTGGAGGTGGGACAGCCTGTCCAGCTCAACACTGTATGTCCAGCACAAGGCCATGTGGTACATCAGGGACTCTCAATACGAATTATAGTTGCGGGGGTGGTGGCAGCAGATAGAGATCAGGGGCTGTTAGTCCATACACAGGGGATGGGCCCACAGGCGTGGCTGAGCTCACTCAGGGAGCGGGAGAAGAGAGGAGGGCCATGAGGGGAGCCAGGCACTGTCTTAGCTCAGGCTGCCACAGCAAAATGCCACCAGCTGGGGGATGTTAAACAGCAGTAATCAATTTGCTCTCAGTTCTGGAGGCTGGGAAGTCTGAGATTGAGATGCCAGCATGGTGGGGTTCTGTTGAGAGCTCTCTTCCTGGCTTGCAGATCTCTGCCTACTTGCTGTGTCATAATGCACAGCGAGAGCGAGAGAGAGAGAGAGAGAGAGAGAGAGAGAAAGAGAGAGAGCTCTCTGGTGTCCCTTAAAAGGGCACTGATCCCATCATAAAGGCCCCCCCCCATGATCTCATCTAACCCTAATTACCTCCCAAAGGCCCCATCTCCAAATACCATCACATTGGAGGTTAGGAATTCAACATATAAATTGGGGGGGGGGGGCACAATTCAGTCCAAAGCATTCCACCACTGGCCCCCAAATTCATGTCCTTCTTGAATGTAAACTACATTCATTCCATCCCAACAGCCTCCAAACTCTTAACTCCTTCCAGCATCAACTCTAAAGCCTGAAGTCCAAAGTCTTCTCTAAATATCACCTAAATCACATATGGATGAGACTCGAGGTATGATTCATCTTGAGGCAACATTCCTCTCCAGCTGTGAACCTGTGAGAAGAGATAAGTGCATCTGAAATACAGTGATGAGACAGGCACAGGCTAGACATTCCCATTCCACTGGGCAGAAATAGGAAAGAAGGAAAGGGAGGCACGTCCCAAGGAGTCCAAAACCTAGCAAGGCAGATTTCATGAGCTCTTAAGGCTCTAGAAGAATCCTCTCTGGTTCAGTGCTCTGCCCTCCAGGTCCATGGGGGTGGCAGCATCACCCCCACGCTCAGCAGGGCAGCCCGATCCCTTTGTTGGACAGGGCACCAGGCAGTAAGCTCTCTGTGAGGGCCCCATCCCACCCTTTCAAGCCCAGGTGGAAGCAACCTTGCCTCCTGAGCCTGTGCACTCTGGCTGTACTAGGATTGGCAGCCCTGATGATCCCTGAACTGCCTTTGGGGTCCTTGAAAGATAGTGCATGTTCACAGCTGCACTATCTATGGCCAGTCCCATAGAACTGAAGAGATCTGACAGCCTTCCTTCATCTCTTCTCACCTTCTCTGTCCCCTTTATTGCAGCTGGCAGTGTCTCCACTAGTGCGGTCCCATCTCCATGCCAGGCTTCTGCAGAGAAGGCTGATCAAGTCCACAAGTTCTCTGCAGAATAAGTTTCTTTCTCTCTCTCTCTCTCTCTCTCTCTCTCTCTCTTTTTTTTTTTCAATATGAAGAGGCTGAGAATTCTCCAAATCTTCAAGTTCTGGCTCCTTTTGGCCGAACAATTCCCTCTTCAATTCATCTCTTTCCTTTCTCATTTCACTCGAAGCAATCAGGAGAAACCAGGCTGCTCCTTCAACACTTTGCTTAGAAATCTCCTCAGCTGAATGCATGATTTCATCACTTGCAACTTCTGTCTTCCACAAAACACCAGAACAACAGTTCAGCCAAGTTCTTTGCCATTTTGCCTTCGCTCCAGCTTCCAATAACATGTTCCTCTTTCCTCCTGAGACCTACCAGAATCTCCCTTAACATCCATATTTCTAGCGCACACCTCAACCCTCTTCTAACCTCTCCCCACTACCCAGTTCCAAAGCTGCTGCCACAATTTTAGGTATTTGTTACAGCAGTACCTCTTCTCAGTACTAAAACCTGTCTTCCTTAGCTCAGGCTGCCAGAACAAAATGCCACAGACTGCGGATGGGCTTAAACAACAGAAGTGAATTTCCTCACAGTTCTGGAGGTTGGAAGTCTGAGATCTGGGTGCCAGCATGGCAGGGTTCTGGTGAGAGCCCTCTTCTGGGCTGCAGACAGTGACTTCTCACTGTGTCCTCACTTGGAGGAGAGAAAGCAAGCTAGCTCTCTGGTGTCTTCTTATAAAGACATCAATCCCATCATGGGGCCTCCACCTCATGACCTCATCAAAACCTAATCACTTTCCAAAGGGCACAACTCCTAATACCATCCCATTGGGGGTGAGGGCTTCGACATATGAATTGGGTGGAGGGCACAATTCATTCCAGAGCAGGTACCAGTGTGTAAGAACGAGGAGAGACAGAGGAGGGTCAGAGAGGTAAAAGGAGCTCTGGGAGATTGTGGAGAGCCCTTGGAGGGGCCTCAGAGGTGAGTCTAACATAGAGTGAGGGAAGAAGTCTCCTCCCCACAGTAGTAAGAGGTCAGACAGATAACTGTGGTGATCGTGGTTTAGACCAACTGTTCTGGAAACACTGAGAAGTAGAACATTGATTTCCACTGGGAGTTGAGGGAGCCTCACCAAGCTCAACTTTCAAACTTGGCCTGGAAGGTAGGGTGGGGATGGGGAGATGGGGCGGTGAGGGGGGAACAGGTGTGGATGTGGGAAATGCAGGACATGGGACTGGAGCAGAGGGACCTGGTGAATCTGGGGTAAAGGTGCTGGATTTGGGCAAAGGGGATGGAAGAGAAGTAGTAGGGCTGGGGGGAATCAAGATGCAAGACTGGAAGAGGGAAGAGGGAGGGAGGGAAGAGGGCCAAGGAGATGTCTCAGACCTCAGACCACCTGCAGGGGCTGAGACAGGCTCCAGTGCTGGGGAATGGAGAGTGAATCTGGAATCACAAAGCCTCAGGTTCCTACGAGCATTAGATGGGAAGAATAACACCACCACACTGTCTTGAAGCCTCAGGATCTTATGAAGTCTTATCATCTTAGGGCAGCTGAATTATAGAATCTCAGAGATTTAGGTTTTTTGAATCACAGAAATTTTGAATCATAAGTTGCTTGAGTGTCAAAATCCTGGCCAGTTCCCCTCCTGGTAATGATAATCCACACTCCGTGTTCAGTGCTTTGCACATATTATGTACTTTTGTCTCCATAACAACCCTGGGAAGTGGAAACTTGTTTTGCCTGATTTTCCAGATGAAGAAACCCAGGCTTGGTGAGTATAAGTCATTGCTGAAGGTCAGACACCTTGCAATCAACGTGACCAGGACTCAGCCCAGATCTCTTGGCTTCTAAAGCCCATGCCCCAGCCTCTATGTTAGTTTGCCTCCTGTGAGGCTTTTCTGCTGAGTGCTCACCCATCCTCTGTGTACACCTCCAGTGACAGGGAGCTCATTACCCCTTCCCAGATCCACCCATCATTCCCAACTGTGGACACATCTCTCCTTCACAGGGCACACACTGTTTGGTCTTAAATCTGTACTGGGAAACGCCACAGAAGAAGACAATCTTCACCTGGGACTCTTGTAGGGAGAGAGAGCAGCTACCCGAGGTGGGTCAGTGCTCACACAGGAGCAGGGAGTCTTGGGTTAGGGTAGCCCCAGCTGCAGCCCCTCCCCCACCTCCATGAAAGAGAAGGGAATTTTTCCTGAGGGAGGGAATCAGTAGGAGACATTGGGAACAGGACCTCTCAAAGACAAATGAAGATGGAGCCCAGAACATTGGGAAGGCCATGTGGTTGCAGGGGTGGAGGGGATGCAGAGCAGGGGGTGCACAACACAGAAATCCAATTTTACTCCAGAGGTCAGAGCATGGGGCCCAATAAGATTGGAAATGTGTGCTGTGCCTTTATTTTCTCAGCTCTTCTCTCTGAAAACTTATTCTGCAAAATGTACCTTGTGTCATCCATACTCCCAGATGGCTTTCTAAGTGAAGCCGTTTGTTAAGTGGGAGAAGAAAAAGGGGAGATTGATCAAGAGGGAAGAACAGGCAGAGCCACTGCAGGCCCCAGGGCAGGAGACATTGCAGGAACAGCGAGTGGGAGGGCTGGGCAGGGAGACGGGACTTGAGGCTCAGCTGAGTCACATGACCAGAGATCCACTGTATGCCCAGCTCTAGGTGAGCATTTTGGACTCACTGTCCCAGTACCTCCTCACACAACCTGTGTACCAGGTCCCATGACTCTCTTAGTCCATTCAGGCTGCTATAACAAAGTACGATAGACTGGGTGGCTTACAAACAACAGACATCTATTTCTCACAGTTCCGGAGGCTGCAAGTCCAAGATCAGAGTGCCAGCATGGTCATGTTCTGGTGAGAGCCCTCTTCTGGGTTGCAGACAGCCTCCTTATTGTATTCTCACATGGAGAAGAGAGAGTGAGCTAGCTTTCTGGTCTTCTTATGAGGGCACTAATCCCGTTCATGAGGGCTCCACCCTCATGACCTAATTACTTCCCAATGGCCCCACCTCCAAATATCATCACATTGGAGATTAGATTTCAACATATAAATTTTGGAAATACACAATCATTCAGTCCATAATGATGACCGTCCTCATTGTACAGATGAGAAGCTCAGAGAGGTGCAGATACTTGCCCACAGTCACACAGCAAGTGAGAGGCAGACTTAAGATTCAAGTTCAGTACTGTCTGACTCCATAGTCTTGGCTTATAGCCAGGCTATCACATAGCCTCAGGCTGACAGAGTCTGAGTCTCTGGGCAAGAGGTCCAGGTATCTGTATTTTTTAAAGCTCCATACCACCCTGGGACATTCTAATGCACAACCAAGGTTAGGAAACCCTGAGCTGCCCCAACTTCCTCACTGTCAAGATGGAGAAATCAAGATGCCCCCATAAGGGGCAGCACTTGCATAGGGTCACACTGCAGGTCAGAGGGTCTAGAACCCACACCCACACTCCAGTGAATGTTCGAGGTAAGTATTACGGAGCTGATCACTGGAGATGGATGAGGAGATAAGCTTGGCTGTGATCCCACATCACAGGCAGACCAGTGGGAGTGTCTGTGATGGATTCCGTTTCCACCTCAACTTTTGGAGGCCTCTTTTGTCCCCTCCTCCTTCTTCACTGCAGCCCACGCCCTCTAAGCCAGGCCTTGAGGAGCCATGATGGATCACCGCTCTCCCTAGCCGCAGATGGCTCCTCCACTGCCTGACGCCAGCTGCCCCAGCCCGGTGTCTACAGCAGGGGCTCAGTGAATGATTATGGATGAGAAGAAGGGAGTGTCTGGGGCTTCTGAGATAGGGATGTCACAGGAGAAAGCAGAGCAGCTTTCTCTCAAGGCAGCCCAACTCCAGGCCCTGCATGGTGTCCTTCCAAGCTTCAAATCAAGTATGTTACACCAAATGAGGGGGCTCAAGAACATCTCAACCAATAAATAATACTGGGAAATGGCAGGCATCTCATACTCGCAAACAGGAGCTTTGTCTCTCCAGAGACAGAGGGCAAGTACCTGCACCTCTCTGAGCTTCTCATCTGTGCAATGAAGATGGTCATTGCTATGGACTGAATGTTTGTGTCCTCCCAAAATTTATATGTTGAAATCTAATCCCCAATGTGATGGTATTTAGAGATGAGGCTGTTGGGAGGTAATTAAGTCATGAGGGTGGAGCCCTCTTGAATAGGATTAGTGCCCTCATAAGAAGATCTGCCCCATTCCCCAGAGGGGCAGAGCAAGACAATGTGTGAGGCCACAGCCAGTGGCCATCAAGGTGGAGGAAGAAGAGGAGAATGCAGCAGGCTTGTTGCTGCTGACCAGGCCAGGAGCCTCAGAGCTCTCACGGTCTGAGCCACAGAGCTTCCTCCTCCCTGGGGTTTTCTAACCCAGAAAAGCCCTCGGAAACCCTGAGAGGCCCCATCTCCTTCATCACTCTCCCAAAGTTGAGTTAAGTCACTCCTGTCCCCATTCATTCATCACACATACCAAGGCCCACTGTGTGCCCGCCCTGCACCTGGGACACATCTGTGACCGAGGCAGCCCCGTCCCTGCCTTGTCACCTGGGGGTCACGATCGAACAGGGGAGACGGAAGCAGGTAAGTGCACAGGTGAGGAAGCACAGTTGTGCTAAGGGCTGTGCTTGGTGCTCACAGCTGCAGAGCAGGAAGTGGAGGGGAGACCCTGGGCAGAGGGGACAAGGGTGCAGAGGTACCTGAGGTGGGGAGAGCTGGGGGTGCTTCTCTGCAGAGGGAGGCCCTGGGTTCCCAGCTCAGAGCAGCCCCATCAGTGAGCCTGAAAGGATGCTCTGATCCCATTTCCTGTTTCTAAAACAGTGAGTTCTCTGCCCCAGGCTGCCCCTCACCCACACAAGTGGTACTGGCCCCTCCCAAGAGCCAGGCTGGCCCTGCCCACAAGGCGGCTGTGCCCTTCAGGCCCCTGTGCTTCCTCCCGCTGACCACTGCCCGCTGACCTTCTCCTTCTCCCCTTTCCCAGCCTCCCCTGCAGCCTGAGATCCCCCACAAGACCCCCCACTCCTTTGGATGTTGAGGGTCCACTGGGGGTCCGTGGGGACTGCATTGTATTTGACACCATGTCAAAAGGCTGCTGGCATCTCCCAGGCCCCTTTGGGGACAGTGTCCTGGTCTGTAACTGGGCATCATAATCACCCCTCACAGGGCGGCCAGAGCTGGGGAAGGCGTGCGAACCCTGACACTGCGCTCTGCTAGGGAGGCCCAGGGAGCGGAAGGAATGTCACCTTGTGAACCCACAAGGACTTTGATGGGGACCCTGAGGGGAAGACATCCTGTCCCATGAAGTCCTTCCTCAGGCAGATAGGCCTCTACTCACCCGTCCTCTGGTCCCAGACACCAAGCCTCCCTGGACCGGGACTATGTAACTGGACTGTGGTCAGAGCCCAGGAGCATGTTCTGGAAGCCCTGGTAGCGGCAAGTTGAGTGGAGGCAGGGTAGACACAGCAGAGGGGGCGTGTGCTCCAGTCAAATCCATTTTCTCTCTAATGCTCGTCCTGATGCTGCCTCTGGTCCTGGGTGTGGACAGGCCATAACTGTGTACTGTGTAACTGTGTGGACAGGCCATAACTCCAGAGAACAGGGGTCAGCCAGGAATCCAACAGCCCTGGGGGCATCTGATCATGCTGCTAAGAACCAAAACCAACCATGTTGGACCCTGGGCCAGGCTCACGTTGGGCATCGTCTCTAGAATCCTCCAAAGCCTCTGGAGGAACACACTGTTATTGATCCCATTTTCGAGATGAGGAGACTGAGGCTCTGAGAGCTGCCATTGCCTGCTTTCCCCTCACCTCTGAGTGTACCCGCCAGCCACCAGATTTGCTGACCAGCACTGCCTCACTCAGGCTGCAGCCCCTCTGCTCGTGTTCAAGGATGACCTGTCCCATTTACAGAGTAGTTGCAGAGGCGAGTGTCAGCAGTGAAGGGGCACTGGGTCCTCCTGGACCAGCCTTGCTGAAGGCTCACATCAGCTCAGGGATGCATGGAGGAAATTGCTCCAAGGACAGCGAAGTGAAGGGAGGACCTATGAGCCTGGAGCAGGGTGACACTGCCCATGACCTACAATCAGGTGGAGGTCAGCTCTGCTGGGGTTGGGGGCTTGGGGACAGAAAGCTTTCAGCATGGACTCCGAGGACATCAACTACTGGGTTTGGAATGGATTCGAGCTAGTCCGATATTTAGAATTGTGAGGTCAGTCCGGAGGAGAAGGATGCCTGTGAGGGAAGCCAGCCAGAGGGAAGCTGAGCCCAGGGATGGAGCCTCAGGGACGGGTCGGGACACAGGGGCTTCAGCAACTGGGTCAGCCACATCTCACCCAAAGTGAGAGTCTCCCTTAGACTGTGTATTAATAATAATAACCAAAACAAACACTTCTGCAGCATTTACATGTGCTCAGTGCTATTCTAAGCACTTTATACACATGAATGTGTTAAATTCTCACAACTTTATGAACCAAGAAGCATCATTATTCCAATGTTACAGAGGGGGAGGCTGAGGCACAGAGAGGTTTAGTCACTTGCTTGGGGTCACACAGCTTCTGAGTGGCACAGCCAAGATTTAAATTCCAGGCTTACTGACTCCTCTACTGCACTGCAGTGAAATGCAGCAAGAAGCAAATAACTACATTGAAGCGAATGCTGGCAAAAGCTGGGATTGGGAGTATGACATGTTCAAATTGTCCTTTATAAAGTGTACTTTGGTAGCTCAGGCTTCAACAGATAGTCACTGGACACCTACTGGGTGTCAGGCCCTGTTCTGGGCACTAGAAGGGCTAGAGGGAGGGAGAACAGCTGGGGAGCTATTGCAACAGGTGCATAAGCGGAGACCCAGAGGAGGAGAGGGGCCAGGTCATGCACCCAGCAGGTGAAGGCAGGTGGGGCAGAACCAGCTCCTCTGACTCCCTGCCCGAGCTGCCCTCCCCAGGCTACCTCTGTCCTTGTTGTCAGGCTTCCAGACACCCGGGGATGTGATTCGATGATTGTGTAGCTGGGAAGAAGGCCAGGGCTGTGAGTGGTGCAGTGGGCACCCTTGGAGGGCATCCATCGGGACAACTTTCAGGAAGATGGTTGGATGACCAAGACCCCGAGTCTGAGAAACACGGCTGCTCTGGATGTCATGATTCTGCAGCAGGAACCTGTCCTGAGGATGCGGTCACGGACTCAGCACATGGGTCTCTGAATGTTCATCAAAGCCTGATGTGCATAAGAGAAAAGCCTGAAATCCTCCAAGTGTCTGGCAGGCGAGGATGGTGAGGTAAATTATGGTGCATCTAAATGAGGTAAATTGCGAAGCTATTAACATCATGCTTTTGAGGAATTTTCAGTGATGTGGGAAAATGCTGATGATAGAATGGTAAGAAAGAGAATTGACTACGGAGCATGTCCCAATTGCATAATATTTCAGTGTGTGCAGAGAGAAGGCAATGATGATGATGATGATGAAGAAGACAGTGTTGACAATGATGATGATCATGATGCTGATGGTGGTGGTGATGATGCTGATTGTGATGGTGGTGGTGGTGATGGTGAGGATGAAGGTTGCTATTTACTGAGCACTTGCTATGTCCCTGGCTTTCCTTCCATTAGCTTGTAACCACCCTGTGTGGTGAGAACCCTTATAGTCCTCATTTTACAGATGAGGAAAATGAGGCACAGAGAGGTTAAGTAACTTGCCAAAGGTCACACAGCTCACCAGGGCTTGAGCCCAGGTCTGGCAGCCTCCAAAACTCCCCTCTATACTCCCTACTACTGGCTGTATCTGCCAGGCTGGAAGCAGGGTGTGAGGAGGCCATGAAAGGAGTCCCAGGAGCTTTATGGAGGGAGGCTAGGGTAGTTACAGATCACTCCTCCTTTCAGAAGTTGGTGTCATTTTCTACCCCATTTACACAGTGACTCATGACCTGCTCAAGAGAAGTGGTGATGGGGCTTGGACCAGGTCCACAGATTTTACCTCCCAAGCTCCTCCCTCTGTTGTGAGTGTCTGGATGGGTCTGGGGGGTGAGGCTCAGGCTTGGAGCAGCACGGTCAGAGGCTCAGTACTTCTGGGCTGCTCTGGGGCTGCGTGGATGATGCACAGAGCTCCCCTGTGATTTCATCTGCCCAGGCTCTCCAGTGGGCAGACCCAGTGACTCCACTCGGCTGAGTGTGTCCCTGCAGAGTCCTTGAGTTTATCCAGGTGTCTCCCCTACAGGCCATAGCAGTTGGAGCCAGGTCGGGACAGATGTTGGTGGTTGCCTGGTAACCCGCACTTTCGCATCCACCACCTTCAGAGAAAGACAAACACCAGAGCAGCAGGATCCGGGAACCATCACTCAAGAGCTCCTGGGATGCAGAAGCTGCCATTCCTTCCCTGATTCATGATGATTTATTGAATTATTTCCCTGAGCACTAATTTCTGCTAAACACTCCCACCCTCACCACATCACCTCAATACTCCCTGCATCTCCTGTGCCAAACCCAAGCCTCGCGGGAACTCAGCAGCAGGCAGACGGGTGGGCTCTCCACCCAGGACACGTGCACATTCACACACCAGAGGAGGAATTGCACGAGGCCACCTGGATTATCCTTCCCCCACTGAATATGCAAATACCTCATCGGCTGCTTGTGTTGATGGATCAAGATGTTCTCCCAAATGTGATGCAGCGGCCGAGCAGAGCAGAGAAGTGAGGCTGCCCAGAAGGAGGAAGAAGGAACCAGGCATTCCTCCCTCTACCCCCACCCCTCACTGCCACTGCTCTGTGGTCCACACCTCCCTCATGGGGGTGCTCAGACCTGGAAGCTTTCATTCAGGCTGTGCTGATGTTTCGCCAGCGAGAGACTAGATGTCCAGGCTTCTTTCCCAACAGGATCTGGTGTGGCCAAACCCCCATCTTGTGGCTGTCAGCCCGGACCACGTGGGTTCACAGACTCTGGAAACAGGGGGAATATCCATTGACTCTGTGTGTGCATTTTTCCTTTACAGAATATATTTCCTTTCCATTCTCCACAGCCCCTGGTGCCTCAGGAATTAGTCAACCGTCCATATCCGCAGGTTCCACATCCATGGAGTCAACCAACCGTGTACTGGTCAAAAATATTTTTTAAAAAATTCTGGAAAGTTACAAAAAGCAAAACTTGAATTTGCTGTGCACCAGCCGCTATGTACATAGGATTTGCATTGTGTTTATAATGATTTACATAGCATTTACATTGTATTAGGTATTATACGTAATCGAGAGATGATTTAAAGTGTCTGGGAGGATGTGCATAAGTCATATGCAAATAATACGCCATTTTATATAAGGACTTGAGCATTCTTGGATTTTGGTGTCTGCTAGGGCTGAGGGGGTCCTGGAGCTGATCCCCCTTGGATACTGGAGGGCAACTGTATTAGTCCCACTTACAAATGAGAACACTGAGTCACAAAGAAGTAAGCTGTTCCCAAATTAGTTAAGAAAACAGAGCCAAGCTCATGTTTGACGGACCCCAAATCACTGCCTCGACCTGAGAGAAGAATCCAAACTCTCTGGGAAGAGCAGACAGGAGGGGTGTACATGCGGGGCCAGGCAAAGGTTTTCCGAGCAAATCTACGTCCCAGCCAACGCCTGCATCTCCTCCCTCTAAAAGCCCTGAGATACCCTCCCTCCTGAAGCTGCCCATCCCACCGGCGACAACTCTGACGCTGTGAAAAACCCCTCCTTTCCCTGTGTTGAAATGCATTCACTCATTCATTCACTCGTTCATGTTGAGCACCTCCTGTGTGCCAGACACACTTCTCAGCCCCAAACACACAGCAGTGAACGTGGTAGACATGCCATGAAGGAGGAGAAAAGCAGCCAGTGAAAGGTGCTGGGGTGGAGTATTCATGCTGGGCCACTCTGGCCACCACCACGGACCATCCATGCCTTTGTCTAAGCCCTGCTGCTCGGCTCACAAGCTAGGAGGCCACCACCCTCCGACTCCATAAGCTCGTCTGCTCCGAGAGTCTCAGCCACCTCCCAGGCTCCTCCAGCATCCCATGGGGTCTTGGCCAGCAGGTGGGCGCTACAGGGACTTCCGTTGGGCCACCGTGGCCACCACAAAGGGCAGCGTCTCTGTGGCTTCCTGCCAACCTGGGTTCTGCCTTCCCTTCCTGGGATCACAAGCTGAGCATTTGAAACTTAATTCATTTTGCAATTAAAAGGTGCTGAGGACAGGTGATCCAATTAATTTACATAAACATGTTCAGGAATAAGGTGTTCCAGCCTTCAGCGCATCCTTAAAGGGTTTCTGCTATTTCTCCACATGTCAATCTGGCTGCTCACACAGCTTGACAGAGAATTCTTCATTCTGCCTTCCTTTCTGGGGTCTCTCGTGTGGTTCACTGGGTCCTGCCTATGGTTCTAGTTAAGGAGTAACGTAATTTTCTCTGTTTTATTGACAAAGACACAGAGGGTCAGGGAGGTGCAGTGACCCACTCAAGGTGCACAGCGAGGCTGGGGCAGAGGAGGGACTCCAATCTCCGGCTCCTCCAGTTCTGACCTCACTGCTCTTCCTGTCCCACCGTGCGTTTAGAAGTCAGAAAAGTCTGAGCTCAAAGACAGCATAAGTCCTTTCGCCAAACAAAGCAGCCTGGTGTATCTAGCTCCCATTCTATGCCAGTTCCACACCAGGCCCTCAACTTGTATCACCGCATCCAACCTTCATAACAGCCTTCCCAGGGGGTGTCATGTTCCAGTTTTACGGATGAGGAAACTGAGGGTCAGAGAAGCTCAGTAACCTGGCTGAGCCTGCACAGCAGAGGGTTAGAGCCTTGGCCTCCTCTGGCTTCTGGGCAACGTGTTCTTCCCAGCACCTGCAGGTGCGGGTTAAGAAAAAGCCTTCTGAAATCACTGAGAGAGGGAAAATATGCCTTTATCCAAATAAGTGGAACAAACTTTTTGAACACAATGTGCCTGGAAACATTTTAACACTGTGTCTACAGGTCTATGCTGGGTACTTTGTCTTTTTTTTTCATTTGATCCTCACAACAGCCATTTAAGATACATGTTATCATTCCCATTTTACAGAGGAGAAAACTGAGATGCAGGGAAATCAATGAACACACTCAGAATCAGAGAGCAAGCAAGTGAAGGAAGCAGAATTGGGACCCAGGTCTTCCCGATCCAACAGCTCCTTCAGCCCAGGGAAGTACCTGTTCTGTGGTTCCTGTGGTGACAGTGCACCCCCTCACTCACTGAGACCCCCTCGTCCAGGGACAGGGGGAGGTCGGGAAGACAAGCCACAGCTTGTTGTGTATTCTTGACGCAGGCTTGGATCCTAGCACTGCTGCTTCCCAGGCATGTTGCCCGTGCAAGTTACCCACCTCTCTGGGTCTCTCAGCCAGTTTTCCTGGCTGTAAAATGGGTTCAGGAGAGGATCTCCTTGTAAATACAGGATGCTTTGTTAGAATGAGTGAGGAGGCAAAGTTCCGTCTCGGCCCTTGTTGGTTTTCTACATGGCACGTACCTCACTGCTTCACTCTTTCACTTAATTGTTTATCTGAGGGGTTTTTACCCCATCTTCTTCACCTAGACATGAGCCCCATGAAGGTAGGACCACATCTGTTGAGTCACTTGTCTTCCCAGGTCTCAGCCTGGGGCCAGGCCCATAGTAGGTGCTCAATGAAATGTTGTGAATGAATGAGTGGATGTGTAAACTCCCTGGCACACAGTAGGTGCTCAGCCAGCAGTGGACATTTGTCTGTATTCTCTGAATCCCTCAGAAACCTGCACACACCCCAGGTGACCTTCCACTTGACTCTCCTGGCCTCTCTCCCTACCCTGTTTCCCCCTCACCCTCAGCAAGCCTCCTGCCCCACCCAGGGGAGCGTTTAAAAGCAGCCACAGGACACTGGCCAGTGTCCTTGAGTTTGTTTACAAGTTGCTGAAGTGAGTCCTGAGCACTGCAGAGGCCCCATTATCAGGCCATTCTTTACTCTTCTGGTGACCCCGCGGCCCAAGCTTACACAGGGGTCCTGGATAGAGCCTGGACTCGAGGTCTGGCCTGTCTAACATACTCCCATCTACCTGGACACAGCCACCTCCTTGTGGTCTGAGGCCACACCTGGGGGCCTCCACTGCAGCCCACCCTTTTCCCCTGACAGTCCCTTCTCTTCTCCAAGAAGAACACCCAGGACCTTTACTTGGCACCCCATGCTCCCCCAGATCCCAACCTGGCTTCTTATCAATCCCCTCACACCCCATCCCTCTCTCCTATGCGCCCAATGTCCGGCTCCCTCTGGCTGTGTGGGGTCCTGAACTGAACACGTTCAGACTTTTATTAAGCATCCACTGTGTGGCCAGTACCTACACTTGAGTTGCCTACCCCTGAGGGAGCATCCTCCCCCTTATCCCTGAGGTGCCCAAAGTCTCAGAGTCTTGCAAGGTCTTCCCATTCCTCAAACACACCAAGCAAATTTCTGCCTCAGGACCTTTGCACTTCCTGCTCCCTCCGTCTGGAAGTCTTTTCTCTCACATATATGAATGACTTGTATGTTGACTGGGTGTCTGGGCAAGATGATAATGTAGGTCCCTAAAATCCTATGATTCTGACATCTGACATTAGTTTTTATAGTTTAAGATTCTATTAAAGAGTCTAAAACTCAGTAACATAAGATTCTAACTTTTGATAATTTCCAGGTTCTAAGATGCTGAGATTCTCATGAATGACTCTGCCACTGGAGAAAAACCCATCAGAATCTCCCATCAGCTAGGAGTGGGTTTTCCCTCTTCCTGGGTTCCCCACTCAGCCCTGTAAGGCACCACGGGAATGTAGTTTTTGTGGCTTAGACACAGTAAATCTATTCTGTATTTTTAGCACCATATGCTCACCTTGTCTCACAGTTTGGTCTTCTGCATAAATATTAGAAGATGATGAATCTTTGCAGATTTTCTGTGTGTAGAGGACCTACGTCTTCCGGGAAAGGATTTTGATGCCAGGAACTGTTCTTGCACTCACTGCAAGGCAGACTGGTGCTGGGCCACAACGAGCCCAGAAGAGGGACAAGCGTTCCTGTTTTTGCAGAAGGGACTAAGCAGGGCCCTTTGTCTGCAGAGGCTACAGGCTGTGGTGGGGAGACGCCAGCAGGGCACTTCCCTTCAGGTTGGGGCCGTACATTTTGAAAGCAAAGAACCAGCTTGCGTTGGAGATATTACTTCCCCATTTTAAAGAAGAGAAAACCGTAACCCAGACAGCTTTTGCAAGTTGCCCGGAGCTGCAGACATAGCTAGAAGATAGCAGTTAGGTAAATTTTAACCCCTCTCCAGGCTGTAAAGCTCATCTAGAGGGAGTTCAGGAGAAGCCATTCAGAAGCTGAAGCTGTAAATGTGCCCACTCCCCTCATCAATGCCAATTACACCTTCCTACAAACACTCTTCTTTATGTCACATAAGCACATCATTCCCATTTAATCAATCCGTAATGTTAATTAAACGTGGGTTGATTATCAAGGGATGCATTTAGGCACCATGTAATTAACTCACAATAACACAGGAGGCAAACATGGGATCTCATGAATACAGTAACCTTGCAAGCATCATGTGAAGCTCTTCTTTGCAGCCCTTGCACTTTGAGCCTTAAACACTATTGCCCAGTTCTAATCTATCAGCAAACCATACAAAATTGATGGAAAATTTAACTTAATTGCCCACAGTGAGAGGTGAGTTTGACTCAGGCCAAGGGTTCTGTGGTGCGGCTTAGGTGAGCCTGGAATGAGGAAGAACTCTGTAAAGGAAGCACCAGCCACACAGAACCCTCTGGGGTCATTGTACCACAAATGGTGCTCATGGGATCTCCGTCCCAGCCAGAGGTCAGGCCATCCTTGCTCACCGGCTCATCTGCACTGTGGCCCCAGCTTGCCATCTTGCTGGCTCCAATCTGCCCTCTGCCCTAGCCACGTGATTGTTATAAAATCATAACCTCCTGAAGACCTGCCATGGCTCTCTATTCCCTAAAAATGCCGTTGCCTGGCATTCAAGCCCTTCACGACGAGGACTCACCACTCTCTCCATCCCTTCTCCCTTCTCCCTTCTCGTACCACACTTGGCTCTAGCCACACTGAGTTATTGTCCCAATTTCCTGCACTGAGGTCTGCCAGGCCTACAGGCTTTTGCTCGTCTCTGCTCTTTTGCCCTCCCCTTGTCATTCCCCTGGCCAGTTCATGTTCACCATTAAACCCAACTTGCTTTACCTCCTCCAGGAAGCCTTCCCAGATAACCCCAAACTGTTCCTTCTTTTAGGACTTGAATCAGTTATCTATTACCACGGTTAGATTGCCTAACACAAATCATAGAACCTCATTGACTAACGTCAAACACATTTCTGCTCACTTCTTTGGGATCAGCTGTGGGTTGGCTAGGTAGAACCTAGCCAACAAATCATAGAACCTCATTGACTAACGTCAAACACATTTCTGCTCACTTCTTTGGGATCAGCTGTGGGTTGGCTAGGTAGCCTGATGATCTTGGCTGACTCACAAAAAAGCCTAGGGGAGAGGTGTTCATGGTTGTTGGCTGATCAATGTAGGCTGACCTTGACTGGGGTGACCAGAGCAACCTGGCTCTGCTCCACATGTCTCTCATCCTCTAGAAGGTCAGTCCAGGCATGCTCTCATAGCAATGGTAGAGACGCAAGAGGCAGCCTCAGCACACAGCCTGGATCTGTATCACAGTAGCTTTCACATCTGCTGGCATCCCCCTGCCAAAAGCAAGCCATATGGGGAAGCCATATGCTTTCTGTCAAGGGATGGGACAGGCGCCCATCCACAGTGGAAGGGCGCTACAAAGTTACATGGCAAAGGGTGCTGAGGCAGAGAAGGAATGAGGAACGGGGGCCAGCAACACACTCTACCACGGAGCATTGTGCAGGCGTCTTTCAGAGCTCTCAAGACACTGCAAAGTAGCGACATCTTAAATTTTTTTAAACAGCTTCACCGCAGTACGGTTGACATACAACAAACTGTGCATATTTCATGCATCGATTTTGATGAATTTGACATATGTATATACCCATGAAATCACCACCATAATCAAGATAATAAACATGCCTGTCTTAATCCTTTTGCGCTGCTATAACAAAAATGCCACAGACAAGTGGTTTTAACAACAAACATTTATTTCTCACCTTCTGGAGACTGGACAGTCCAAGATGAAGATGCTGTGGGATTGGTGTCTTGTGAGGCCCCACTTCCTGGTTCATAGACACCGTCTTCTCATTGCTGTGTCCTCGTGTGGCAGAAGGGAGAAGGAGCTCCCTGGGGCCTCTTTTTTTCCTTCCAGTTTTATTGAGATATACTTGACTTACAGCACTGTATAAGTTTAAGATGTACAGCATAATGATTTGACTTACGTACATCATGATGTGATTATCACAATAAGTTTAATGAACATCCATCATCTCGTATAGATACATTAAAGAAATAGAAAAAATGTTTCCTTGTGATGAGAACTCTTGGGTTTTACTCTCTTTACAACTTTCACATATAACATACAGCAGTCTTAATTATATTTATTATGTTGTACATTACATCTCCAGTATTTATTTATCTTATAACTGGAAGTTTGTGCCTTTTGTCTGCCATCTTCCAATTCTCACCCTCCGCCTCTGGTAACCATAAATCTGGTCTCGTTTTCTATGAGTTTGTTTCTTTTTGAAGTATAATTGACCTACAATAATATGTTTGTTCCTGTTACACAACATAGTGACTTGTGTTTCTGTACATTTCAAACTGATCACCATGATAAGTCTAGTTACATGTTACCACACAAAGATATTACATAATTATTAAATATATTCCCTACACTGTATATTTCATGCCTATAACATTTATTTTGCAACTGGAAGTTTGTACCTCTTAATCTCCCTCCCCCATTTATTTCCTCCCCCCACCCTCTTCTCCTCTGGCAATCACCTGTCTGTTCTCTGTATCTATAACAGTTTCTGTTGTTATATTTGTTCATTTGGTTTGTATTTTAGATTTCACATATAAGTGAAATCATACAGTATTTATCTTTCTCAGTCTGACTTATTTGACTTAGCATAATACCCTCTAGGTCCATCTGTATTGTCGCAAATGGCAAGATCTCATTCTTTTTTATGGCTGAGTGATATTCCACTGTCTATATATATGTCACATCTTCTTTAGCAACTCATTGGCTAATGGGCACTTGGATAGCTTACATATCCTGGCTACTGCAATTAATGTTGCAATGAGCATAGTGGTGTATATGTCTTTTCCAATTAGTGTTTTGATTTTCTTCAGATAAATACCCAGGAGTGGGATTGCTGGACCACATGGTAGTTCCATTTTTAATTTTTTAAGGAAACTCCAAACTGTTTTCCATAGTGGCTGCATCAATTTACATTCCCATCAATGGTGCATGAGGGTTTCCTTTTTTCCACATCCTTGCCAGCACTTTTTATCTGTTGTCTTTTTGATAACAGACATTCTAACAGGTGTGAAGTGATACTTCATTTCATTGTGGTTTTGATTTACCTCAAAATTCATGAATAACAATGATTAGTGATGTTGAGCATATTTTCATATGCCTGTTGAATACCTGTATGTCTTCTTTGGAAAAAAAATATCTATTTCTCTGCCCATTTTTTAATTGGGTTGTTCCTTTTTTTGATGTTGAGTTGTGTGAGTTCTTTGAATATTTTGGACGTTAACCCCTTGTTGGATACATTGTTTGCAAATTCTTCTCTCATTCAGTAAGTGGACTTTTCATTTTGCTGATAGTTTTCTTCCCTGTGTGGAAGCTTTTTAGTTTGATGTAGTCCCATTTGATTATTTTTGCTTTTGTTTCCTTTGACCAAGAAGAAATTTGCAAAAAAATATTACTAAGACCAATGTCAAAGAGCTCACTGCCTAAGTTTTCTTCTAGAAGATTTATGGCTTTAGGTCTTACATTTAGGCCTTTAATCCATTTTTTTAAATTTATTTTTGTACATGGTGTGAGAGAATAGTCCAGTTTGATTCCTTTTCATGTAGCTGTCCAGTTTTCCCAACACAATTTATTGAAGAGGCTGTCTTTTCCCCATTGTATGTATATATATATATATATATATATATATATATATATATATATTTTTTTTTTTTTTTTTTTTTTTTTTGCGGTACACGGGCCTCTCACTGTTATGGCTTCTCCCATTGCGAAGCACAGGCTCCGGACGCGCAGGCCCAGTGGCCATGGCTCACGTGCTCAGCTGCTCCACGGCATATGGGATCCTCCCGGACCGGGGCACGAATCCGTGTCCCCTGCATCGGCAGGCGGACTCCGAACCACTGTGCCACCAGGGATGCCCTCTCCCATTGTATATTCTTGTCAAAAAATTAATCAACCATGTAAGTGTGTGTTCTTTTCTGGGCTCTTTATTCTGTTCCATTGATCTATGTGTCTGTTTTGGGGCCAATGCCATGCTGTTTTAGTGACTGTAGCTTTGTAGTATAGTTCAATATCAGGGTGTGTGATACTTCCAGCTTTGTTCTTCTTTCTTAAGATTGTTTTGGCTATTCAGGGTATTTTGTGTTTCCATACACATTTAGAATTATTTGTTGATTTGAATTTTTAGTCCATTTACATTTAAATTAATTATTGATAAGTATGTACTTATTGCCATTTTGTTAATTGTTTTGTTTTTTTTAAACATCTTTATTGGACTATAATTGCTTTACAATGGCATTATAGTTTCTGCTTTATAACAAACTGAATCAGCTATACATATACATATATCCCCATATCTCCTTCCTCTTTTTTTCCCTTCTTCTTTTGTTCTCTTCCCTTGTGATTTAGTGACTGTCTTTAGTGTTATGTTTGGATTCCTTTTTTTTTTTCTTTCTTTTGGCTGTGCCCTGTGCAGGGATCTTAATTCCCTGAACAGGGATTGAACCCAGGCCCTCAGCAATGAAAGTGCAGAGTCCTAAGCACTGGACCACCAGGGAATTCCTGATCCATTCTCTCTTTTTGTGTGTGTATCTATTACAGATTTTTGTTTGCCAAATGCATTTTAACAACTTAATTTTATTCACCACCCCGACATGTTTACTGTTTCTGACATTATATTTTACATCTCTTTGTTTTGTGTATCCCTTAACTACTTATTTTGGATATAGATGATTTTACTACTTTTGTCTTTTAACCTTCCTACTATATATGTATGTAGATGATTTACTCCCTTTACTGCATATTTGCCTTTACCAAGGAGATTTTTCCTTTTGCAATTTTCATGTTTCTTTTTGTGGTCTTTTCTTTTTCACTTAGAGAAGTTCCTTTAACATTTCTTGTAAAGTTGGTTTGGTGGTGCCAAACTCTTTTAGCTTTTGCTTATCTGTAAAACTTTTGATTTCTCCATCAAATCTCAGTGAAAGCCTTACTGGGTAGAGTATTCTTGGTTGTAGGTGTTTTTCCTTTCATTACTTTAAATATATCATGCCACTCCTTTCTGGCCTGCAGAATTTCCACTGAAAAATCAGCTGGTAGCCTATGGGAGTTCTTTTGTATGTAACCTGTTGTTTTCCCCTTTTTGCTTTTAATGTTCTCTTTTTAGCTTTAATTTTTGCCATTTTAATTACAATGTGTCTTGGTATGGTCCTCTTTGGGTTGATCCTGTTTGGGACTCTCTGTGCTTCCTGGGCCTGGATGTCTTTTTCCTTTCTCAGGTTAGGCAAATTATCAGCTGTTATATTTTCAAATATGTTCTTGGCCCCTTTCTCTCACTCTTCTCCTTCTGGGACCCCTATATGTAAATGTTCATATGTTTGATGTTGTCCCAGAAGTCTCTTATACTGTCCTCGTTTCCTTCCCCAACTTTTTTTTTCTGTTCTGCTTCAGTGATTTCCACTACGCTATCTTCCAGTTCACTGATTCATCCCACTGTATCATCTAACCTACTGTTAAATCCTTTTAAGGTATTATTCATTTCAGTTATTGTACTCTTCATCTTTATTTGGTTCTTCTTTGTATTTCCTAATTTTTTGTTAAAAACTTCTAACTTCTCACTCTGTTCATTCAATCTTCTCCTGAGTTCTCTGAACATCTTTACAATCACTACCTTGAACTTTTCTTTGGGTTGCCTATCTCCACTTCCCTTAGTTCTTCTTCTGGGGTTTTATCTTGTTCCTTCATTTGGAATATATTTCTGTGTTGTCTCATTTTGCCTAATTTGCTGTTTTTATTTCTATGTATTCAGTATGTTGGTTATGTTTCCCAACCTTGGAGAAGTAGCCTTTTGTAGGCGATGTCTTATGCATCCCAACAGTGTGCTCCCCTTTGGTCACCAGAGCTATATGTTCCAGGTGTGCCTCTATATGGACTGTTTGGGTTCTTTTGTTGTGGAAGGCTGACTACTATGGGTGGTATGGTAGATGTGGCTGGCTCCTGGTCCAGTTGGTTGCCAGGCTCTGACTTGTGTGGAGGCTGCCACCTGCTGGTTGGTTGGTCTAAGTCACCAGGTGGTTGGCTGTGGAGTCACAGCAGGTCCTGGGGCTAGTGCTGGCCCACTGGTGGGCAGAACCAGGTTCTTGAGTGGGTAGTTGGACCAGGGTTGCCATATCTGGAGTCAGTCTGCTGGCAATCAAGGCCAGTTCCTGATGTGGCTGGCTGTGGGATCTGGGGTGTCCCAAATCTGGTGTTGGCCTTCTAGTGAAAGGGGCAGGATCCTGGTGTGTCTGGCTGAGGGGTCAAAGGTGTCACAGAGCTGGTGTTGGCCTGTTGCTGAGTGAGGCTGGGGCCCAGAGGGTCCAGGGCTAATGTCAGCTTGTTCGTGAGTGGGGCCTGGGTCCAGGGGATTCCCAGGGCTAGTGCTGGCTCACTGATCGGTGGAAGCAGGTCCCAGGGTTTCTGGCTACAGGCTTCCCAGTGGTCCTGGAGCTATTATTGGCCAACTGGTTGGCTGGGCCATTTTCTGACCTGGCTGGCTGGGGAAGTAGGGGGCCCAGGGTGTCCCTAAGGGTATTAGCCCCCTAGTGTGTGGGGCTGCATCCTGGGGTTTCTGGCTGAGGAGCTCAGGTGGTCCTGGAGCTGGAGCCAGGCTGCTGGTGTGTAGACTGGTTCTTGGCATGGTAGGCTATGGGGCTGTGGTGGTCCTGGGGCTGTTGGCCACCTGCTGGTGGGGGTGGCTGGGGCTCAGGTATATCCCGGGGCTGGTGTCTATTCTCTGGTGGGTGAAGCTGAGTTCTGGAGCTAGTGCCAGCTCACTGGTGGGTGGATCCAGGTCCTAGGGTCTCTGGCTGCAGGGCCCTGGTTGTCCTGGAGTTGGTATGTTGGCCCACTGGTGGGCAGGGCTGGGTCCCAGGGTGTCCTTGGGCTGGTGCCTACACACTGGTGAGTGAAGCTAGTCCCACAGCTAGTGCAGGTCAACTGGTGGGTGGAGCTGAGTCCCAGGGTGTCTGGCTGCAGGGCCCTGGGGGTTCTGGGGCTAATGCCTGTGCACTGGTGTATAGGGCTTGGTTCTGGACCCTCTCTTGGACAGGGCAATGTCTCACGGTGGCTCTGGGCTCAGGGGGTCTTAAGTCATCAAGCCTGCTGGAGAATGGGGCTATGTCTCCATCCAGCTACTTGCTTGACCTGAGGCATTCCAGTACTGGTGCCAACAGGCTGGTAGGCAGGACCAGGTCCCAGCATTAATAAACTAGATGGAAGATTCCAAAACGGCACTTGACAACACCAGTGTGGTAAGAATGAGCTCCCCAAAATAGCTGCCATCAGCGTCTGTGTCCCCAGGGTGAGCTCCAATTGTCTCCTGCCTCTGTGGGAGACTCTCCAAGATTAGCAGGTAAGTCTGACCCTGGCTCCTTTAAAATTACTCTTCTACCCTGTGCTCTGGAGTGTGTGAGATTTTGTGTGGAGTCTCTGTTTACTACAGCCCTCTGACTCTCCATAAAGTAAGACTTGCTGGCCCCAAAGCCAAATGTTCTAGGGGCTCTTCTGCCCAGTGCAGGACCCTCAGGCAAGGCAGTCCAATGTGGGACTTGGACCACTTGCTCCTTGGGGAGAACCTCTGCAATCGTACTTATCCCCCCACTTGTGAGTCTTGATATGAATCTTGATTACCTTGTCTCTGCCCCTCCTACCTAGCTCATTGTGGTTCCTTCTTTTTTTTTTTTTTTTTTTTTTTTTTTTCGGTACGCGGGCCTCTCACTGTTGAGGCCTCTCCCGTTGCGGAGCACAGGCTCCAGACGCACAGTCTCAGCAGCCATAGCTCACAGGCCCAGCTGCTCCGCGGCACGTGGGATCTTCCCGGACCGGGGCACGAACCCGCGTCCCCTGCATCGGCAGGCAGACTCTCAACCACTGCTCCACCAGGGAAGCCTGTGTTTCCTTCTTTATATCTTTAGTTGTAGAAGGTCTTTTCTGCTAGTCTTATGGTCTTTTTCATTCGTGGTTTCTCTGTAAATAGTTATAATTTTGGTGTGCCTATGGGAGGAGGTGAGCTCAGAGTCTTCCTACTTCATCATCTTGGCTACCTGGGACCTTTTTTATAAAGGCACTAACCTCATTCATGAGGGCTCCACCCTTATGACCTAATCAAGCAAAGACCCCCACCTCCTAATACCATTACATTGGTTACAACATAGGAATTTGTGAGGGAACACAGGCTTCAGTCCATAGCAATACCCATCACCCTCACATGACTCTGATCTTTTGTAATCTCTCCCTCCCATTTGTCATCCCCACACCTAGTCTCCTGCCCTAGGCAACAATCAAACTGCTTTCTGTTACTATTGATTAGTTTTCCTTTTCTAGACTTTTATCTAGTGGAATCATACAGGATGTGCTCTTACTTGTCTGGCTTCTTTTAGTCAGTATAGTTATATTGAGATTCATCAATGCTGTATATATTAATATTTAATTCCTTTTTATCGCTGAAGAGTATCTCATTGTATGGATAGACCACAATTTGTTTATCTATTCACCTACTGATGAACATTATTTTTTTCCTTCTAGTTCATGGCTATTACAAATAAAGCTTCTATGGATGTCTGTGCCTAAGCATTTGTACAGATGAATGCTTTCTTCTCCCTTGGGTAAATACTTTGGAGTGAAATGATCAAATCATATGGTGGTATATGTTCAACTTTTTAAGAAACTGTCATACTGTTTTCCAAAGTGTCTATACTCTTCGGCATCCCTGCCAGCAGTGCGGGCAAGTTCCAGTTGCTCCTCATCCTCTCCAGCACTTGATATTATCAGTTATTTTTCCATCCTAGTGGGGGTGAACTGGTATCTCACTGTGTTTTCATTTTGCATTTCTCTAATAACTAACAATGTCAAGTATCTTTTCATGTGCTCATCAGCTATTCCTATCTCTTCTTGCTGTAGTGTCTGCTCAAAGAAGATCCTTTTTATTTTCAAATTAATTAATTAATTAATTTTTATTTTTGACTGTGTTGGGTCTTCGTTTCTGTGCAAGGGCTTTCTCTAGTTGCGGAGAGTGGGGGCCACTCTTCATCGCGGTGCGTGGGCCTCTCGCTATCACGGCCTCTCTTGTTGCGGAGCACAGGCTCCAGACGCGCAGGCTCAGTAGTTGTGGCTCACGGGCCTAGTTGCTCCACGGCATGTGGGATGCTCCCAAACCGGGGCTTGAACCCGTGTCCCCTGCATTAGCAGGCAGATTCTCAACCACTGCGCCACCAGGGAAGCCCAAAGAAGATCTTTTTTAATTGGGTACTTTGTTTTGTTAGTATTGACTTTTGGGAGTTCTTCATATGTTCTGGATACAGACCTTTATCAGATATGTATTTGGCAAATATTTTCTCATGGTCTGTGGCTTGTCATGGGTGACACTCTTAAACACATTGATCCCCTTTTGCCCCAACAATCATGACTAAGAGCTTGACCAAGGAAGCCAGTGCTGATAGAACATATCAGCGTCTGATTCATTCCCTTCATAAAAATAAAGTCATTGCCAAAAATTAACATGGAAAGCCTCATCAAATCCATCTTCCTGCCCCAGATTACCCTGACTCTGGGAATGTCATCCTACAAATCATGGTCACAGTCGGAGGCAGGTGTGGCAGGTGTGAGGGAGATTAGATCCTTTGCCCAGCATCATTTTCCTAATCCAAGATCGCCCCCTAATGGGCCAGGCTCATCCCGCTGCTAAGCTCAGCCCCCTTGGAGCTCTGGGAGGCACTAGAAGAGAGATAAATGGAAGCGTCACCTTCAGCTCCCAAGTTTCTGATGAAAACAAGTGTTTTCATTCACTGGGCAAATAGCTCAGTGGAGGTGGATGGAAAGACAGCCGCGACTGAGGAGAGTCAATTTCTTCTCTTCCAGACAAGGCTGCTGAGGGTGGGATGATGGGGTGAAGGTAGGGACGAAGGAAAAGGCTGTGCACACACAGGGCATAACTCCCATGACCCATGTCCCATCCCGGGCCTGCGTTTCCTGAGGGCACCCTTTCCTTGAATATGCTAATAACTCACCCCCAGCCAGAACCCCTGAGTACGGGATGTCCAGCCCTGTCCTCCAGGCCACAAGGATTCCTGGTGTTGGAAAGTGGGCCCCTGGTACCCCTTGTTCTGGGGTCCGGATCTACCCCTTGGCCCTCCACACCCTCTTCTGCCTGCCTGGTCTCCTGCAGCCACCACCTTTTCTCTGCCCCATGTCACCCAAGCCTGGGAAATCTGCCGGCCTCCTCCATTCCCCACAGGACCACTAAGAGGAGGCTCTTACCCGTGCAGACACTGCAGAAGGTTAGGACACAGTGCAGGGAATCACAGCATGGGAAGGAGACAAACGCCCCTGCCCCCAGGTTCTGGAAATCTCCCTGGCCGGCTGCTCCCTTCTTTGGCCCCCAGCCTGTTGCTCTGGTGCTAAGCCCCGAACTCTTTAGGATCCCTCTCTACACCCCAAATGCCATATTATTCTCCAGACCCTTCCCTCTCAGGCTGTTAGGGTCTCACGCCGATTTCACAGTGTTGCTAAGAACTGTGTTAAGTTCTGGGTACCGAGTCCTGCCTCTGCACATTCCTAAAGGCCCAGAAGCAGCTTTCTTTTCCCCAAGAGAAGAATCATCTGCCCCGGACACTGGAGACTCCATTCCAAGCAGCGTAAAGAAGCCCTGAAGCCCAGTTCCAAATCCCGACCGAACCAACTACTACCTGGGGGCCTTGGACAAGCTCCTTAACCAGCTGTGCCTCAGTTTCCCCACTTATAAAGGGGGGAAATCGTAGTCTATAGGCCATAGAGTTTTTGAGAGGATTAAGTGATTTAAAACCTTTAATGGGTTTAGAACAGTGCCTGCCACACACTAAATGCTCAATTAATGTGAGCTACCTCACACATGCTACCTCCTACCTGTCCCCACAAATGACCTGCTCTAAGTGCATCCAGGGCTGGACCCCTTTCTCTGTCAATGGGCCCTGGGAGGGGGGAGAGAAGCGAAAGATGAACGTCTGTGCCCCAGCCAAGGAAGCCTCAGAAGTGCAGGGAGGAGAGAGCCGTGCTTCTGCACGCACAAGGGAACTTGTAAAGCACCTTCTGAGGCTGTGATTGCCGAGGCAAGGCCAGGTTGGGCTGAAATGTCGTCCATGGAGGCATGAGGGGCAGAGGGGACACAGCAAGACAGGCAGAGGGTCCCATGGCTGGGGACACATCCCTTGGAGGTTGAATCTATACAAGAGTGTACATTTCTGGAAATTAATCAGAGTGGATAAAGGCAACTCATACACTCACCTGTTCTGTTCTTTGTTTATTCAACATATATTTCATTGAACACCTACATGTGCCAGGATCTGGGTTCATACAGGGGATACATTGTTGAACAAGCCAGAAACGATTTCTGTCTTCAGGAAACTTATAGTCTAGGATCTAAGAAGACAGACATCAAACAAGTACAGATTTGACTATTTAATGGAAGGGCTCATGTCCCATATGGGGGCAGGAGACAAAGGCAGAAGAGGCTTCTCAGTGGAGATACAAAGATAAGAGTTATCTGGATAAATTGTGAAGAGAGAGAGAGGGAAAAAAATGAGGCAGAAGAACCAGTATGTGCAGAGGCCTGAGAGGAGATGGGGCCTGGCCCGTATGAGGAGCTGTGTGGAGAGCTGGGTGGCTGGAGGGTGGTGACCAAGAGGGATGAGGCCCAGGATGTAGTCAAAAAGGGGCCACTGCCACACAGGGCCACTGCCACACAGGCCACTGCCCAGTCAGGCCCAACATCTCTGGCAATGACATAATCAGTAAACCTGCCACAAAACCCAGACCTCAGAGGCCCCTCACTGTCTCCACACAGACGGGGACGCCAGACACACCAATGAGAGTCACATTTTTCAAAAATCCCAGCAACTAGATCCTGTTCCTGTGACCTGCCATGTAGTAACACACAAGAAACATTCTTAAGAGACTGATAACGTCTAAATTATAAAGGGCAAAGTCACAAGCCCAAGGCTTTCTTAGGACATTATTTTCCCTGCTGGTGTTGGAATATCCCTCTGAGATTTCAACGTCATAGCTGGATCAGGGGGGCGGGGCTCCATCTCTCTGTTCCGCTCACTGGATGATTTATGACCCCACAGGGTAGCAGGATAGAGCAGACACCTGTTCGCATCTCCCAACACTGAGCACAGACTTCCAGGAAAGCCCAGCCAGTTCTGGAAGAGTTCATTGACAATTCACGCTGATTTTGAAATGCCAGCTTTCCCAAATTGGGTTCAGGGGAACGCAAGTTCTGGGTGGTAGTAACTGATTTCAAGAATGAAGACTTATCATTAGTCTGAGGAATGTTATACACAAAACACATTAGTGCACAAAATGCTAGGAGAGTCCTACAGTGATGGAAAATCCCACAGTTGCAAAGAAAGTTTCAAAGCAGCAGCTAAGATCTACTCTCACAGTCCTTTCATAAAAGAAAGAAAAGTTCAACCGAAAGAATGGCAGTATTTCATCATAAAAAATAGGCCTTTCCAAAAAGAATAAATGGCAACAACCTTATACCGACAGACTACCTTGACCTGATTTTTCTCATTTCGCTGAGAGCCTGTGACAATTTCATCCCAGGCTGCCCTGCCATCGGGTTCAGGTCTGTGCACTGGCCCAGTCAGGACTGCAGGGACCCTCAGCCACTGTTCCCTCCAGAACCCAAGTGGCCAGCGTGAGGCTTTTACTCCATGGGCTTAATATCACCCCCTCCACACAGGTCCTGCCCAGACCTGCCCCTCCCTCATCTGTGCCGGGCTTGGGATTCTGGCCCTTCCAGCCCCAGGCCTAGGATCCATGTGGCAAAGGCAGAGCTGAAAGAGCATCAACCACGGGTCAGGAGAGCGGGTCCTGGTCCCTGTTCTGTCAGTGACCCTGGGCAGGTCACATCACCACTCAGCCTCAGTTTCCCCAACTGTACCTGGAAAGGTTGGACTGAATCATCTCCTAGCTCCTCCCTACTTTGCTGGCCCAGCAATCGATGACTCTGTGCAGGGAGACCTTGCTCAGATCTTCGTGGGAAAATGGCACACGTTCTGGCAAGACAGTCTCTCCACAGGAGGTGAGAAGGGAGAACAGACGTTGGCCTGCTTATGAACTGAGAACACCAGGACCAGAATCAGAAACACACAGCCTCGTACTGGTCAGCGCTGGCCTGGCTGCGGGGGGCGCTGGCTCCCAGTGTGAGCAGAGCAGGCTGAAACCTGGAGCCAAACACAGGTGCCCTCCTTGGAGATGCGGGTTTTAGGATTAACTAAGCCAGCGAGAAGGAGAGAAGCCTCTCCTGCATGACAGAACCTTGGGGGAGATGGGCTAGCCAGGAGGGTGCTGACGCCTAATGACAGGAGAGAGGACGTGGGAATAGAGAGCAGGGAAGGGGGACTGTCACCACCACCACCACCACCATCATCATAATCATCATCAGAGTAACAGCTAAGAAATATCGTGAGCCTACTATGTGCCCTCCTCCTTCTCAGTGCTCTGTAAGCAGCAAGCCCAGGGCCCAGCGCACAGTGGGCCTCCATGAGGCTGGGTGGATTAATCCATGATTGCCAGTGATGTCTATTTTTGCTCTTGCTGAAACAGCATCTCCTCACATTTCTGCAGTTCACAGCCCAGCTCTTGGCAAACTTCTAAGATGAGATTAAAAGAAAAAGTGGACAGGGTGCCCACATTCCCCAAGGCAGAAGTATCATTCAGCAAGGCCCCCACTGCTGTGAGCACAAGGCCCTCCCTTCAGGCCACTGGGGCCAGTTGGCATCTTTATGCCCTGAACCCAGCTATAAGGCAGGAGTCTCTGAAAGGTCTAGAATTAATCCTGCCTGTGCGTTCCTGCCGTTCTCAGGCACTTCTCAGGCCCCAACAGTGACAATAGCTCTGTTTCCATCAAGGTCCAGCTGTTTTAATGGAGACTTTAAATACCCCTCTGCTGCTAAGAAATTTATGTCCTGCAGAGACGTGTGTGGCTGGAAACAGACATTTTAGAGAGGTTTAAGGCCCGGTGGCTTTTGGAAAATGAGCACAAAATGCCCTCCCCTTCCCTCCATCCCTTGAGACATCAGTTTCCAGTGACTCCGCAGATGTCACCACAGAGCACCGGGCCATGTGCAGGGCTCTGGGCGCAGAGACGAAGCTTGGTCATGTTCTGTGCTTGAGGAGGTCATGGTCAGATGGGAGAGGCTGACCGCCAGCAACACACACCGTCCCACCTACGAAGTGCCAGACTAGAGGGCACAGCAATGGCTGTCACTCCACGAGCACCTCCTGTCTCCACTTCTTCACGTTAATGCCTCGTATGTGCTGGAGACCAGGCGATTCATAGATGTTGTCGCCAACCCTCACAACAACCCTCCCCTGCTACAAGGTTCGTTAATCATTCCCACTTTAGAGATGAGGACACAGGCTCAGAGAGGTTGAGGAACTCACTCAGAGTCACACAGCCAGGGAGGCAGTGTGAGTCAGTGTGTGCTCTGTGGAGAGCCAGCGTCACTGCAACTCTGCTCACCCATGCCCTCTCAGAAGAAGGCCAGGTCTGCTGGGATGGAGCAAAGGCAGGTGAGGCCACCTGACCCAGAGGGTCAGGATCCGGAAGGGGTGCTAGATTGCAGGTGCACTGTCTCCTGATTGTGGAGGTCGCCAAGGTGACCCGCATTAGCCCAGGTGAGTTTGTCATCCTAGCCCAGCAGCCAAGCAAGACGCAGGATTTAGTTTCATCCTGTAAATTGAGATTGTTTGCACCTGCTGAGAACCCACCTCCCACTCCCCCTAACCCCCCACCAATGTTCTTCTCATTTTCCTTTGGAAATCATGCTCCTCACCCACCATCCGCACGGCCTAGGTGCTTTGGCCAGCACCGAGCCCACCATGGCTCTAAGGGTGAATGCGTGACTCAACACTGGCCAATCCGTGCCTTCAATTCCCCTGGACTTAGTGATTGGCTCAGAGATGGGCACATGACCCAGGCTAATCCAATCAGAGTTTGCCCTTGGACTTTGATTGAAACTGGCATAAATAAGGCTTTCCTTTCCTTTAAGCTTTCTGAGCTTGTCAGATGTAGGGCCAAAGTTGCTGTTGGCTGTCATAAGAAGCCTGTCTAAAAATGAACAAAAATGAACACAGTTGAACAAATCTCTGAAAGATGGAGTGAAAGAGGGATGGTCAAGGCAGAGAGAACATGAGCCCCCCTGTTTGTCTCCCTGCTGTACACCCAGTGCCAGAACGCTGCCTGCACAGACTGGGTGTGACAGCTGGAGCCCCAGGATCAAGGCAAACCTGAAGCCAGCAGCCCCCCGGATGTTCTAGCTTCAGGAGCCAATGCATTTCTTTTTCTGTCTCAACCAGTTTGTGATATATTTTTATCACCCACAACCCAATGAGACTTAATCCTCTTCTGTAGTCACCACTAAGAAACACAGTGCCTGGTGCATAATAGATGCTAAGTAAATATTTGTAAATAAAAGAAAAAATGAATAAATCTGGCCATCTCTCCTTCTCTGCTTCCCTCAGCCTCACCCCGCTCTCCCCACCCCCAGCTGTAGATTGCCTAACTGGGACCATCCCTCCAAGGACTGAAAAGGAGTTTTGATGAACAGTCAGCTGCTTTCCCCACTGCAGCAGTGTCTGCGCATTGGGCCCTTACGGAGGTGATGTGAGGTAATGTGACCTGCCCAGGGAGTCACAGAAAGTTAGGAAGGGTGACGTCTGGAGCCAGGGCTTTCTGCCTCCCAGGCTAGTTCTCCAGACACTGCATCCTGGGGTCTCAGGGGGAGGGCGACAAGGTACTGTCTGGCATCTCCCAGAGGAGCAGGGACATAGGAACCCTTCGTTCCTTCATGGCTGCCTAACCATGTGTCACCCCAGGATGCCCAGAAGCTTGGCACCCTGCAGAGAACACCGAGGGCAGATCAGGGAAGGGAGCTGAGTGCCAGAATGTCATCCCTCACATTCCCACTAGACGCTGAGCTTTAACAGAAACTATACCTTAATTTCCATCACCATAGAATGCATGCGTGCCGGACACATGAATGAATGAATGAAAAATACATCATTTCACATAAAGGAGACGGAGTCCCAGAGAAGTCAAGTAATTTGTCCAAGGTCACAGAGCTTGAATGGCAGAGCATGTCCAAACCCCAGCCTTCTGCCACTGAGGCCCATGCATGTCCTTCCTCCACCCCACCCGGCCCTGCAGAGCATGGGAGAGGAGTTAAGAAAGGAAGACACCATCATAGGCTAGAGGTATCCAGGAGGGCTTCCTCGAAGAGGGGTATCCCTAGCTGGGCCCTGAAGGATAAACTGGAGAAGAACATTCAGGGAGGGAAGAGCAGCCCGCAGTTTGCTGCTTCTAGATCTCTAGGCCTCTGGGTCTGCAATTCTCCATGAGAAGGTTCAAGGTCTTCCCTGAGAAGGTACCTGGAAACCTGTCTCCAGCGCAGGTGGGGCTGCATCCCAGGCAACTTCTGGGAGGTGGCCCCCAGGTAGGGGGTGGTGGGCAGGGCAGAGTCGGAGCTCCCGGGAGCACTGTGTTCACTCGGTTTCTGTCCCAGGTTCTCCTGAATGTGAGCGAGGATGGCAGTGTCCTTGTCTGTCTGCTCTGAGAGGACAGTGGCCTCACAAGCACTCTGATGACGTTATATGCCAGCAGCCAAGCAGCTCCACCAGACACACTCCCTGCAAAATGTCTCATCAGTCCAAGAGCTGCACTGCCAGCAGGCTTTATGATTTCCCTTGCAAATTCCTCATTGAGCACATCCTGCAAAGGTAAGAATCCCTCCCATTTTGTCCACAATTGGGAAAATTAGTCCATTCCCCTCCCCGTTCTGCCTCTGAAGCCCATTTCCCTATAATGAGCCTGCAGAAGTAAAACAACATTACACAGGCATAAAAACATACAACAGTTCAGCTGCCACAGGGTATTCTTGGGACTATTTTGGGAGCCAGATGCCTGTGTTGGTGGGAGATTCATCCATTCTCTGCACAGGTGAGATTTCCAGACATAGGCCCGGGAGCTGAGTCAATGATTCTTTTAAATCTCAAATCCATTTTTTCCTCTTGTCTACACTCTCTGGTTGGCATGAGGCATTTGAGGATAACAGAACACCTCCTTAAATATATAAATACCCGAGGGACTTCCTTGGTGGTGCAGTGGTTAAGAGTCCGCCTGCCAATGCAGGGGACACGGGTTTGAGCCCTGGTCCGGGAAGATCCCACGTGCCGCGGAGCAACTAAGCCCATGCACCACAACTACTGAGCCTGTGCTCTAGAGCCCATGAGCCACAACTACTGAAGCCCACACGCCTAGAGCCCATGCTCCACAACAAGAGAAGCCACCGCAATGAGAAGCCCACGCACCACAACGAAGAGTAGCCCCCACTCGCCACAACTAGAGAAAGCCCGCTCGCAGCAACGAAGACCCAAGGTAGCCAAAAATAAATAAGTAAATAAATAAATTTATATATATATTTTAAAAGCTCCTCTTATTAAATATATATATATATATTTATATATATATACACCTCTCCTGCCTGACCCTCGTACCAGCCCAGTGACTGAGACATATTCCCCACCCATGGGGGTCTCTGAGACCTGCAGTGACAATATTCATTTATTTATTTAACACACTTGTTGAGTACCTACTGTGTGACAGCCACTGTGTTAGGAGAATCAAAGCTAAGCAAATGTATCAGGGACCCTGTCCCGCAGAGCTCACAATCTAGAAAGGGAGACAAAGACTAATCTAGAATTGCACAAAAAATGTGTAAAATTACAGGTGCTCTAAAGGAGAGGCTCACAGTGCTATGAATAGAGAAGTTCAAGATTTTCCCAGAGTAGATGAGCTTCCATCTGTGATCTGAAGAATAAACCAATTATCAGGTGAGCTTGGGGCTGAGAAAGAGTGTTCAGACCAAGCAACAGCACGTGCAAAGGCCCAGTAGCTGGAGGGCTCTTGGCAACCAGGAAGAACTCCAAGACCTGTGTGATTGGAGGGCAGGAAGTGGGTGGGATCCAGGAGAGGGGACAGGAGCAAGATTGTGGAGGGCCTCAAATGCCACTCTCAGGATTTGGGTCTTCATCCCACCAGCAGGAGACCAGTGGAGGGTTGTAAGTATAGGGCAAAGGGCAGGAAGCAGGCTTGATGTGATTAGATCTGTTTCCAAATTAGTCCTCAGGCCACAGGAAGGTGAGTGAGGAGGGAGGGAGGCATCAGGACAGTATGACTTGAAGGCGGAGTACTCACCTAGCTGGCAGGGAGGAGGATAGCCTCCAGAGGAGGAGGAGATGGGAAACACTAGCAGCCACATCTGCAGGATGTTCCCTCAGTCATTTGACACACATTTATTGAGCACCTACTACATGCCTAGTCCTGAGGTTGGAGAGGGGTACCTGGATGAATAAGAACAACTAAGTCACTGTCCTCAAGCATCTTACCAGGAAGAGGCAGATGTGTCCCTAAGGTTTCAGAGAAGGCCAGCTTCTGTCAGAAATGCATGGGAAGTTGTGATAATCCGCTGAATCTCTTATCAGAAGAGAAAGAAAAGACCTGCCAGGGCCATTTGGATAAAAACAAGAGAAACACAATCACTCCAAGTCAATTAAAGGGGTTTGGTGAAAGGACAGAGGGTGGAGCCAGGCCTTTACAGGACTGACAGTCACCAAGCCCATGTCCCTCTCTTTCCTGTGCAGCTGTCAGAGCTCACCCAGCTCTGACAGGGCCTGTAGATATCACACCCAACTCTACTGCCAGAGGGAGGGTCTTGATCACATTCATTCATTCACTCATTAATAACCACAACCTTGGGAAAAGGTCCTCATGCCATGCTCTGCCTTGGCACTGCCTTTTCTTAGTCACACGCATTTATCCTAACACTCAAGTGTTAGGAGCTCAAGTGTCTCCTCCTCCAGGAAGCCCTCCCTGATACCCAGGGTTAGTCAGCCCCTCCCACTTTGTGCTTATGCTGCACCCTGGGAGTGTCTCCCGATTGCCATTTCTGACATATGTGCCAGTCTCCAGCCCCAGGGTCCTGTGAATGGGCAAGTTTCCAGAGGGCAGACAGGGATCCCCTTAATGATTTCCTCTGTTGTCTCCTCTGACCTGCTGGAGGCTCCAAGGTGAGGCAGGGTTGTGTCCCTCTCACCTCCTGTTGTTTCCTTGGAACTTAGAACACTGTGGGGCACAGAGCATGGTCAGAATGACTGTGTGGAAGAAAGAAGGGAAGGAGGAGAAGTAAAGTAAAGAAGGGCGAGAGGGAGGGAGAGAAGTGCAAAGGTACAGGTGAGGACAGGAGGCAGAGGAGAAACTTGGAAACTCACAGGCTGTGAGAGGGCAGGGAGGCAGAGAGCCTCGAACGTTAAAAATGGCCCCTCTCTGACCTATGACATTTCACTTAATCAGGAACAAATTACTCTGCACCTGGTAGATCTGAGCACTCTTCAGACTTTGCCCTCAGAAGAGCTTTCTGGGGTAAAACATTTCTCCAGAGACTTGTTTCATGCTGAACCACATACACCCAGATTCCATGGGTCAGAGAGAATCTCATCCCCTTGGCCTCTTGGAAGAGAGCAGAGGACCTGACCCAAGGCTGGTTTGGGTATCTGGTCTACCCAGCTGTGTGACCTCAGACAGGTCACTCCAAACTTCAGCCTGCCACCCTGAAAGGGATGGACGACCAGAGTCTCACCCTCCCTTTTTTGCTGCTTCTACAACACCCTCCCTGACCTTGGCCTCAGCTCTGAGATCAGACCCTACCTCTTCCAGGAACTCCTCTCTAGACCTGAGTAGCTCAACTGCTTGATCTGGGAGATGAGTGCTGGCTGTGGGGTCAGACCAGCGGGGTCCAAATCCAGGCTGCTCCCTGTTCTAGATTCTTACTGTTCACAGTGGTCACCAGCAGTGGTGGCATCAGTGGGGAGTTGGTGAAACTTTGGGCCCTACCCCAGACCTGTAATGAGCCTGACTCTGCACTTGAACAAGTGCCCAAGGTGGTGTGTGGGCACATGTAGGTGTGAGATGACCTGGCCCTGCGCGGGGGGAGAGACAGATGTCAGAGCCCGGCAGGAGGCCTGCCTTTCCCCAGGTGCCTATGACTCTCACAGACACATCTCCTCGTAAGGAAGAACAAAAATCAAAAAAGACATGTGTCCTGGCTATGTGACTTAGCTCCTTCAATCCACCTCTGGGGCCACAGTCTCTCCCCTGTACAACGGGCAATAGAAATCCCCAGCCCCCTGAAGTTGTTGTGAGGATGGAGTGAAGTAATTTGCATAAAGCTGGTGTCACGTGGCCAGCAACCTGTTCTCTCTGCAAAAAGCTCTTCCAACCCAGCCTCTCTGTTCTCCCTCAGGTACTATCCAACAACCCTGTTAAGGTCACCCCATCCCCACCACCTCCCCAAATCTTTTATTTGATGTCTTATCGCCCAATCTGTTGTTGTTGTTATCATTTACTCCTTTTGTTTGGCTATTTCCCAAACTACACTTGAGTTCCCTGAGGGAAGGAGCCTGTGGGTCTTGTTCATGGCTGTGTCTGGTGCTCAGCACAGAGTCTGGCACCCAGAGGAGGCTCATAAGTATCTGCTGGATGAAGGGTTGGATGAGGCGTAGGACTGGGTTGTATCAGTCAGTACAGGTGAGGTGCTGTAACAAATAGCCCTCAGATCCCAGTGGCTTCACCCAGGAAGAACTGATTTCTCTCCCACATTAAGTCCACATGAATGTTGCTGGTCTGAGGATCTCCTCCAGGGAGGCACCTCCTTTGAGCAGTGATGCAGAGATCCAGGCTCCTTCCATCTGTGATGATGTCATCTCTACACGTGGCCTCTGGGATCACCAGGGAAGGGGAGTGAGTGAGGCAAGTTCACCAGGTAATTAACCAGCTCAGCACAGAGGGGTTCACATCATTTCCACCCACATATCATTGGCTAAAATGAATGTGCATCCTGCCCCACTTGGATGCATGGGGGCTGGGAAATGTCGTCTCAGGCTGGGAAGCCACTCCCAGGACCAGCCCTGCACTGTGGAAGGAGATAGTGGTCAACGGCCATCTCTGCCCCTCTGTGGTGGCAACTGATGACTCTTGTCACTTTTATCTTCTTTCTGAGACCCCTGGGCTCCATGTCCTCTTTCTAGGCCTCTGGCTGATTCGATGCCTGGGTCAGGAGGGCACAGAAGAAGGGGCAACCACCCAGGAAAGGGCTCACAGCACCGCTCCCCACACTTGGTCGCGTGGGGAGAAGTTCTGGCTGTTTTGAGTTGATTGTGTTTGGAACGATCTGTGTCTGCTGAGCTGCTAATTCCGGTGCCATCTGCTTGTGATTCCAGCACCAAAGCCCTGGGATAAACAAGTTTTCTTCTGGAGTTCCTAAAGAAAGTTTTGGCAGGGGGTGGGGAGAGAGTGAGAAAGGAGGGAGGCCTCTGAATGTCTTGTCTCTGAAGAGGAGGTGCTGCCCAGCCGAGGCATGAGGGACATTGAAGGGAGGAGGATGTCATGTACACCCTTAACCTGCTGAGGATGCTGTGTGGAGCGCACGGTGGGCAGAGAGGGCCAAGTGGCCTGGGGGATGGCGTTCCTATGAATTCCTACCCCCCTCCACCAGACTGGGAGCTCCTTGGGGCTGAGTCATCCCATTCCCAATGCCCAGCCCAGGGCCTAGCAGCGAACACCTGCTGAATGAATGATTGAGTAAATGAATGTACAGTGATGAAGGGGACGGATGGGGAGAGGTTGAATGGGATGCAATAGGAAGCCAAGTGACTGCTGTGTTACGAGCTTTAATGAGGGGCTTCCCTGGTGGCACAGTGGTTAAGAATCCGCCTGCCAGTGCAGGGGACACTGGTTTCGAGTCCTTGTCTGGGAAGATCCCACAATCCCACATTCCGCAGAGCAACTAAGCCTGTGTGCCACAACTACTGAGCCTGCACTCTAGAGCTCACGAGCCACAACTACTGAAGCCCATGTGCCTAGACCCTGTGCTCCACAACAAGAGAAGTCACTGCAATGAGAAGCCCTCGCACCACAATGAAGAGTAGCCCCTGTTCGCGGCAACTAAAGAAAGCCCGTGCACAGCAACAGAAGACCCAACGCAGCCAAAATAATAAATTAATTAAGTAATTAATTAATTAAATCTTTAAAACGAGAAAAGAGCTTTAATGAATTACCCTGCAGTGGGGACACTTCTAGGATGGCCTTATGATCCCTGCTTCTGGGATGACAGGGTGGGCAGGACCCGTGAGTCATTTCTAACAACTGAATACAGCCAAGGTGATGGGACGTTACTTCTGTGACCTAACTACAGAAGACTGTGGCTTCCTTCTTGCTAGTCAACTTTTTCTGTTGCCTTCTTGGCTTGCGTGCTTTGATGAAGCAAGCTGGTATGGGAGATACCCTCATGGCAAGGAACTGACAGTAGCCTCCAGCCAACAGCCACCAGCAGCCTGGACCTGAGGCCCTCAGTCCATCAGCTTTCAGTGAACAGTCCTGCCAACAGACACATGAGCTTGGGAGCAGCTCCTTCCCCACTTGAGCCTTCAGATAACATCTCAGCCTCAGCCTAAAACCTGATTGCAACCTTGGGTGAGCTGCTGAAGCAGAGGATCTAGCTAAGACATAAACTTCATCTAAAAACCCACAAGGAACAGGAAAATCTAAAACTTGAAAGATTTACTCAAATATAAATCAGACCTTTCTCTCCATTGCCTATAATTCACTCTAAGTTCCACCGGCTCACAATGGGGAGGAGACATGCAGATAATCTAAAAGCAAATCACCTCTGACAGTGACAGTCCTGTCATTTACATGGGGGGTGTCTCGGGCAAGTGCAGTTAAATATACTGTGACTGTGTCAGGTGGGAGTGGCCTAGGAAGCAGATGCTGGTAGGTTTTTCCTTTCTCCACTCTCATTTTTAAAGTGAAAGAGACATCAGAATGCCTACAAAGCTATCTCCGAAGAAGGACTTTGCACAGGTAGGCCCTGGGGTGGGTCGAAGGGGAGGTATTTGGTAGAAGGGGCTGGAAGGCCAGGAAAACAATGAAGCTTCAAGGGTGCAGTCACAAGGGTCCCCTGGGAGATCCCTTTCCCGGGTGGGCCCTGGAGGAAAGGCAGCTTTGGGTCACTCCCTGCAGAGGGAGGGTAATGCAGGAGGCTTGGCCTGGGAGTTGGGACCCACAGTACTGTGGCTGGCTTGCTCTGATCCGGGAGTCACCCTGACTCCTCTGATCCCCAACGTCCCCACCTGCAAATTGCAGGGTAAGCTTTGAGGATTTGTCACTCATGGAATCCAAGCCAGTAAGAACAGACACCCAGTTCCATCCCATTCCCATCTCTCCCTCTAAGCACCATGGAGAATGCGAGACCATCAGAAATCACCCCAGGCCGCCCTGGCAGGAGACATGTCCCCATCTCACACCCTGCTTAGCTTGTGCTGACTCTGTAGCAACAATTGCACAGGCTGTCACTGAAATGCACCCAGTCAGCATGGCCTCCTGTGAGCTGGGCCCCAGCTCACCTGCATTCATCCTGCACACTTCCTCTGCCCGCAAGAGCTGCCCAGCGAGGTGCCCGGCCCCGAGCCTGCCACTGTGGCTGTCCTGACGATGAGTTGTAGAGCATGGAGTTAGGGGTGGGTGATCCACGCTCCATGGAATCTCATAATCAAGACCTGGAGAGCCCTTTGTGTCTCCCAGCTGGATCGATACTCTTACAAATCCTAATAGATGGGGGCTGACCCGTGTCAAGTGCCTGTTACACCTCAGGGACCATGTTATACATTTTCTAGGCACTGCCTCATCTCATCTTCACATTGTTATCTTTGTCTGTGACAAGGAAACTGAGGCCCAGGGGTGGGAAGTGCCTTGCCCAGGACGTGGCTGAGCCAGAACTTGAACAAAAAGCCTGTCCCTTAAGCACCCCTGTCACATCCCTTCCATGAGGACCCGCAGGACGGACACAAGCTCTGCTCCTGTGCATTTCAGGGCAGGAGGCATGCCACCCAGATCATGCAGTGGGGGATCAGGGTTAGGTCAAGCACCCCAGATCCCAGGACCTCCCACCACCTTGGGCCCCCTGGGCTCACAGAGGCCCTTTGCCTGGTGAGCTGGAGTGAGCCGGCTGACCATGCCCTGTGATGTTAGAAAGGTGTTCAAGGCGAGGAAGATGTGTCTCCAAGAAGCCTGGCCAGGTGGTGGCCAAGGGGCTGCCTCAGGGTGCTTCTGGCCTGGTGAGATTGTCCCTTATTTACTGTTGTTTCAGCTGCCCTCCCCACCCTTTCCACAACCAGAAAGAACAGCTTTGCAAAATCAGTCAATGCTGGATGAAGGAGAACCTAGAAAGTGTTACAGGATTGATCTGGGTGGAGTCCCTGCATCCTGGGGGTAGAAAGATTGGCCTTATCCTGCAGCCTGTATACCAGGAGGGAGAGCAGGTGGGGAATGGAGCCCCCTCTCTGCACTTCACAGAAGATGAGAGAAGCCTGACCCATCAGGCAGCTTCGTGCTGTAGATAGCAGACAAAGAAGTGCTTTTAATACATCAGCCTCTCAGACACTCACTATTTATCTCAGGAAACGTAAGTGTTTTTCTTTCTGTCTTTTTTTTATTGTTATTCTTTTCTCTGCTATAAAATGCAGGGAGTAGCACAGAGAGAGATGAAGGGCTGATACACTGGGAAAGCTCATTTTTAGAGGATTTGATTGATCTCTATCCGCTGTGCTCTGGCTGAGCGGAGCATAGTGGGCGTTGGGTTGGGACGGGCAGGTCCAGGCTAGGCAGTGGAGGTGGACACACTCGTGGGTGCTGAGGATGGAGGCTGGGCAGCTCTGGCAAGGGGGCACCCACCGGGATGAGCTTCTTTAGGGCAGGGATTGGGAAAGTGGGGGACAAACATTTCAGGCAGGACTGCCCTTAAACTAGGTCAGGAGAGGTCCCTGTGCCTTAGAGGATCCCCCCCTTCCTTTACCAAGCTCCATCCACAGGGTGAGGACTCTGCAGGGCCCAGGGAAGGGGGACTGTGTGCCCCTTTCACCTCACTCTGGGACCCCAGAATCCTCTGTCTAAATGACCCTGAGTCCATCTCTAGGAGCCTGCCTGCCCTTCTTGCCCAGGTCTGGGCTGCTGAGGTGACCGGCAGGGTGAACGCCACCCCCAGGGCATAAAGACACTCAGGCCAGAGGGCAGCTGAGGTGTGAGGGATGCTGGGCTGTGAGGGCAGCTTTTGCAGTGGGGGGAGCCACTAAGTCTAGAGTCAAATTAAACTCCCACCCCCAGCAGTGTCATGACATCTCTGCTCAGTGCCCCCAGGCGGGGACCATGCTGCTTGCTTCTCTCTCTTCCGGTGAGCCTAACATGGGCCTGGCTCCAAGTGGGGACCTGGTGAGGGCTTCTCAGGGCTCATCAGGGAGGAGCAATGGCTCCTCAAGTGCACCCAGCGGTGGGATGGACAGAAACCCCTGTGTCCAGGCCTTGGTCAGCTCAGAGCTCTCCAGCCTCAGCTCCGTCCCCCATCAGAGAACCTCCAGGGACCCTCAGGGAGACCCATGGATAATAACTAGTGTGCAATTGTCTCAAATAACATTAGCATTAAGCAGGGCCCCTTCGTCTCCATGGGGCACGGGGGAAGCTGCAGAAGAAACTTTCCAAGAAGGGCGGGAGGCATTGGGCAGCTCCCTGGAATGAGGGGCGGAGCATCCAGCACCACGGGGTTCTGCGAGGTGGGCCCGCCACTGCGTTTCTCAGAAGCCCTGTCTCTCCTGGGGGTTGTAGTGGCCACCATGTGCCTGCCAGACCTGAGGAACCTGGGGTCTGTCCTCCTGGTGCACTCCCTGCATCCAGCCGCCAGGGAAGCAGAAAGAGGTTCGGCTTCCAGGTCAGGCCCTGGCTCATCCATGCACTCAGAACCTCCAGCTCTTGCAAGTTCTTTTTCAATTGAAAATACGGAAGCAGCTGTTCACACCATTATGGGCGGTGGTGGTGTCTTGATCAGTGACGTTATTGGACCACTCACCATTGCTGGTAGTCAGAAACATCAGTGGTTCTGCCGGAAGGACTCGGTGGAATGAAGAAGCACAAAGGCTCTGCAGCAGACCAGGCCGGCTCAGCCCTACTGCACCACAGAGAACCCTAGTTTCCGAGAGTCACACTCTCCTCAACTGCAAAATGGAGCTAAGTGTCCCTGTCCACAGGATGAGGGGAGGATGAAATGTGCTGCTGTCCTCCGTGTGCCCCTAGACCCACCCTCACCCACCTCCTCTGCTCTGTGCCCGGGAGACTGACCTGCAGGGGCAGCACCGACAGGGCCCTGCTGCCTCCTGGGGACCCATTTTCTGTTGGGTCCTGGAGGCCAGGGGCAGGAGGAGAGAGGTCAGGTGTTGGTTCCCCAGGTCCTTCCACTGACCACGCTTGGCAGTGGCAGCATCTCTCTCCTGTGACCCCAGCTCCATCGGACGGCCCCTCCCCTGTGGCTGCAGCTGTCTCTGGGGTCTGGTAAGCGCCCCCTCCTTTGGTCCCTTCTGGACTGGGATGGCACAGCTCCCCACTGTCACTCACCCCAAGTGCATCAACATCCCCTGTTGGTTTCCTGTATCCCGCCCACACCTTGGTACTTGTCCCTCCATTAAACATTTCAATTACCCCCTCTTGTGTCTGTTCCCCGCTGAGAAACTGACCAATAGAGTTTGGTTTTTTCTTGAATTCCAATGGGAAGAGTGGGCTGGGGGCAAGAGTGGGAGCCAGGAGCTGCTCTGAGTCTTGGGCAAGAGCTGCCTTGAGCAGGAATATCAGGAAACCGAGAAATTCCTGCAATTCTCATTATCCTGCTTCTCTACAAGGCACCAAATTAAGGCACTAAACCAGCAGCCATAATCCTCATCTTTTCTCTTCATCTAATTGTTTCGGCACCCATACACCCCAGTAGTGTGGGGAAGGTCCTGAGGCAGTGCAGTGATGCATACTTCCTCATGAGTAGATCCAGCTGAGGTCCATGGTCATGACCTGTGTGTCCCTCCCTCTAGCCCTGGGGTCAAGAGGTGGGTGGAGTTGGGAAGCACATCCTGGTGTGAAAGCCAGGAAGTTCAGGGGTCAGTTTTGCGTTTAGGAGGGTTCAGCTGTGGGGCACTGGGCAAGTTGCTTAACCTCCGTGAACCTTACTCTCTTCATCTGGGAAATGGGTTAAGACCAGCATCACAGGGCTGGTGTGAGCCCTGAGTGAGGTAACCCAGGTGATGTGCCTGGCCCTCAGCAGGGGTTCCACATGGGTGAGCCCCGTCCCACTGTGTAGAGTACTAAGGATGCTCCTAGAATGCAGCCCCTGCCCCATTCTCCCTTTGACATCCTCATGTCTGCCTTCGTCCCACATCTGGACAGTCAAGGCATTGGGTGGATGGTCACCAAAGCCCTTTTCAGCTTGGACAGTATGGGGCCCTTTATTTCCTTACCGAGCAAGAGCCTTGCAGCCCGAGCCCTGAACCACTGCACACCCAGCCTCAGGAGCCTGTCGAGGGCATTCAGGAGACCCTGAAACCTCCCCTGCTGGGCCCCTACAGCTGCAGGCAGGAGAAGACAGCCTCGCTGAGTAAGGACCCGCTGTGTCCGGGTCCTGGGCTCACAGGGAGGCCCTCTTCCCGCTGAGGTCACGTGCCTGTCGGCAGGAGGGAGCAGAAACCACAGGGACAGACCCTGGGCCCCCAGGCACCCCTGGGAGCAGGGCGCTCACCCGGAGACCCGGGAATAGACACGCTGGGTGCCTGCGTGAGTGCTGGGCGCCTGTGTGAGTGCTGGGCAGCTGCGGCAGCTCTGGCCCTGCAGCCTGTCAGCACCGGGAGCAATTAGAATCCTTAAAAAGCCCTCATTATTTCTCCCAGGGCCGAGGCACCCTTTGGAAAAAGGAATGTTTCCTGCCAGATCGTCCCCTGAAAGTGCGTTTGTCACAGGCTATTGTGTAAATCCGTGTTTGCCCCATTTGAAAAGATGTGATTTATCCACTTGACTGGCCTTAACACTCCCTCTCCAACCTCAAAGTGTGGCCGTTATTAGGAGCCCAGAGAGGAGCCATGAAGCATGACAGGGCGAGGCTGGTGAAGTCACCCCCTGGGCTCTGAGCCCCTCTTCCTCGTGCTGCTCAGGAGAACCGGAGGGGAGGGGACGGGATCGCGCTGCTCAGGACCTGGGACACTTCAGGACGCGGGTCGGTTCTCAAGGAGACAACCTGGGATGCCGGATAAAGGCCCAGCATCAGGTCCGCTCGTGCCAACTGGCTTGTTGAGGTCCTACTATGTGCCGGCCCAGATGGGGGTGAGGGTGCAGCAGCGAACAGACGCGGTCCCTGCCCCCAGGATCTGACGTCTGGAGTGGGGAGGCAGGAAGGAACAGGTAGACCATCATCCACGAATATCCCAGGTGGGAAGAGGCTGGAAGAAGGTAAACAGGGTGACGTTATAGCATCTGGCTCTGGGGCTGGGGATGGACAGTGACAACCTTGGACTGTGGGGACAAGGAAAGCCTCTCTGAGAAGGGGACCTTTAAGCGGAGACCTGAGGGATGAAGAGGAATGGCCTCTGATGCACATTTCAGAGCAGATGACCCACCAGGTGGGGGCATCCTGGGCCAAGGCTCTGGGGTGTGACAGCCTCTATGGAAGCTCTGGTGACGAAGCAGGTAGCTCCACCTGGTAGGACCAGAGGACACTTCAGCCAGGTGACAGCAAGCTATTCGCTGGTCCATACCGAGCATTTCACGAGGTGGGGAGAGTGAGGGATTTCCAAATGAAAGACAGAGACAGAAAGACCTGGACCCAGGCAGGCACACGTTAGAACAACCAGCCTCCAGCGTAATGGTGGAGGGTTTCCTTGGGAGGCGTCGGTCTCGAGCAGAGCTATGAGGAATGGACTCTCTCTGAAGGCAAGGAAACCCATTGTTTAAGCAGAAATCAAGTCAGCGTCTTCGAAAGTGTTAGGTCCTGCGACTTCTAAGGCCTCTTCCAGCTCTAAACCGCTACAAGCAACAAGACTATCTTGGGCTGTATTTGAATGAAAGTTCAGACTTGCTGCACTTGGCTGCATTTGGTTTGGGTTTCCCATCCTCACCCCAACCATCCAGAGGCAGGAGGTGTTCGTACCCTGAATTCTCTGCACAAATGCAGAGCTGTGTGCTGACTGGGCCCCCGAGTACTGGGTCCTGGAGGGGGGGTTTTGGGGGAAAGTCACAGAGACCAGGGCTGGTGGGGGAGACCCGAGGCTCAGTAACCAAGGCTCTCTTGCATGGGGACCTCACACAGATGGACACAGCCGAGGGCAGGGACTCCCACCCTCCTCCAAACAGCCTCTCCACTCAGCTCTACAGCCCAGAAGCACCAGCAGCACCTGGACCGCCCACTGCCCCTCACCCAGCACCCTCGGGAGCAGCCCGCAAGGCCTGCCCCCAATAACCGGCCCCGAACCAGGTCAACCTCCCTCCCCTTCTATTTTATTTTATTTTATTCCCCCTTCTATTTTAGATCAACCCAGTCAGGCTCCCCTTGGGGAGCAGCAGACTCTCATTTCTCTCCCGGGCTCGCTAAATTGGTAAGACCCTGTGCCTGGCCCAGCAGGCAACAGAGGGAAAAGTTTCCCAGAATTTCAGGTCCTTTGATGGAGAAAGTCTGCCTAATAAATAATTGAGAGGTACCTCGGCTTCCCGAGAACTGTTCCGAGCGGTAAAGGCTCCTGTTCCAGTTCCCTCAGCAAAGCAGAACTTCTGAGCACTCCAGCAGAGGTGAGGAAAAGCCCTTACTTACAGATGAGTCAGGAAAGGCAAAAGGGCTGGGGTGGAGAGAGGCTGGAGGCACCAGGAGAGGGTAGGCGCAGGGAGGGGGCTGCTTCAGGGAAGGATGCAATTGTGCCCCATCCTGAGGGCTCTACTCAGTGCCAAGTGCCTATGGTCAGGATCCCATCTCACCCCCAAATGACCCCATGTGGTGAATCCTCTCCCTGCAGACCCATTGGACAGATGAGGAAACTGAGATGCAGGTAAGCCGAGGCCTTACCTGACGCCTCCACTGGGGAGGCCTGGACCCTGGCCTGTCAGACTCCAGCCCGCACGCTCTTCACGTCTCTGCTCACCTGGAGGCATTCAGAGACCCATAGGATCCTGGAGTCTTGGTCCTCTGGACCCTTAAGCTGTGCATTGAGAGATGAGTGTCCAGAAGAGCTGAGTTCGATTCCCAGCTTATTCACTGCTCTGGAAAAAATGGAGATAATAATCCCAAGGTCATGGTCCTATTGAAAGGGCAGATGTGTGACATGTGGAACACAGGGTCCTGCACAAAATAGATGCTCAGTGAATTCTGAGTATCACCCACAATAACACACGTTGCTCTAAGAAACCAACCCCAGAATGTATAATGGCTCCAATGCAACAGAAGTTTTATGTAAACCCCAAACAGTATCCTTGAAGGGTGGGTGCCACAAGATGGCAGGAGACTGGGTCTGGGATACCTTCTTGGTGGAGGCTGTCTTGCCAGCCTGTGCCCTCTATTGCCTTCTTGGTTTGCACACTTTGATGAAGCAAGCTGCTGTGTTGGAGAGAACCCTATGGCAGAAACAGGGGGCAGTTGGTCCTCTGCCTGTATCAGACTGGCAAAAAAAAGCTAGGGAGTTCATGGGATGATCTCAAAGGCCTGGAGTGGAAGTCACATATGTCACTGCTGCTCATATTCTATCATCTGGAAGGCAGTCACGTGGTCCCACTTACCTGCAGAGGAGGCTGGGAGATGTAGCCTTGCCATGTGCCCAGGAAGAAGAAGAAACATATTTGTGGAACAGCTAGACACTCTCTACCACACCTGGCAAAGTGAAACCATGACCCAGGAGACCCGGCAGGTCAACAGTGGAGCCCTCCTTAGAGCCCAGGCTCTTCCCTCTACACGTCACATGGAGTGTGGTAGAGTCACAGGACTGGCCACGGGGACCTGAGACAAGGTCCACCTGAGTAGGGAAGGGAGGTTACAGGTGGTCAACATGTTGCCTTTGCTGCCTGCAGGAATTACAGGTTGGGGGCAGAGAGCCACAGCTCCAGGGTTCTTGGCTGTGAACTTGGTCCAGATGCAGAGTTGGCCTCAGGGCCCCCTTGAAATCAGTTTCCTTATCTGTCAATAAGTCTGCAGTGAGAAGACTGGTCACATGCGGTCATCTGAGTGAGATCTTTGATGCACTCATACTTGTTTGTCCCTTTACTCTCTGGGTCCTGCTTCTCTGCTGGGAAGATCTGATATAGTCAAGCTACAATACTTTGGATAATGCTGGTTCAAAGGATACCTCCTTCCTAGGGGTGTTCAGGTAAAACAGGAAGCCTGGGAGAGGGAAGACGATCATGCAGGTCATCTCAGCAACAATTCCATAATTCAAAACAATTGTGCAGAAGACGTAAAATGGCATAGGAAGACTTTTATGACATAGTAAACATAAACAGAAGATTACAGAACAGAATGCACAGAATACTCTCCTTTTTTATTTTTATTTTATTTTTTGCAGTATGCGGGCCTGTCACTGTTGTGGCCGCTCCCATTGCGGAGCACAGGCTCCGGACGCGCAGGCTCAGTGGCCATGGCTCACGGGCCCAGCCGCTCTGCGGCATGTGGGATCTTCCCAGACCGGGGCACGAACCCGTGTCCCCTGCATCGGCAGGCGGACTCTCAACCACTGCACCACCAGGGAAGCCCTCTCCTTTTTTTATTTTTAAATAGATCTTTATTGGCATATAATTGCTTCACAATACTGTGTTAGTTTCTGTTGTATAACAAAGTGAATCAGCCATATGCATACATATATCCCCATATCCCCTCCCTCTTGAGCAACCCTCCCATCCTCCCTGTCCCACCCCTCTAGGTCATCACAAAGCACCGAGCTGATCTCCCTGTGCTATGCTCCCACTAGCTAACTATTTTACATTTGATAGCGTATATATGTCGATGCTACTCTCACTCTGCCCCAGCTTCCCCCTCTCTCCTTTATTTATGAGAAAAATATAAACATATATAAACACATATGTTTATATAACCAATATTTGACAGAGTGTTTTTTTGGTGGTGGTTATTATGGGTGATTTTTCTCTTTTTCTTTCTGCCTGTCTGCATTACCTGTAATGAACCTGTATAATATTTACATGAGGAAGAAAATACTCTTAAAATAAAGGTTGACATATTGTTGTCCCTAAGACTGGATGATGTCTCAAGACAAAGAGATTCTGACCTTTTGTGGCTCTAAATCTTAGACACTGATGGGTCTGAAAATGAGCTGAGATCACTGGATCACTGGATCCAGATCACTGGAAGGTCAGGACTTCTTTTGCCTTTGAGATCCTTAAGAATCGGTGGTCAATTTGAAAATGTTTTAGATTTCAGCTTTCTTAGGTTTGTGATCCAGTTATGCCTTCCTAAATAACAAAGACATCATCTTGATTGATCGGAGTACATGTGAAACATTTCAATCACACTGCATCAGTCTGCTATTGCTGTGTAACAAACAACCACAAAAATCTGAGTGACATACAATAATAAGCATGTATTCCTCACACAATTGCAAATTGCTTGGCAGTTCAAAGCTGCAGATTTTGAATGCAGGTCTGCTCCATTCTCAAGTCTGTAGGGTGGTGAGTGTGGGGGAAAGGGATGCAAGGGTCAGAGTGGGCAGGGTGGAGAGGGGAGGTCTTGCAGACCATACAGCAGAGGAGGTTAAGTTTTATTCCAAGTGCAATAGGAAGGCCTTGAAGGTAATAGATGTAGGTGCCATGGATCTGAAAATTTTACCATTTTGAGAATTCTCTTTAAGAAAAAGACATAGAATTTGGAATCAAAATTAGCTAAATAACTAGTTAATAGTTATTTAGAATGAGCAAAGAAATTATAATAAATTGTAGGTATCAAAAAGCAAGCAATTACCAGAAAACATAACAGAATTGAGGAAAATCTCACTCTATTTATTACTTAGCATCTTGACACTCCTTCCCGGCTTTCATTCTCCCCCGAATTGTTTGGGCTGCATTCTCTATATTCACATGTTCTTAAGACAATGATTTTGTAATATCATCTTCCGTGGAGAGAATAGAAAGTTTAATCAGACTTTCCTCCCACAGAGCCTGATTTTCACGGTTTTCTACAGGGGTAGGGTTGAATTTTTTTCACCTTCACAGTTCATTACAGATCATGCCATGTAAATGTTCAGGACTGTTGTCAAATTTGGGAAGCCTCCTGTCAAGTTCCTCTTATATCTGAGCAGTAAGATTTCAGGGCATAGCAAGTTTTCCTTGCAGTTTCTAATCCTAATTAATCTTGGAAGTGACAATGTTCATTAATCACATTACATGGGGCCCAACTGGGGCCTTAAGAGGGGCCTGGAGAGTCAGGGTCCCTGAAGCTTAAGCTTCTCTAGCCTCTGGTAAATTTGCCTTTGTCTGGAGGCTCTTATGGGAGAGGGAGATTATCTAAGCAGAGGGGCTGCTGGGCAGAGGACAGCAGACTCTGGAGGCTGCAGGGTGGATGCAGGAAGCAGGGAGTCAGTTAGGGGGCTTAGTTCAGGCTCCAGGCAAGCAGTGGTGGGGCATAAGATTCTGGGATTTTCTGGGATGTGCTAACCTGGAGAAGGAGAAGGGAGGCCTCAGAGTGGTCCAGATCAGATCTGTTACCTGACTTCTCTCTTTCGTCCATGTCTCTGGGGGCTGATCCTAAGCAGACCTCCTCACTCAAGACTACCACCCCTCATGGAGACCTGGAGCCTCAGCCCCTACCAAATTGACTACAGATGGAGGAGCCAACAGGGACATCATTCTGACTTGTGACGTGATGAGGTGCTGAGCAGATAAGTGCAGTTTGGTCTCCTAATGAGCTCACTGGGGACTTGTGGAGGGGTGGGGAGGAGCCAGGCCACAGACGAGGTGGGAGGAGAGACCACACTCTGTCTGTGAGGGAGGGAAGAGGCTGCTGGGGCACAGGAAACAAGGCTCTCGATGGTAATACCTAGCAGGCCGTCACTGCCCTGCCAGCTGCAGACTGATAGAAGCCAGAGGATTTGGAAATGGATTTGTTGACAGTGGAGAACCTCCACCTCTCACTCCCGAGCCAGGAAATAAAGGCATTAGGCCAATCTGTTACGTTAAGGAAGAGAAAGAGCTCAGTAAGTTGCCTGAGTGGAGGGCAGGTGTCACTGCATTGAGGCTGAAGTTAGGGGACATCATTGGCCATGGGTGGCCTCTGATAGCTTTGAAGCCACTGTTATTCCCCACTTGGGTCCCTCAACCAGGGTCACCTAGTACCTAAAGCCCACACACCTGCAAAGACCATGCAGGTTGGACCGGGCATGGGGATGAAGCCAACGCAGGACCAGAGATGGGAGGGGATTTCAGTGGGGGAGATGGCCCTGAGCGACATGAGTAATGTTTGTTTTAGTCTCAATTAGGGTGGAAATTCACTGAAAACAGTAACAAAAAGGAATGAAATATTGGAGGGAAAAACTCCATCTTCCACAATACGAGTAGAACCAAGGGCTGGGTGGTTGAGGATGCAGGGGGTGGTGCAATTCTGCAGTTTTAAACTGCGAGGAAAGACTATGCCTCATTGAGAAGGTGACTCTTATAAGTTAAATTGTGTCCCCTCCCAAATTCATATTCATGTTGAAGTCCCAATCCTCAGTAACTCAGAATGTGACCTTTTTAAAAGATACAGTCCTTACAGAGGTAATTAAGTTAAAATAAGTTCATTAGAATGGGCCTTAATCCAGTATGACTGGTGTCCTTCTACAAAGGGAAAATTGTGAGATAGACACACACAGGGAGAATGACACATGAAAATGAAGGCAGAGATTGGGGTGATGCATCTATAAGCCAAAGAACAACGAATATTGCCAGAAAAGCACCAGAAGAGATAGGCATGGAACAAATCCTCCTTCACAGCCCTCAGAAGGAACCAACCCTGCCAACACTTTGATCTAGGACTAATCACCTCCAGAAGTGTGAGACAGCAAAGTTCTGTTGTTTACATCACTCAGTTTGTGGTACTATTATACAGCCCTAGCAAATTGATACAGTGACATTGGATGAAATACTTAAAAGAGATGAGGAAGTTGGCTAGGCAGATTCTGGAGAAGATGTTCCAGGCAAAAGGAACAACTAAGGCAATGGCAGAAAGAACAGGTGGACAGCAAGGGAGGATGACTTCAGGGGTAAGTGGGGGGTGCAGAGCAGGAAGACCTCACAGTCCACTGGACACCTTTGGATTTCACGTTGAGTGAAATGGGGAGACACAGCAGGGTCCAGACCTAACAGTTTCACAGGTCCACTCTGCCCACTGGGTAGAGAAGAGCACAGGAGGGAGGGGGAAGCAAGGGGACCAGGTGGGAAGCTACTGCAATGATGCAGGTGAGAAATGATGGTGGCGCAGGGCAGGTGGTGATGGGGATCAGACTCTGGACCCATTGTTGATGGGAGAGGAGATAACAGGGTTTGCTGGTGAGCTGGGTGTGAGGTATGAGGAGACGGAGGACTGCGAGGCTTCAGGTCCAATCAATTTCAGGATGGAGTTGTTGTTCACTGGGCAGGAAAGATGAAATCTAAGGTGTGCAGTCCTTGAAAGGCAGTGACCTGGTGATTGGAGAGAGGACAGGTGAGTTGATGGACAGGCCACAAGGGACTGAGTTCTCTAACTCAGCATTGCAGGGGTGATGATCTGAGAAGACAGCAAGCTGGCAAACCATTGACATTCTTCACCCTTGGCCCCCTTAGCTCTGACAGCCCAAGGGAAAGAGGCATGAAGGAGGGTGTGGGAGGGACATCTGGGCCACAGCTCATAGAGACTTAATGAGATTTGCCAAGAACACGCCCACCTGCTGACCCTGAAAACTGAGGAAGATCGGTCCCCCAGGGCAAAGGAAATGATGAATTTGCTCTGAAGGTGTTTGAGATGGTGAACCCAAACAGAATGTAAGGACTACCCAGCTCACTGCCCCACCCAGCCCCACACCAAATGGCCATCCCACTGAGATGAGGCATGACCAGCAAGGAGAAACACAAGACCCACACACAGGAAGTGCCTCCTGCTAACAAAAGGAAATGCACACTTGAGCAAAAGATGGAAGAACTTGCCTCCTAAGAGGAATTACCCAAGATCCAGGATCAGGATGACTCAGTACAAAACAAAACAAAAACTCAAAGAAGAGAGTGAGATTCAAAGAAGAATTATCTGTGGAAGTTATAAAATGAGAGAAGAAAAATGAGCTGGTCTACCTCTTAGGAGAGAAATGAAACAAATGAAAACATTGCAGAGATGAATGTCGCATAAAAACCAACCACAAAGACGATATATCATAACTGGAGATTCTACCAGGGAAATAGAAATCGGCTTCAGGAAATCACTCAAGTCAAAGTGGAAGAAAACAAAGTTGTAATAACGAATGCAATGAGGACAAAGGACATGAGAGACAGAACAAGGAGATCTGGTATATTCATAATGTTGCTGAAGAATAGAATACACACACATGCACACATAGTTTCCAAAGAACCCCAATATGTTATACAACATCAGGCTACATTTCCAGGGCACTTGCTTTGTGGCAGGACCTGGGCTAGGAGTTCAGAATCCCAGTTGCCTTTGTGCCAGCTACAGGTAAAGAAAGCAGATGATTTGATGAAAATAAGAGAAACAGGATAAATGCTAAAAAAAATAGAAAATTTCCTCTGGAGTGTGGGCTATCATTTATTGAGTCACATGTCAGACACTGTGCATTATTGTATGTGTATGTGTGTATCATCAACAGGTTGGGAATGAGTTGTGTATGAGCAGCATATGATGGAGCCAGAATTCAAGAGCCAGGTGTGTCTGCTTCCCAGTTCATCCTCCTTCTCCTTGAGTGCGCTGCCTTCAGTCTCACATCAGCTGCAAGTCATCCATCATGTCTGTAAGGAAAGCACCAGCGATGGTAAATCCTAGGGGTCTTGTTATTAGGGCTTATTACAAGGGGTCTTGTCCTCCTGGGGCTGGGGAGGAGGACATGACCGATACCCGTGTGAAGAGCACAGGTGTGTGAATAATTTCCATACCCAGGCAGGTGGGGCTTGGAAGAACAGTAAGCAAACTCATCAAGCAAAATTACAATCCAGGGTCAAGTCTCTTTGCAAGATAAACAGTGGAGTATCCATCAAACCGCAGCTGGAGCCCAGGATGAGCTAAGAATTCAGGATCACAGGATAGTGGGAGAGACCAGCCGTTAGAGGGAACACGTGCCAGAGGAAACAGGGTAACAGGTCTACTGAAGAAAGAACATTTGAAGACCATTCTGTGCTGAGCAGAGGAGAAATGCAGGCTGCCTGCCTCTGCTTTTAAGATGGCCTGATGGGGTTCGCTACCTTGCTTGTTCAGCCACAAGCGCAGAATATACGATGTAGGAATGATTGCGCTGGAGCTGTGAGTGGACGTGGAACTGTAGCACATAATAGTTCTTTGAGTCCAGGGCTGGGTCCCTTAGTGTTCATCCCAAACTCTCACTTGCCTTTTGGCAGTATTAAGATGCTTCTGATTCCTTATGCCTCCTTTGCCTGGTACCCAGGTTCCTCACTTGGGGTCAGTATCCCAGAATTCCACTCATTAAAAGAGGGAGCTGAGGAGAAAACCTCGAGGATCGCCTTCAGAGTAGACTCAGGGAAAGAGACAGATACCGAGTGGACAGATGGAGAGGTGTGGGCTAGATGAGTCGGGGGCACAGAAGCCAGAGAAGAGGGTTGGAAGGAGGCATCAAGTTCTAGGAGGCTAAGGGCCAAAGTGAGGGTTTGGTGGTGAGAATCGGAACTGAGAAGGCAGTTTTGGCAGCATGATGGGCTAAGAAGCCAATTTGTAAGAGCTTCAGAAGCAGTGGAGGAGGAATAAGAACATCTTTCCAGGCAGCCCAAGCCCCAGCATTCATTCCTGCATCAACCCTACACCACCAACCCACCCCCACCTGTGTGTCTCAGACCACCTGCTCCAGCGGGATAAACCCTTCCCATTGTCTTACTTGCATAACCTTCTTTGCACCTGTGTGTTGACCTTTCATTCTGGAACACCTTCCTCCCCTCTCACCACAAAACCCTGTTTTGGAATCCAGATTCTTAGTATTGGAAGAGACCTTAGAAATCACTCAGTGGTCAACTCTTTCATGCAAAATTTAAAGAAACTGAGACCAAGAGAAGAACATGACATGTAGAAGGTCACACAGCAAGAGAATGGCAGGGTATGTCAGTCATCTATCCCATAATACTGCTGCATGATAAACCAGCCCAAACTTGGTGGCTTCAAACAAAAACCATTTTCACTCATGTCTGTGGCTCGGCAGCTATGGCTCTGCCGACCTTGGTTGGGCTGGGCTAGGCTTGGCTCCAGACCATGGGTTTGGCTCAAGTTCACTCCATGAGTCTCTCATTCGTCTGCTACCAGCAGGCCAGACAGGGCATCCTCTTTTCATGAGGTCAGAAGAAGCACAGAGGGCAAGCTCAGCCACACACATTGAAAACCTTTGCCTGCATCACATCTGCTAACATCCCACTGACCAAAGCAAGGCACATGGCCAAGCCCAAAGCCAAGCGGCTGTTCCCAATGTTATACACAATGTTAAGACACAAAGAACTTATAGGCAACCATATGAACGTGCTCACTACCCAGAGAGGCAATCCACAAAAGAAGATTGAAATGGCCCATAAGCAGAGGAAAAGATGTTTTTCAACTGATCAAAGAAATGCATGTGCAAAGAGAGGTTTGTTTTCCATTCACCAGATAGGTAAAGATTAAGAAAATTGACAAATCCACTTAGCTCATTGGAAAATGGACACCCTCATGCCCCAATGAAAGCAGTGCTAATTGATTTAACCCTTTTGGAAAGGCAGTTTGGCAATATGCGTCAAAATGTAAAATGAGCTAGTCTTTTTTCCTGATCATCTCACTTCCAAGGAGTCTATTGATGGAAGCAATCATGTAAACTCACAAAAAAGAGGTGTGCTGCAGTGGTTCATTGGGGTGTAGTTTATTTCATAAGATCAAATAGCCATAAGGAAGGAATTGATTTGTTAAATTAGTGCAAATCTATAAAATAGAATATAATGCAATGATATAAAATGATGTAATTCTGCAACTATTAAAGTGAAAAGACATTCACAATACCTTGTAGAGGAAAAACAAAAAGTGGGCACAGACCCAGAAGCCCATTTATTGGTATCAAGAAATATAAACAGGATAGTGACCAAAATGTTAGCAATGGTTCTACTTCAGTAGTACAATTTGGGGAAATGTCTACTTCTTTGTATTTTTCCCTAATATTTGAAATGTTTATGATGACACACACCATTTTATAAAACACAAAACTTTAAAAGAAATGAATTCAGTTTAAGCATTTTTGCTCTGAAAAAGACATGAAGAACAGTTATGGTAATAAATCGCACTAAATTTTGAACAGAAAAAAAATCTTTATAATAATTTTCTTTTTTAGTTGGTTTTCTGGTAAGTTAACTGGAAAAATTTTTTAATATAACTTAATTAGCCCTGCTTTGGGATTCAATAGAAGTATTAATTTTACCATGTGCTTTGAAAGTGCTTTCTTTAGTGCTCTTTACTTTGGAGGGAGGAAGGTGCTGTCTACCAATTACTTATAGGTCAGAAGCTGTCACATGACAGCTGTTTCTGACTGTTTCTGCCTGGGGACCATATTCTAAGCACAGTCACGGAAATGCAAGAACACATATTCAGAATCACAACTCCAAATGTATGCTGACTCCAGTCTGAGCTAACATTTATCAGATATTTACGATGTTCTAAGGACGTGACATCCTTGGTTTCATTCACTTTTCATGCCTACTCTTTGATGGAGGTATATTGATTTATGAGGAAACTGAGAATTGCATCATTTAAGGGACTTAACTAGGATCCTGAGGTTCGTAAGTGACTAAGTTCCAGCAGGAGTCACACCTCACCCCAAAATTCCAGTAAACGATGGAAGGTACCAAGAAATAAATCTAGGAAACTATGTGCAAGACCTTTAAGGAGAAGATTATGGAACTTTATTGAAGGACATAAAGGAAAACCTGAATAAAGCGAGAGATATAACATGCTTATAGATGGGAGGACCAATAGTCTAAAGATGTCAATTACCCTCCAAGCAAATCTATGAATGCAGTGTAATTACAATTATTAAAATTCCAAAAGAGCTTCAGGTAACACTGAGTGGCTGATTCAAAAGCTCATATGGGAAATAATTTTGAATAACAAGGACAACTCACCCTCCCCAACACCAAGGTTTATGATAAATCTCTCGTTTTTCAGACAGTGTGGTGTTGGTTTAGTTCAAGGTAAAGAGGCCAGTGGAGGGACGAGAAACAGATGGGATGTGTGCAGGGACTCCATATACAATAGAGAGAGCATTGCAAATAAGAGAGGAAAGATAGATGGCACAATAAGTCATGCTAGGAAAGTGACTATATGTAGGGGGAACTCCTTATGTCTTATAGGAAAGGTAACTGTGCAAAGTAAAACTTTACTATGAGAACTATGAAAAATAAAACTTAAACAATAAGAAAAAATAATTCTCTTTAATGACCTTAAAAGGGAAAGAATTTCTTAAACAAAACATGCAAACGTCCAAACTGTAATGGAAGAGATTGATAGAATTGAATACAATAAACAATAAAATTAAAAACTTGTCTATGATAGAAGAATTAGTCAAAGTTGAAAAAGAAAAAAAAATCACAGCCTGGAAGAAGATATTTGCCATGCATATCACCAATTAAGAATTATCATCCAGAATACACAAAAATTTCTTACAAATAATAAGAACATGACAAACTATCCAATAGAAAAATGTATACAGAGAAAATAGAAATGCATGACCGATAATCAAAAGATATTGATTATCTAGTGACTTCCTCACTAGAAGTCAGAGCAATGCAAATTAAAATAATAGGGATATGTCACCTCACACTCTCATGCATGGCAGGTGAAGGTGTACATTGTTGCATACACTGAGACTTGGCAATGTCCTCCAAAGTCAAAGACATTCCTACTCTAAGACTCAGCAATTCCACATCTACGAATAAACCACAGAGAAACTCAGGCACATGTGCACAAGGAGACAGGCAAGGGGGTTCCTGCACCATTGTGTGCAGTAGAGACAACATAACATTCTAAATATCCATCACTAGGAATATGGCTATATAAATTGTAGTGTAATCACAAAAGGGAATACTACAGAGCAGTTAACATTAATGAGTTCTGTTTGCAGATATCAACCTGAGTGAATCTCCTAGACATCTTGGTGAGTAGAAGATGTCTGTGGCAAGAAGACATGTGTGTGTCACTATGGAATAATGACTGTGGAGGCTGGTTCAGCCCCAGCATCAACACTTCTAGCTGTGGGTCCTTGTGTAAGTTGTCTTAACCTCTTTGTTCCTTGGCATCCTTGTTGGGGATAACAATGCCAGGGTTGTGGTGAGTAGGGAACGTATTACTGCATGGAAACAACTTAGAATGGAGCTTGGTGCACAGTAAGCACTTGCCAAATATTAGCTATTTTGGAGATATACATATATGATATCTTAGAAATTGTGGTCCCCTCTGTGGATGGAGGGTAGGGAATAGGATTGCATTCAGAGTTCAACTGCACTTGAAATAAGGATAGGGGCTTCCCTGGTGGTGCAGTGGTTGAGAGTCCCCCTGCCGATGTAGGGGACACGGGTTCGTGCCCCGGTCCAGGAAGATCCCACATGCCGCGGAGCGGCTGGGCCCATGAGCCGTGGCCACTGAGCCTGTGCGTCCGGAGCCTGTGCTCCACAACGGGAGAGGCCACAACAGTGAGAGACCCGCATACCGTGAAAAAAAATAATAAAAAAATAAAAAGTAAGGCTAAATAGATAGCATGAGAAATTTCCTTTATGATGACGTAAGAGTTCGGTAATGGCCACATTGGCAATGTATGGATCTGTACTTCCCATAAAACGGCAGAGAACTTCACAAACAGCACACGTACACACAAATGAATACATATAAAAACTGGTGAAATCAGAATAAGGTCTGTATCTAGTTAATAGAATCGTGCCAATGTTTTTTGGTTTTGTTTTCATTTTTTGGTTTTGATGTTATACTATAGCAAAATAAGCTGTTACAGTCAAGGGAAGCTAGGTAGAGGGTACCCAGGAAGTTCAGTGTGAAGAGTGCCTATTAGGAAGCACCCCGAGATCCACAGCTGTGGGAGGGAAGGAAGGAAGCAGGGCTGGTGGGGGAGTTGGGGTCTGATGCAGTCCGGAGGGTGGCCTCAGCTGACCACAGGGAGCACGAGAATGAAATGGCCCAGGGGAGTGGTCAGCCTGGGGCCTTAGTGTTGGTCCTCTGTCCTGCCCCCTCTAGTCCTGGGTGTGTATCTGGGAAGAGCGGGATTGCAGAGCTTCTCCAGGAGAGGGAGTTCCTGGAGAGCGGGCATAGGGGCTGAGGGGACACTGCCATGCACCACCCAGACACCCCCATCCCTGAAAGAACTTGCCATCCCACTTCCTAATACAGGCCCTTCATGCTGAACTTCCTCCCAGACCATTCCCAAGGCACCTGCTGGAGGAGGGACACCAGGGTGGAGGCCCAAGGGGTTCCTGGGGGTACATGAGGAGGCCAGATGAGGCCAAACCGCCCTCCAGGCAGGATCAGAGTCCTGTGGCCTTGCAGAGCCTGTGGTGAGAAACTCAGACGCTGCCCCATGAGGGCTGCCCAGGGCCCAAGAGCAGCCGGGGAGAGAGCAGGCGGGGTGGCCATTGGGCCGAGGCCACGGCAGCACTTCCCGTGGCTCGTCTGTTACTTTTAGCCCAGGTGCCTCTGTGACAAAAACAAATACCTGAAGCATTTTCACTGCCAACCCCCTGGTTCTGCACTGCAGAACTTTGTCAACAGGGGTGAATCTGGCTTTTTCCCTTCCTGTATCCCTAACTTCTTTCTCAGAAAGTGAGAAACCTGGTGCTCATTAACCTCCCATTTGAAATCAATCTTCCAATGCGGCCTTAGCTGCCCGACTTCACACTCCCCCCTGGTGTGAGCCCCCACCTCACCCCACTGCTTCCCAGTGTGGACACTCCCTACTCACTGGGGTAATTTATTCCATGCCTGTGGTAAGCACTTAATAATTGTTCATTGGGTGAAAGAATGAATGAACGAATGAATGAATCTTAGTTATCTCCAACCCCTAGCATAGTGCCCATGGCAGTTTATAATACTTATATTATTAATAAATGAACAAATAGATATGAGAAGAACAGTAGAACCCAGGAACTCATAATTTAGCACAAATCAGGCATGAAGTTTATCCTTCATGCATCTGCAAACAATGTTCTGCTGAACCATTTGAAAGTGTCGGCAAGATTAGGAATGGCATGTCTGTCCTATTAATATTCATAAATTCGTTACCCAGAATTGACTTCAGTGATGATATAAGACCAGGAGGCAAAGACGGGTGTGGGGTCCTAGCAGTATGAGAGGAAGGTCAAGGTCAGAAGTGGGCCTCTTGGCTCTGCTGCTCAGGAGGTGCTCTCACACTGCAGGTGGACATAGTAATAACAATAAGAGGGTAATGATAAATGATGGAGATTTGTGTGTGTGTGTGTGTGGACACAGCCACCCTAGGAGTTGAGTGCTATGGTCATCTCTATTTCTCAGAGGAGGAAACTGGGTTTGGGGGGTCTGGGGGACGAGAGTGAAGGCCACGCAGAGCAGCCCTCGGACCAGCACGAGGGGCAGAGAGGAACAGCGGCCGAGACACCGAAACTGTAGACCAAGGAGCCACGGACAGAAGTGTGGGTGAAACAGAAAATGGAGATACTTTCCTTGAGCTGAAGAAGCAACTGGCCTCCAAATCCCCCCATCACTATACAAAATATAAGAATTTCAGCTCTGGGATGCCTCACAGAAATCAGTGTCCTCTGTATTGATGTTTCCTTGAGAGGCGAACTCCCCACAGGAATGCTCTTTAGTGTGCTTGCCTAGGGAGGAGCTCTTGAATATTTAAGAACTCCCTCATTCCAAACAGAAGCCTCCGTGCCTCTCTGAGAAATACGACAGTGATGGTGTCTAGGACCCTGAGAAGTGGCATGCCTCCCTTTACCCAGCTTCAGGACGGAGCTCACCAGTGGAAAGTCTGAAGAAAGAGTTGGATACAGATCAGCCTTCCCTGGTGTGCAGGATCGTAGATCCTCGAGAGCATGTGAAAGAAAATGACTTAGATGTTGTTCTCAGCCCACAGAGACGAAGCTTTAGAGGACGCTGCCACGTGACCGCTGCTGTTAGCTCCTGGCACTCAGGAAGCCCATTGGATAAAGACAGTGATGTGCTCCGTCTGCTTGGCGGATGAAGGATTGGCAGTGGGAAGATAATCTCCCCTCGGACCTTTGAGAAGGATTGCTGTCTTAGCCATAAGGACCTGCAAGACTTGAGAGACAGAGACTGAGAGAGGGACTACAAAGACAAGCATTTCAGGAGGGAGTTTGTGGATAGTAAGCGTGTCTTTGAGCGTAGAAGAGATGATTCCTACACAGAAGAAGAACCAGAATGGTTCTCAGCTGGACCCACAAGTCAGTCTGAAACCACTGAGCTGACTGGCTTTGATGATAAGATACTGGAAGAAGTTCATAAGGGGAGAAAAAGAACAAGGCAACGGACAGCCTCTGTGAAGGAAGGCGTAGTCGAGGGCAATGGAGGAGTGGCCAAAGAGGATGAGGTGGAAGTCGTCCTCTAACAGGAGCCTGCTGCTGATCAGGAAGCGCCAAGGGGTGTCGTCTTGCCCAAACAGTCCCCAGGAGAATTTGACTTTAATGAGTCCTTCTTTAACCTTGATAAGGTGCCATGCTTGGCTTCGATGATAAAAGATGTTTTGGGAGAAGGGTCAGTCTCTGCCGGTTGGTTCCCTAACCCGAGCCGATCAGGAAGCCGATCCAGCAGTCTTGGGTCAACAATGCATGAAGAGCTGGAGAGATGTGCAGGTCTGGAACAGGCCATCCTCTCTCCCGGACAGAACACGGGGAATTATTTTGCTCCTATACCATTAGAAGACCATGCTGAAAATAAAGTAGATATTCTAGAAATGCTACAGAAAACCAAAGTGGATTTAAAACCCCTCCTTTCCAGCCTTTCTGCAAATAAAGAAAAGCTTATAGAGAGTTCACAATCAGGGGTTGTGCTTTCAGTGGAAGAGGTAGAAGCAGGGCTCAAGGGCTTGGAGGTGGACCAGCAGGTGAAGAATTCAATTCCCTTTATGGCAGAGCATTTAGAGGAGACCCTGAGCATTGTGAGCAGCAATTCACAGCTCAGAAAAGATGGAGATATGACTGCGTTCAACATGCTAGTGAGCACCATGAAGGCAAGTGGGACTCTGCCTTCTCAGCCCAAAGTCAGCCGAACCCTTGAAAGCCCCTGCTGAGATTCCAGGCCAACCTGTCCCTAAGAACATCTTGCAGGAACTTCTGGGTCCACCTGTTCAGAGACCTGCTTCTTCCAATCTTCTGAGTGGCCTTATGGGGAGCTTGGAGCCTAAGACATCTTTACTGGGCCAAAGAGTACCCTCTCCTCCCTTGTCACAGGTGTTTCAGTCAAGAGCAGGCTCAGCAGACTACCTTGGTCCCAGAATACCATCACCAATTTGTTTCACACCAGGACCACAGCAGCTTCTCGGAGATCCATTCTAAGGCATGCGCAAGCCCATGAGCCCTGTCACAGCCCAGATGAGCCAGCTAGAATTGCAACATGCAGCTTTGGAGGGGCTGGCCTGCCACATGACCTTGCAGTGCAGGCAACAAACTTCTACCAGCCTGGTTTTGGTAAACCGCAGGTGGACAGAACCAGAGATGGATTCAGAAGCAGGCAACCATGAGTGACCAAGTCTCCAGCACCTGTGCACCCAGGGAATTCCTCTTCCCCTGCCCCAGCTGCCTCCATCACAAGCATGCTTTCTCCTTCCTTCACTCCTACCTCAGTGATTCATAAGATATATGAGAGCAAAGAGAAAAGCAAGGAGGAGCCAGCGTCTGGAAATCAGCTCTTGGTGACAGTAAAGAGGACACTCAGAAGCCCAGTGAAGAGAACCTCCTGTCATCCAGGTCTGTGCCCACCACTGATTGAGACTCTTCTCCCACTATAAATCCCAAACTGTCAACCCTACAGTGGTTTTCATCTTCCACCCCGCTCTCCCAGACCAAACGTTACACCAAAGAACAAAATTATCGACCTAAAGCAACTGGGAGAAAAACACCCACCTTGGCGTCCCCAGTTCCAGGAACACCTTTTCTCCACCCTGAACACAAAGTCCCCCTTGTACCCCATGTCCACATTGTTCAACCTGCTCTCCAGCTTCACCCAGGGTTGGTCCAAATGATGCTGGCCCAGGGAGTACATCCACAACATCTTCCAAGTTTTCTCCAACCTGGTGTGCTTCCTCCTGGGGTGGACCTGAATCATTTACAGGGAATATCTGGCCCAATCTTGGGTCAACCTTTTTACCCTTTACCTGCCACTAGTCATCCTCTCCTAAACCCTCATTCTGGGACACCTCTGCATCTGGCATTGATGCAACAGCAGCGACATGCTCAGTTCTTCATCCTCCAGGCTCTGGTTCCCAGGCAGCTGCTGTCAGCATTCAGACGACTCCTCAGAATGCGCCCAGATGGTTAGGCATGCCCCATGTGCACTCCCAGCTAGAGCACTGTCCCAGCCATAGGAGCAGCTCCCCCCATGGGCCTTGCCAAATGGTGTGGCTCAGATGTGCAAGAGCAACCCCTGCCCTCCATGCCTGCCAAAGTCATCAATGTAGATGAATTGGAGTACTGACAGTGAACAGGGCAGCAGGCTTGCCTAAGCAGCTTCTCATGGCACCCTGGTTAGGACTCTGTGTCCTCATCTCATGTTGGCTTATGGGCTTTTACTTTGTAGCACTCTGTGCGAAGCTGTTTAATGGCACCCAGGCACCAGGTGTGGTCTACATTATGATGGAAGGAACTTAACCAATCCAGTGGAGCCTACATGGTCTGAATACAGGATGCAGTGTTGTCAGTCCCGGAAACAGTCTTTTTTCCTTTTTTGTAAGATATGTGAATGAAGTGTTGATGTCTTCACCAAGAGGTGGCACCTTAAGAGTTCTGAGGAAATAAATGTATAGACCCTTATGTACAGACCTGTGTATAAACAACTTTTGTACATACATATAGGATAGCTTTTTTGAACTTATACAGCTGTATGTAAAAGTAGCTGATATTAGTTAAGCCTATGTTAACAGTTTGGATTTTTTTTTTTGCCCTTGTACGTCTGGAACTTTTTCTTTTGGTTGATTAAAGTTGCATATGCTAAGTGTGAAAAAAAAAAAAAAGAAAACTGGGTTTTGTAAACAGGGCGGATTCTAGTTTGCCCCTTCTTCATGTTGGTCAATCTTTTCTCAGATGTTGAAACTCTGGCTCCCATTATGCTTGGTATTTATTCCTATGATCAGAGAGATGGAATCGTTGGTCTACAGTCACTCAGATTCATGGTGAACAGTACAGCATGTGCATCTAGAATGTTGGTTTCATAAGTTCACTTTCAGGAAATGCTCCTGCAGGAATGATCATGGGCCTCAGGATACCATGTGTTTAAACTGAATGGAGGGGCTTCCCTGGTGGCACAGTGGTTAGAAATCTGCCTGCCAATGCAGGAGACATGGGTTTGAGCCCTAGTCTGGGAGGATGCTGCGGAGCAACTAAGCCCATGCACTGCAACTGTTGAGCCTGTGCTCTGGAGCCCACAAGCCACAACTACTGAGCCTGCACACCACAACTGCTGAAGTCCACATGCCTGATGCCCATGCTCTGCAATGGGAGGGCCCACTGTAGTGAGAAGCTCACGCTCACCGCAACTAGAGGGAGCCGGCATGCAGCACGAAGACCAAACACAGCTAAAAATAAAATAAATTTTAAAATATAAAAACAATTAAAAATAAAATGAATGGCATGTGTCCTGAGGACAGTCCTCATACATGACAATGAGATCGTAGGCACAGCTTGCTGAATCAGTGGGCTCAAGGCCCCCATCATTCCCCCACTCTCTGGGTAGGGATGAAGACACTGCTCCAGGACCCCAGTCACAAGATCCATACCTCTGTGCCTCAGGGTGATGGGGACACCGCATCAGACAGGAAGCTGATAAGGCAGCCTCAGCCTTGCTCTGGCTGAGCAGCCCAGGGCAGGTACCAAGCACCTTGCTCAGCTCCTGCAGCCATGGCTCAGCATCATGGCCTGTAACTGCCTCTTCCTGCTTATTGAAGATTGAGACCCCACAGGGAGTACAGGGGAAGGAGAATAGTGCATTATTTAGGCTGAAGGTAGCTGTTTTGCAGGCAGGCCTAGGATGACATGGGAACCAGAAGGCAGCAAAGGCTTAAAAGGCAGTCAAGGCTGCCTGGTAAGGCGAGATGAGATGAAGTGAATTGAGGTGAGGTTAGGATAAGTGATGTGAGTATGGGAGGTGAGGTGAGGAGATGAGATGAGATGAGGTGAGGGAGGTGAGGTGAGGGAGCCAAGGAGGTGAGGTGAGGGAGGTGAGGAGAGGGAGGTGAGGGAGGGAGCGAGGTGAGGGAGGGAGCGAGGTGAGGTGAGGGACGTGAGGGAGGGAGGGAGGTGAGGTGAGGGAGGTGAGGGAGGGAGGGAGAGAGGTGAGGTAAGGGAGGGAGGTGACGTGAGAGAGGGAGGGAGGTGAGGTGAGGGAGGGAGGGGGTGAGGTGAGGGAGGTGAGGGAGGTGAGGAGAGAGAGATGAGGGAGGTGAGGAGAGGGAGGTGAGGGAGGTGAGGGAGGGAGGTTAGGTGAGGGCGGTGAGGTGAGTGAGGTGAGGAAGGTGAGGTGAGGGAGATGATGGAGGTGAGTTGACGTAGGTGAGGTGAGTTGAGGTAGGTGAAGTGCTGTGTGGGAGGTGAGGGATGTGAGGTGGCGTGAAGTGGATCCTTCTGGGAGCCTCAATCCTTTGGTGATGGGTGCCATCTGGTTTGAGGTCACTCCTTCATGGTTCCCATCAGTTTGGTGATGTGGGCCCTCTGGTAGGTGGTGTATACTCCTGGGTGCCTCATCCTCTTGGTGATGTGGGCCCTCTGGTGTCATGTCAAAACTGCTATGTTCCTTAATATTTTATGATGTGGGTCCTGTGGTGTGAGGTCACAACTGCTGGGTTCCTCAAATTTTTTTGATGTGAGACCTCTAGTTTGAGGTGGATCCTGCTGGTTGCCTCATCCTCTTGGTTATGTCGGACCTCATTTTTGAGGTCAAAATTATTGGGTTCCTGACCTTTTAATGATGTGGGCCCGCTGGTGTGAGGTCATTCCTGCCTGCTTCCCAACAACTTGGTGATTTGGGCCCGCTGGTGTGCTGGGATCCTTCTTGGTGCCTCATCCACTTGGTGATGTGGGCCCTCTTGTGTAAGGTCCCAACTGCTGGTTTCCTCACATTTTTATGATGTGGGCCCTCCGGTGTGAGGTCACTCCTGCCTTGTTCCCATTCCCTTGGTGTTGTGTGCCCTCTGGTGAGAGACTGATCCTGCTGGGTTCCTCAACTTTTTGTGATGTGGGACCTCTGGTGTTAGGTGAAACCTGCTGGGATCCTCATCCCCTTGGTGTTGAGGGACTTCTTTTGTAAAGTCACAACTGCTGGAATCCTCCCCTTTTATGATGTGGGCCGTCTGGTGTGAGGTGACTGCTGCCTGGATCCCATTCCCTTGGCGATGTGGGCCTTCCAGGGTGAGGTATTTCCTACTGCTTTCCTCAAATTTATGATGTGGCCCCTCTGGTGTGAGGTAACTGATACCTGGTTCCCATCACCTTGGTGATGTGAATCCTCTGCTGTTAGACAGATCCTCCCGGGTTCCTCACCTTTTATTGATGTGGGCCTTCTGGTGTGAAGTGGATTCTTCTGGGTGCCTCATCCCCTTCCTCATGGGGCGCTCTGATGTGCGGTCCCATCTGACTGGGTTCCTCACCATTTAATGATATGGGCCCTCTGGTGTGAGGTTACTCCTGCCAGGTTCCCATCCCCTTCGTGATGTGGAACCTCTGGTGTAAGGTCAGCACTGCTGGGTTGCTCACCTTATTATGATGTGGGCCATCGGGTGTTAGCTCACTCCTGCCTGGTTCCCATCCCTTTGTTGATGTGGGCCCTCTGGTGTGAAGTGGATCCTGCTGGGAGCCTCATTCCTTTGGTGACGTGCGCCCTCTGGTAGGAGGTCACTCCTGCATGGTTCCCATCAGTTTGGTGATGTCAGCCCTCTGGTGGGAGCTGTATCCTGCTGGGTGCCTCATCCCCTTGGTGATGTGGGCCCTCTGGTGTGATGTCACAACTGCTGTGTTCCTCAATATTTTATGACGTGGGTGCTGTTGTGTGAGGTAACTGATGCCTAGTTCCCATCCCCTTGGTGATGAGGGACCTGTGGTGTAAGGGCACAACTGCTGGGTTCCTCACCTTTTCTTGATGTGGGCCCTCTGGTTTTAGGTGGAACCTGCTGGGAGCCTCATTCCTTTGGTGATGAGGGACCTCTGGTGTAAGGTCACGACTGCTGGGATCCTCAACTTTTATGATGTGGGCCGTCAGGTGTGTGGTGACTGCTGCCTGGATCCACTTCCCTTGGTGATGTGGGCCTTCCAGTGTGTGAGGTGTTTCCTACTGCTTTCTTCAAATTTATGATGTGGCCCCTCTGGTTTGAGGTAACTGATACCTGGTTCCCATCCCCTTGGTGATGTGGGCCCTCTGCTGTTAGACAGAACCTGCTCGGTTCCTCACCTTTTATTTTTATTATACCTCCCCTTCCTCATGGGGTGCTCTGATGTGTGGTCTCATCTGACTGGGTTCCTCACCATTTAATGATATGGGCCCTCTGGTGTGAGGTTACTCCTGCCAGGTTCCCATCCCCTTCATGATGTGGAACCCCTGGTGTAAGGTCAGCACTCCTGGGTTACTCACCTTATTATGATATGGACCATCGGGTGTTAGCTCACTCCTGCCTGGTTCCCATCCCCTTGTTGATGTGGGCCCTCTGGTGTGAAGTGGATCCTCATTCTTGAGGTCACAATTGCTTCCCAACCCCTTGGTGATTTTGGCCCGCTGGTGTGCGTGGATCCTTCTGGGGGCCTCATTCCCTAGGTGATGTGGGCACTCTGGTTTGAGGTCACATCTGCTTGGTTCCTCACAGTTTTATGAAGTGGGCCCTCTGGTGTGAGGTCACTCCTGCCAGGTTCCCATCCCCTTGGTGATGTGGGACCTCTGGTGTGAGGTGGGACTGGCTGGGTGATACATCACCTTGGTGATGTGGGCCCTCTTGTGGAGTTCACTCCTGCCTGGTTCCCATACCCTTGGTGATGTGGGCCCTCTGGTGTGACGTAGCTCCTGCTGGGTGCCTCAACCCCTTGATGATGGGGCTCTCTGTTGTGAGGTCCCAACTGCTGTATTCCTCTCTTTTTTATTATATGGGCCCTCTGTTTTGAGGTTACTCCTGCCTGGTTCCCATCCACTTGGTGATGTGGGACCTGTGTTGTGAGGTCCCAACTGCTGTGTTCCTCACCTTATTATGATGTGGGCCATCGGGTGTGAGGTCCCTCCTGCCTGGTTCCCATCCCCATGGTGATGTGGGCCCCCTGGTGAGAGTTTGATCCTACTGGGTTCCTCACATTTTTGTGATGTTGGCCCTCTGGTGTGAGGTCACTCCTGCCTGGTACTCATTCCCTTGGTGATGTAGGCGTTCTGCTGTGCATGGATCCTTCTGGGTGCCTCATCCCCTTGTTGTTGTGGGCTCTCTAGTTTGAGGTCACATGTGCTGAGTTCCTCATCTTTTTATGATGTGGGCCCTCTGGTGTGACCTCACTCCTGCCTGGTACCCATCCCTATGGTCATGTGGGCCCTGTGGTGTGAGGTGGACCCTGATGGGTGCCTCACCCCCTTGGTGATGTGGGCCATCTTGTGTAAGGTCCCAACTGTTGGTTTCCTCACATTTTTATGATGTGGGCCCTCTGGCGTGAGGTCACTCCTGCCTGGTTCTCATACCCTTGGTGATGTGGGGCCTCAGGTGTGAGGTTGTTCCTGCAGTGTGCCCCAACCACTTGGTAATGGGGCTCTCTGGTGTGAGGTTCCAACTGCTGGATTCCTCACCATTTTATTATATGGGCCCTCTGTTGTGAGGTTACTCCTGCCTGGTTCTCATCCCCTTGGTGATGTGGGACCTGTGTTTTGAGGTCCCAACTGCTGGGTTCCTCACCTTATTATGATGTGGTCCTTTGTGTGTAAGGTCACTCCTGCCTGATTCCCATCCCCTTGTTGATGTGGAATCTCTGGTGTGAAATGAATCCTGCTGGGAGCCTCATTCCTTTGGTGATGTGCGGCATCTGGTGTGAGGTCACTCCTGCATGGTTCCCATCAGTTTGGTGATGTGGGCCCTCTGGTGGGTGGTGTATACTGCTGGTTGCCTCATCCCCTTGGTGATGTGGACCCTCTTGTGTGATGTCAACACTGCTGTGTTCCTCAATATTTTATGATGTGGATCCTGTGGTGTGAGGTCACTCCTGCCTAGTTCCCATCCCCTTGGGGATGTGGTACCTGTGGTGTAAGGTCACAACTGCTGGGTTCCTCACCTTTTTGTGATGTGGGCCCTCTGTTGTGAAGACGTTCCTTCCTGGTTCCCATCTCCTTGCTGATGTGGGCCCTCTGGTGTGAGGTGGATCGTGATGGGTCCCTCATCCCCTTGCTTATGTGGGTCCTCTGATTTGAGGTCACATGTGCTGGGTTCCTCATATTTTTATGATGTGGGCCCTCTGGTGTGAGGACATTTTGCCAGGTTCCCATCCCCCTAGTGATGTAGTTCCTCTTGTGTGATGTGGATGCTGATGGGTGCCTCATCCCCTTGGTTATGTGGGCCCTCTTTTGTAAGGTACCAATTGCTGTTTTCCTCATATTTTTATGATGTGGACCCTCTGGTGTGAGGTGGATCCTCATGGGTGCTGCATCCCCTTGGTGATGTTGGCCCTCTGGTATGAGGTCACTCCTGCCTGGTTCCCATCCCCTTGGTGATGTGGGCCCTCTGGTGAGACTTTGATCCTGCTGGGTTCCTCACCTTTTTGTGATGATGGCCTTATAGTGTGAGGTCACTCCTTCCTGATACCCATCCCCTTGGTGATGTGGGCCCTGTGGTGTGAGGTGTATCTTGTTGGGTGCCTCATTCCCTTGATGATGTTGGCTCTCTGGTGTGATGTCACAACTGCTCTGTTCCTCAATATTTTAAGGTATGGGACCTGTGGTGTGAGGTCACTCCTGCCTAGTTCCCATCCCCTTGGTGATGTGGGCCCTCTGGTCAGAGATTGATCCTGCTGGGTTCCTCAGCTTTTAGTGATGTGGGCCCTCTGGTGTTAGGTGGAACCTTCTCTGAGCCTCATCCCCTCGGTGATGGGTGCCCTCTGGTGTATGGTCACTACTGCTGGGTTCCTCACTTTATATGATGTTGGCCCACTGTTGTGAGGACACTCCTGCCAGGGACCCATTCCCTTGGTGGTGTGGGCCCTCTGTTGGGTGGTGTATATTGCTTGCTGCCTCATCCCTTTGGTGATGTGGGCTGTCTGGTGTCAGATGGATCCTGCTGGGTTCTTCACCTTTTTTTGAGGTGGACCCTCTGGTTTGAGGTGGATCCTGCTGGTTGCCTCATTCTCTTGGTGATGTTGGCCCTCATTTTTGAGGTCACAACTGCTGGGTTCCTTAACTTTTCATGATGTGGGCCCGCTGGTGTGAGGTAATTCCTGCCTGCTTCCCATCTCCTTGGTGATTTGGGACCACTGATGTGCATGGATCCTTCTGGGTGACTCCTACCCTTGGTGATGTGGGCCCTCAGGTTTGAGGTCACCTCTGCTGGGTTCCTCACAGTTTTACTAAGTGGGCCCTCTGCTGTGAGGTCACCCCTGCCTGGTACCCATCCCCTTGGTCATGAGGGCCCTCTGGTGTGAGGTGGATCCTGATGGGTTCCGCATCCCCTTGGTGATGTGGGCCATCTTGTGTAAGGTCTCAACAGCTGGTTTCCTCACTTTTTATGATGTTGGCCCAATGGTGTGAGGACACTCTTTCCACGTTCCCATCCCCTTGGTGATGTAGGCCATCTGGTGTGAGGTGGTTTCTGCTGGGTGACTCATCCCCTTGGTGATGTGGGCCCTCTGATGTGAGGTCACAACTGTTAGGTTCCTCACCTTTACATGATGTGGGCCCTCTGGTGTGAGTTCACTCCTGCCTGGTTCCCATACCCTTGGGGATGTGGGGCCTCTGGTGTGAGGTGGTTCCTGCTGGGTGCCTCAACCCCTTTGTGATGGGGTTCTCTGTTTTAAGGTTCCAACTGCAGGATTCCTCACCATTTTATTATATAGGCCCTCTGGTGTGAGGTCACTCCTGCCTGGTACCCAACCCCTTGGTGATGTAGGCCCTCTGCTGTGCGTGGATCCTTCTGGGTGCCTCGTCCCCTTGGTGATGTGGGCCCTCTGGTTTGACGTCACATGTGCTGGGTTCCTCATCTTTTTATGATGCAGGCCCTCTGGTGTTAGGTCACTCCTGCCGGGTACCTATCCCAATGGGGATGTGGGTCCTCTGGTGTGAGGTGGGTCCAGATGGTTGCCACATCCCCTAGGTGATGTGGGCCCTCTGGTTTGACGTCACATGTGCTGGGTTCCTCATCTTTTTATGATGCGGGCCCTCTGGTGTTAGGTCACTCCTGCCTGGTACCTATCCCAATGGGGATGTGGGTCCTCTGGTGTGAGGTGGATCCAGATGGTTGCCACATCCCCTTGGTGATGTGGGCCCTCTGGTGTGAGGTGGATCCTGATGGGTGCCTCATCCCCTTGGTGATGTGGACCCTCTTGTGTTAGGTCCCAACTTCTGGTTTCCTCACATTTTTATGATGTGAGCCCCCTAGTGTGAGGTCATTCCTTCCTCGTTCCCATCCTCTTGGTGATGTGGCCCCTCTGGTGAGAGATTGATCCTGCTGGGTTACTCAACTTTTTGTGACGTGGGCCCTCTGGTGTTAGATTCAAACTGCTGGGAGCCTCATCCCATTGATGATGAAGACCCAAGGATGTAAGGTCACAACTGCTGGGATCCTCACATTTTATTATGTGGGCCATCTGGTGTGAGGTAACTGATGCCTGAGGTGAGGGACATGAGGTGAGGGAGGTGAGGGACATGAGGTGAGGGAGGTGAGGTGAGGGAGGCAA
>NW_020837953.1:28909177-29174757 GCF_003676395.1 Aethalodelphis obliquidens | reverse complement strand
GAGGTGTGGGAGGTGAGGTGAGTGAGGTGAGGTGAGGTGAGGGAGGTTCATGTCTCTCTGCCTATCTGGGGAGACATGTGTGAGGAGGACACAAGGGCCAAGCCCCCCATACCCACCCCGAGAATAGGGACATGTGAGTGTATCCTGAGATACTTCTCACACAATCAAGGCATCTGCTCTCCCTTCACCTCACGTGGTTTCATTTTCAAGACATGAAGGAGGCACATAATGTACATGCTCTCAGATATCTCCATCCTTCAGTTTCCACTGAGTATCATGTGCCTTTCATTCCTACATATTTACACTCACCTAAAGTGTCAAGTAGCTCTTTTCTAGAAGTGCTGAACAGAGATAAAGGGGATTAGAGGATGATTTTATCCCATTTAAAGGTAACCTGCAGCAAATGGGAGTAAACAGACTGCTTGGCATCCACACCTCATCTGCCTTCTCCCTTCAGGCTCCTGCCCTCCTGCCCCCATCCCCACCTCCTCAAAGGTGCCCTGGGAGCTCTGGATATGAGGAAGGTTTACACATCCACTGGGGACATTGCCAAGACCTGCCTTCCAGAAATCCAGTTCCCACATTCATCTGGTATCAGGCAGATTGTCAGGTAAAAGGTTTTGATTGTCTGGAAAAATAAAGACAATGAGAGCCCTGAAGCCTTGATCTGCAATGCTAGCTGCAGCTGCCTTGTGGCAACATCTGAGAAACTCTCTGTGCTTCCTAGGTCGCAGGCTCTTTGGGGCCACCTGAGAGGACGCCAGGCTATGAACAGGCCGGCAGGGCACAGTTAAAGCAGGGACAGCAGACATGATATCTTCTGATGCAAAAGAGCCACAACCCTTACACATTCAAATTTGGACCTCATCCCTGGAGGGAGCAGTCAGGGCTGGGGCGGGACAGGGCCTCCTGGGATTTTTGTCACCTGGGCTTAGGCTTCTGTAGCATTTATAGGTCAAAAGTAGTCAAATATCAATAATTTCATATTGTAGGACCTCATGCATATTTGTTTCAACTCCACAAGAACACTGTGAGGTAGACATTCTGATCCCTATTTTATGGAAAACGGAGGCCCGAAGAAGCTAAGCCATTTATCCAGCGTCACACAGAAAATAGTAGTCAGAATTTGAATGCAGAGATTAATCGAGGTCCTTTCTCCTGTGCCTATCATATCTCCTCCCATCTTAAATCTTCTCTGTTCTTTTCCCTGTTCCCCAATTGAGCCATGCTTATTCTTGCCTGCTTCCTCTGCTCAGATGATTCCTCCCTCCTGGACTCCTGTGTCTCTTCCCTCATTTATTCTACAGATATTTATTGACAAACTACTGTGTGTCAGGTTTGTGTGAAAGCTGCGAATAGTTTTATAGTTTAAAAATTGAATAAGATGATGAAGAGCTTAGCAATCAGTGTAGACAAAGGACACTTCTGTGACTTCAGCTATACGTGTTCAATGAGATTTTTAAAAAGGAAAAACTGACTTAAAGAATGAAGGCAGTTTTGCCCAGCACTCTGCATCTCAATGGTATGTGCTAACTTCACTGCCTGGTCCCATGTGAGATGTAATGCTGTCTACTGGCCAGGTGGGAAGGCTGAGGGTGTGGCCAGGGTGTGTGGAGGCAGTCTAGAATAGAAGGAACAGCATAAGCAAAGGCACAAAGGTGCATAAGGGGATGGTAAAAAGCTCCATGGAGCTGGAGTATCAAGTAAGAAGCAACCTCATAGGGGTGAGCAGAGTAAAGCGGAGGGCCAGGAGATGAGGTGAGGGGGTCACAGCAGACATGCAGCAAAGGCTCTTGAATACCAGGCTAAAGGGAATAAAGTTTACCTCGTAAGCCAAATGTGTTCACTGGCATGCTTCCCTTGAGATACCTTGGGGGGTCAGGGTAGGGGTGAAGGGAGAGCAGATGTAGGCAGCCTCAGACCCCCTTTTCACTCACTCTGAGAAGCTCTATGGACATCAGTTGTAGATTTGGGGGTTCTATGTCGGATTAAATTTTGAAAAAAATTGACTCAGTGATAATGACATAAAAATATACATAAAAACCACAGGGAAATTATGTGAGATTTTTGCTTCTGGCCAAATGGAACTTACCCTCCCACATTAAGCAACTAAGAAGTGAACAAAACATGTCAAACAATAGACATTAGATAACTGGTTGCACAGGAGTGTGATCACAGGGAGAAGGGAAACAAGTTAATTGAGCCTTATGACTGTCCTGGCTTACTTCCTGGAGGTGGCTTCCAGACTGCAAAGAATGAAATGAGAATTCCAACAGAGCCCCGCAGTTTTGATGATTTGAGGAGAAAGATACCAGAGTTTTGAGAAGGTCAGTGTGGCCAAAACTGGGAAAACAGACCACTGGGGAAGAGGGAGCTGCACAGAGAGGGACCTCCAAAGACATACAGAAGGATCTCCTCAAGAATTTGTGTGAGTAATGATCTGTGCATGCATGACAGGAAAGTGCCCAGAGCCAGGGAAAGAACCAGCAGCATAGGGAATACAGAGAAATTCTTGAAGATTCCACAGGCTGGGGAGCACTTTTGTTCTTGTCTGCTAGAGTGGAAAGACCTCAGTACAGATAAAACATGATGTAGAATCCTCAGAAGGCTATTGGATTAGAAGTGGTGTTAATTAGCCCTAAAATAAACTCTGTTCTCTATCTGCTGTAACAAACTTAAAAGCAAGTCTCAAATGTATCCAACTGATTTAAAATAATTTAACTGTTTCCCTGAAGAAAATTCAGTACTATTGATAGAAATATGAAAAATTCTAGTAGCCAAAAACATATAATCACAATGTCCAGCATCTAACAAAAAGTTACAAGACATTCAAAGAATCAGGGAAATATGACTTATAACCACCAAAAACAGACAAACAAACAAGCAAACAAAAGTAGAAAGGAATCCTAAAATGACAGATATATTGGAAATAGTAAATAAGGATGTTAAAACATATACTGTAAATATACTCTCTATGTTTAAGAAAGCAAAAGATAATAAAATCAGCCTGTTTAAAAAACCCAAATAAAACATCTATAACTGAAAACCAATAATTTCTGAATGAAAAAAAATGTTTTTACAAGTGATGGGATAAACAGCATATTAGACCCTGAAACAGAAAAGATCAGCAAAACTGAAGACATAACAAAGGAAATTATCCAAAATGAGTCAGAGAGAAAAAAAAACCTGAAGAATGAAAGAATGAATAAAATATCAGTAACCTATGGAACAACATCAAATGGCCCAACATACCTATAACTGGAGTTCCAGAAGAAGACGATATGGGGGAAGGATGGAAACAGGAAAAAATATTTTGAGAAACAATAATCAATGAATCACAGGAAGATGGCAGAGAAAGAAGCACCAGGAATCTGTCTCCCCACCTAGACAGCAAATGCACTGGCAGAATCTCTCTGGTAGCTGTTTTAGAATTCTGGGGTCTGTTTAAGGTTTTCAATTTCCAGGGGAAGTCTTGGATAGTAAATTTTGGTTGAATTAAGCTCTTAGCACAGTGGCAGCACCCATCCCCCATTCCCAACCAGGTGGGAGGAAGTTATGCACATGTTCTTCAAACAATTTGAACACAACTTGCAGGAGTCAAGGTAGGCAAAAAGGACCCTGTGCTCTAAATGTCAGGGATCAGTGCTCTGATCACTGATTGATGCTTCTGATCACAGAGGTGCAAAGAGGTGGGCCGCCATTCTTGTGGAACCTCCACTGATTGTTGCAGGCCCCTCCTCCTCCAGCTGAAGTGATTGCCAGGGGACCTAAAGGGCTGGCACTTTTTCCTCCCATTTTCATTATTCTCATTTTCCCCTTTTGGGAGCCAGATATTAAAGACTAGAACATTCAAAAACAATTACATATATGGGGAAAATTAGAAAGTGACCATGCATGCCCAGGGAGAGATCCAAAAAAGACCCAAGAAGACCTTAAGTTTATACCTCAGGCTGATCCTTAGCACAGAGACAGCTTACAGCAAGTAATCACTAAAACAATAAACAGCCAAACAAAACAAAACTAACAAAAACATAATCCCTGGGGGTGTGGAAGAATCTAATTTCAGAGTTATCATATCATTAGATTTAAATGTCCAGTTTTCAACAAAAATTATGAGGCATAAAAAGAAACAGGAAAGTATGCTCTATTCAAAGGAAAAAAATAAACAGAAACCGTCCGTGCAAAAAAAAAAAAACAAGAAACAAAAAACAGTTAATAATGTTGTAACAATGGTTTGCAACTCCACCTTTTGTTTTCCACATGATTTAAGGAAATAACACATTTTAAAAATTATTAAGCTAAAAGTTTGTATTATTGTAACTTTGGTTTGTAACTCCACATTCTGTTTTCTACATAATTAAAGCCTCTAATGTATTTAAAAGAATTATGAATTTATGTTTTGAGGCACACAATGTATAAAAAAGTAATTTTTGACTTCAGAATCAAAAGAGGTGGGGACAGAGCTATAAAGAAGCAGAGTTTTGTAAGTTATTGAAGTTAAACTGATATAAATTCAAATTAGAGGACTTCCCTGATGGTTCAGTGGTCAGGAACCCGCCTGCCAATGCAGGGGACATGGGTTTGATCCCTGGACTGTAGGATCCCACATGATGCGGAGCAACTAAGCCCATGCGCCACAACTACTGAGCCTGTGCTCTAGAGCATGTGAGACACAACAACTGAGCCCTCGTGCCACAACTACTGAAGCCCGCACGCCAAAGCCTGTGCTCGGCAACAAGACAAGCCACCACAATGAGAAGCACATCCACTGCAACAAAGAGTAGCCCCACTCTCCACAACTACAGAAAGCCCACATATGGCAACAAAGACCCAATGCAGCCAAAAATAAATAAATAAATTTATTTTTAAAAATTCAAATTGGAGTGTTATAATTTTAAGATGTTAACTGTAACCCCATTGTAACCATAAAAAATAGCTATAGAATATACACAAAGAAAATGGAAAAGAATTTAAACATTTCATTACCAGAAAATAAACTAAACACAAAAGAGAACACTAATATAGGAAATGAGGAACAAAAAAAGTTGTAAGACATATAGAAAACAAATAGCAAAATTACAGAAGTAATTTAAATGAATTAAACTCTCCAATCAAAAGACAGACATCAGCAGAATGGATAAAAATATATAAACCAACTATTTACAAGAGACTCAGTTTAGACCAAAAGACACAAATAAGTTAAAAGTGAGGGAATGATAACTATGAGAGTAGGAGTGGCTGTATTAACATCAGAAAAAATGGATTTAAAATTTTAAGAGTCATAAGAGACAAAGAAGGACATTATACCCTAATTAAAATTTCAATACAGGTGATATATAATTTGCAAATAATTTTCTTCCATTTTGTGGGTTGCCTTTTTACTCTGTTGACATTCTCTTTTGGTGCACAAATTTTAAAATTTTCATGAAGTCCTACTTGTCTATTTATTTCTTTTGTTACCTGTTCCTTTGATGTCATATCCAAGAAATTACTGCCAAATCCAATGTCATGACACTTTTGCCCCATGTTTTATTCTAAGAGTTATATAATTTTAGGGTTTACATTTAGGTTTTGATCCATTTGGGGTTAATTTTTGTATATGGCATTAGATACAACTTCATTCTTTTGTGTGTGGATGTTCAGTTTCTCCAGCATCATTTTTTGAAAAGACTCTCCTTTCTCCATTGAATGATCTTGGCACCCTTGTCAAAAATTATTTGACCATATATGCAAAGATTTATTTCTGGGCTCTCTATTCTGTTATTTCAATCTACATTTCTGTCTTTATGCCAGTACCAATCTGTTTTAATTACTGTAACTTTTTGTAGTAAGTTTTGAAATCAGGAAGTGGGAGTCCTCCAGTTTTGTTCTTCTTTTTCAAAATTGTTTTGGCTATTCAGGTTTCCTTGAGATCCCATATGAATTTTAGGATAGGTTTTTCTATTTCTGCAAAAAAAATGGGATTGGGATTTTTAAGGATTTCATTGAATCTATAGATTGCTTTGGCATCTTAAAAAATATGAGAAAATGGAAAATCTGAATAGATCCAAAACTAGGAAGAAGATTTGAATCAGCAGTCAAAAATCTCCCAGAATCCTTAATGGAAAGAAAGATTAAATTTTAAAATATGAACATAGAATTGTATACCCAGTGGAAATATTTGAAAATGGAGGCAATGAAGACTGTTTCAGAGTAGATGAGAGAATTCAACACCTGCAGACCTGCCCTTCAAAGACTGTTGAAGAAAGTCCTAGGGGCACAAGAAAATGATAGCACATAGTAATTAGGATCTACACAACTGAAGGACAAGAGCTAGAATGGTAAACATGATTTTTTCTCATATTCTACTCTTTAGGATGATTGTTTAAAGTACAAACAATAACAGTGTATTGTGGGCTTTGTAATATATGTAGAAGTAAAAGGTAAGAAAGCAATAGCACAAAACATGAGGGGGGAAATGTAAGTTTACTGTTATAAAGTTCTTATACTAGTATAGTATTATTTGCAGATAGACTGATAAATTAAAGTTGTACATTATAAATGCTTGAGCAACCAGTAAAAATATAAATAAATGTAAGTAATATAGCTAATAAACCAATGATAGAGATTAAAATGAATTTGTTAAAATTGAATTAATTCAATAGAAGGCAGTATAAGTAGAATAAGGGTAAAATGGACAGATGGAACAAAAAGAAACAAATAGCAATATGGTGGATTTAAATCCAACCATATCTATTATTACCTTAAATGGAATGATCTAAAAATTCTAATTAAAAGGCTAAGATTGTCAAGATACCATTTATAAATGCATTTAAAACATACTATATAACATATACCATTAGAGAATGTAACATGAAGAGATAAATCTAGCAAAATATGTGAAATTTTAAAAAACATATTGTTGACAGAAATTAAAGAAAGTCTAAATAAATGAAGAATATCCCATGTTCATGGAAGTGAAAACACTATTATGAAGATGTAAATTATCCCAAAATTGACATACAGATACAATGTGATCCCAATAAAAATCTCAACTGACATTTTGTTGAAATGGACAACATGACTGTAAAATTCATATGCATCAAGAATATATAAAGAGGGCTTCCCTGGCAGCACAGTGGTTGAGGGTCCACCTGCCGATGCAGGGGACACGGGTTCACGCCCCGGTCTGGGAGGATCCCACATGCTGCAGAGCGGCTGGGCCATGGCCGCTGAGCCTGCGCGTCTGGAGCCTGTGCTCCACAATGGGAGAGGCCACAACAGTGAGAGGCCCGTGTACCGCAAAAACAAAACAAAACAAAACAAAACAAGAATATATAAAGAGCACTAACAAGTCAACAATAAAATAGGTAGAAGATTTGAATAGATAATTCAGCAAAGAAAATATATAATGGCATATAAGCATTTGAAAGAGATAATCAACATCATTGTTATTAGGGAAATGCAACTTAAAACCACAATGAGGTAGCACCATACACCCAATAAAATGGTTAAAGTTAAGAAGTCTGACAATACTAATTGTTGACAAGAATGTTGAACCTCTGAAATTCTCATACATTGCTGATGGGAATGCAAAATGGTATAACTTTAGAAGTTAGTTTGACAATTTTTTAAAAGTTAAATATTCACCTACTATATGATTGACTCATTCCACTAATTTACCAAGAGAAAAGAATACAAACATCTACACAAAGACTTGTGTGAGAATGTTTATAGTCCCTTTATTCATACTAGCCAAAAACTGGAAAAAAATGTTCATCATTTCATGAATAGATAAACAAAATGTGGAATATCCATACAATGGACTCCAAAAAAAAGATATAAACAACTGATAAACGTTATAGGTGAATCTTAATGTCATTCTGCCGAATTTTAAAAAGACACAAAAGACTAAATACTGTACAATTTCATTCTCATGAAATTTTAGAAAAGAAAAAACCATAGTGACAGAGCAGATTAGTTGACAAAGGCTATGGGTTATTGGAAGGGATTGACTACAAAAGGACAGGAAGGAATTTGGGGGTTAATAGAAATGTGAACACTGTGACTGAGGAGATAGTTAAAAAACTATATACATATGTCAAAATTCATCAAACCATATAGTTAAAATTGCTGAGTTTTATTACGTCTATATCATCTCAATAAAATTGATTTTTTTGAATATACCTAAAGTATCTTCCAACATAAGTCCAGACTTTGGGGCATGTAAAACGCAGGCTGGAAAGACATATATATCTCCAATATTCAATGCCTAAAGTGCCATCTCTCCCTAAGGAGCTAACTAGAGGGAATGTCCGCTTTCCTCTTTCTGCTCTCAACTTGCTGGCTGACATTGGGACAAGTCAGTTTTTCCTCCTTGTGTCTCAAAGGTCCCACTTAAAAGGATGAGGTGACTGGACACTCAGAGGGTCAGGCTTGATGACCCAGTCCTGCCAGGAAAACATGTGCTTCCCACTCTCCCCTTGCAAGCAGCAGACCTTCCCTCCTCCCTTTCCTGGAAATTCCCACCACCTGGGCTCTGGGCTGCAAGACAATGATCAGTTTTGCCTATTCTGCCCATTCCACCCAGGAATGCCTGATGCTCTGTAGGGCTGGTGCTTGCATATTCTGGGACCCCAGGCCCTCTGAGAATCCTGCACACCTGTCACCCCCTTAGCCACTTACCCAGACAGTGCCACAGGACAGAAACACAGAATAAGTTTTGGTTAACTCCCTCATGCAAATAGGTGCTAACTCACTCCAAGAGGCCAAGGGCCCTTAAAACAGGGAGTTTGCATATAATTGAAAATATCTTTAACACCCTATTGATGGCTTTCCCCCTATTGCTCTGCAACAAAATGAAACAGCAAAAGATACTGATTTTTTTCTGGCAGGAAAAGGAGAAGGAAGGTTGAGTCTTAAAATGAAATTATGGTTATTGTTCTCCTGGTAGCATTTCTTCTGTGCTGCCATGACAGATGGCTTTTTAAGTGAAAACAGATTTGTATTTCATTAGGACACTTTAGTCAAAAGATCAATGATGCTCTGGGAACTGTTCTGCCAGTCGTGGGGGCGGATGAGCCCAGTGAGAAGCCTGCAAAGATCCAGCTAAAATTAGGCAGCTGCCAACAGAGGCTGGATTTGCAGTCATAGCTCATCGATTTCCAAAGCAATGCCAAAACCAGGGAGTTTTATTGGTCTGCTTGTTCTATCTTTGTGGGGAAGGGCCTTCTCTAATATGGTGGCTCATCCTCTGGGGAAATGGAGCTCTTTAAAGACAAGACTAATTTTTGGCAGAGTGTGAGGGAGTAGTCAGGGTGTCGTGATTGTATGTCCATCCTTAACTTGTATCATAATTGCCTGGCTGCATTGTTATCGTTATTCTTAGTTACCCTTTGTGAAGTATCCCCTTCCCCAACCAGCATCTGTGAGCCTGAGAACTGGAGAGGGTTTCAAGAAATGTCACCTCTGATGGATGGACAGACTGCAAGAGACCAAAGAGAGGGAGGGACCAACAGGTACCCAGGCAGAGGTGAGAAGGCCCCAGAGGATGGAGAAGCCATGAGAAGATGACCTGGCCTGCCCTTGAACCCCTCTCCAGTGATTGGGGTGTTCACCATCCTTGGAGAAAGCTTTCCCACCATAGGGCTTGTTCTGTAATTATCCCATTCATTCATTCATTTATTATGGATATACCTTTAACAATTAATTTGGGGTTAAGATAGATGTAAAATTATGCTTACAATATGATATCATATCAAAACACTGAATAACACTATATGTTATTTATGGTAAAAGCATAAAAATATGTCTAAAATGGTATAAAAAATTTCATAATAGTGGTTTATAACAGACTGAGGAAGTGTGATTATGACTTCAGAGACAGGAGACTGCAGCCCAGAGAGGTTAAGCAAATGCAGCACCCGTGAGAAGTTGTAGAACTGAGCTTCAAGCCCAAGGTCAGCCTGACGCCAAAGTCCCCATGCGTCTGGGTCCATCCTTCTCTGGTCAGCCCCTCCTCTCTGCTCTCCTCTTCCCCCTCACCTACCTGGCTGTGCTGTTTGTCCATGGTACCTCCATCTCACCTTCTCACCTCTGCCTGGGCACCTGCCGGCCCTCCCTTCCCTCTGGCCTCCTGGATCCCATCCACCCATCAGGATGTGGCCCCTTCTCAAACCCTCCCCAGTTCTTAGGCTCACAGTGGCCTGTGGCACTTGTCTTCCCCCTCTCCAGCAGATCACCTAACCTCTCTGCTTTTTTTGGCAGCTTTCCTGGTAGTTTTGAGGGACACCGTAGCTCTGGAAGAGGAGGATCAATCTGCTTTAGAGCCAGATAGACCTGGGTTCAAGTTCTGCCCTGGAATTTTCTAAGCTGGATGACCTCAGTGAGTCACTGAGCTGCACTGAGTGACAAGCCTATGGAAGGAAAGCGGTACCCGAGAGCAGTGAACTCCAGGTAGGGACGGGGTCAGGCACAGGCTCCTGAGAGGCAATTCTAGCATCAGATGGAAATAGGTGGGATGGGCAACACGGGGCGGCGTGTAGAAGCACAGACTTGCCAGGCAGCGGAAGCTTAGGCATTTAGAGTGGGGGGTTTGGAAAACAGACTTCCTGACTTTGAATGCCAGCAAATCCATTTACCTCTGGGTGACTGGGGGTCAGTTACTTTACCTCTCTGAGCTTCAGTTTCATCATCTGTAAATGGAGATGACCATTCGCCATAGTGAATATACGGGCATTTAGAGCAGTAACAGAACTCAACATGTGTTAGCTGCTGGGTGCAATCAGAGTCCCAGGCTCAAATTGAGGCTCTGTCCCTTCATGGCTCTGCATTGTTGGGTAAATAACTCAACCCTCCTGAAACTGTACTTCACAGGGCTGCTGGGGGAGGGGTGAAGTCCCATGTGTGAAGCACCTCACCCAGGGCTCAGTCCAGGTGCGGAACTGAAATAAGACATCAGGACCCACCCAGACAGATCCCACCAGCCTCCCAGGGCCTGAGAAGCAGGCATTTGCTTGCAAGAGAGATGGTTGCTTGTTCCAGAAAGGAGATGGATGAAGGAAAAAGAAATCACAATCCTCCCTCCCAACTTTGTAAACATCATTGATTTGAGGCGGGAGTCACTTCAGGGCTGCAGATGCACTAACTGATTGGGCCTCTCAGTGTGATCTGGGCTGCACGTGCCATCAGTTCTGAATCTGCCCTCCTGGAAGGTCTGAGATGAGAAGCGTGGCTGGCGAGTGAGAGGCGTGAGGATCAAGCTGCAGCATGAAGACTTTAAGCCAGACACCAGCAGGGACATCCTTTCTGCTGCAATTTATCAATTGCTATATTTAAGCACTCCAGGAATCTAGAAACTGTCCTTGTCCTAATAATAACTAGGATTTACTGAGAGCTCATGATGGGCCGGGCCTGGATCTAAGTACCTTCACCCATTGGCTCCTGGGATTCTCTCAATAGCCCTATGAGATAGATGATTTTATTATCATTCCCATTTTACAGATGAGGAAACTACAGCTCAGAGGATAAGACTGGGTCAAGATCACAACTAAAAACTGACAGAGCCAAGATTTAAACCCAGACCTGGTTCCAGAGGCTCTCTAGGCCTGGCTCTCCTAACCACCATATTGCACTCCCTTTCTTACTCTTCTTATTCATTCATCCATCCATCCATTCATCCATCCATTCATCCATTCATTCATCTTCTACCCATCCACTCATCCATCCATCCATTCATTCATTTATCCATTCATCTATTCATTCCTTGGCCATTACAGACCCCTGCTTGGTGCCAGGCCTTGTCACTCCAGGTGCACAGAGAAGAAGGAGGCCCAGGCCCTGGCATGTGTCTATGGCACCTGGCCAGGTGAGCTACACTTACCATGTGGTACCTGTTGGATGTTTCTCCTCCTCTCTCTCCCCTTGGTCTATGTTCCTGAGGCAACTCAGAGAGGTCTCCCCAGGGCCCATGCCCCTGTCTCCCAAATCTTTCCTCCTTCACCAGTTCCACAACACCCACTGCCATGTACACGGGAGGCTCTCAACCACTCCTGCAGAGGCTGGGGTATGCCTGGGGAATGGTGCACATCCATGCTACAGCCACAGCTTCCAGGGGACAGCAACATCCCCATCTCACCCACTTTCCAGGGAGGTTTTGAAAATCTAAGGAGACACAAGCCCATGTGAGCACTTTGTAAACTGTGCAGCGTGGGCATCCACCCCTCCGGCCCCTGCCGAGTAAAGTCTTGGAATTTTTTTCTCATCCTTCACTATTCTTAAAGCTGCTCCCAATGGAGGCCAGATCCACAGAAAATCCATTTGGTGCTTCTGCTGCTTAGTTGGTCCCTGTGGAGCAGGGAACGGGAGGAGGGGTGGCCCACAGGGGGATGTCACAGAGAGAGTTACCTCATCACCTCATCATCCAGTTCTCTGAGTCACAAACCTCCTGGCTCTGCAGGGATCATTTGCTTCAAATACAACAGTGGTTGCAAGATCTGTCATACCTGCCCCATAGGGCAACTGCCCAGTGAGACCTCAATTCACAGATCTACCCTCTTGAAATTGGGCTGTGGTTCACTGGGCAGCTCGGGACTTCCCTGTAGAAGGGGAAGGAGGAACTGCGGTACAATGGTTAGCACTGAGTGCTCTGTATACTAATCATAAGTCTAAATCTTGGGACTCACATCTCAACCATGTCTAAGCCTCGTGTGGTAGACTCAGTGAAAGCCCCCCAAAGATGTCCCTGTCCTAATCTCCAGAACCTGCGAACATGTTACCTCACATGGGAAAAGGGACTTTGCAGGAATAATTAAGTTAAGGATCTTGAGATGGGGAGATTATCTTGGATTATCCAAGTGGATCCAGCGTAAGCATGATGGGCCTTGTGAGAGGAAAGCAGGAAGGTCAGAGTAAGGGAACACGATGTAAGCAGGGGTAGAGAAGGACATATGATGATATAAGCAGAGGACAAGGTCAGTGATTTGAAAAGGCTATGATGCTTGCTTTGAAGATTAAGGAAATGTCGATGAGTCAAGGAGTGTGGGCAGCCTCTAGAAGCAGAAAAGGCAAGGGAATGGATGCTCCCCTAGAGCCTCCAGAAAGAACCAGCCCTGCTGACACCTTGACTTTAGCTCAGAGAGACTGAGTCTGGACTTTTATCTTCCAGAAGTGTAAGAGAAAAAAATCTGTACTGTTTTAAACCACCAGATTTGTGATAATTTGTTACAGCAGCAATAGGAAACCAATGCTCTTCATTTTCATCTGTAAAATGGGGGTTATGACATATACTCTAATAACTGTGATCTAACTGTGTGTAAAGGTGTCAAAATGGCAGAGTGAGGAGTTATCCTGAGAACAGCTCTGGAGTCTGACTTCCAGGAGTCATCTGGGCTCTACCTTTTATGAGACACAGGACCTAAGCAAGTTGTGTCACCTTCTACACTGCCTTTAGGAACAACTTGTCTGTTCTAGAGGGGACGAAGCCGTCTCTCACCTCTGCCCTGTGTACCTGGAGCAGCACCCTCGCCTCCACCAACCCCCTCGTTCACTGTCACTCAACCTCCAGGACTCGGCTTGAACATCACCTCCACTGGGAAGCCATCTGGACCCTCCAAGACATGGCCAATTGCCCCTCTGTGCTCTGGAAACAAACATCTGGGAACAAATATCTGGGGCACCCTCTCATAGCTCTTATCAGCTGCAAAATATATCAGTAAAGAATTATCCAGACCTTGCTCGGGACCAGGCCTGGTGATGGTCTGAATGAAGCAGACCCTGACCCTATGGAACACCTGCTCTAGTCTGCTGTAATCGCCTCCCGTCAAGTCCGCTTTCTCTCTAGCCTCTTTTCTTAGCGACTGGGTGTACGAGGCTGGAGGTCATCAGACTCCTTGGGATATAGCACTGAGTCCAGCACAGAGAAGGAACATCACGGTTAAATGAAGAAAGTTTGGTCTGACCACTTCCTGGGACTTTCACCCTATTGGAACATTCTAAATATAAACAACTTTAGAAATGACCCAAGAGGAATTGAGACCCAGGGAGGGAAAGTGACTTTCCCAAGGCCAGGCAGAACTGGCATTCAGCGAGTAGCCTGGTAGTGGACTGAATAGTGGCCCCCAAAAGACGTGTCTACTTGGAACCTCAGAATAAGAGTCTCTGTAGATGTAATTAAGATAAGGATCTCAAGATGAGATCAGCCTCTATTAAGGTGGGCCTGAAATCCAATGACAAGTATCCTTATAAGAGACAGAAAAGGAAACACACAGAGATGAAGTCCATGTGAAGACAGAAGCAGAGATGAGAGTGATGCAGCCACAAGCCAAAGAATGACCAGGACGGCCAGCAGTCCCAGAAGCTGGGAGAGAAGCATGGAACGGACTCTCCCTCGGAGCCTCCAGAAGGAACCAACCTTGCCAATGCCTTGATTTCAGAACTTTAGCCTCCGGAACTGTGACAGAATAAGTGTCTGTTGTTTTAAGCCACGTGGTTTGTATAATTTCTTACCCAGCTCAGGGAAATGAATCCAAGCCTCTTCAGACTCCTCCTCACCTCCCTCCTACAGCACCACATCTGAGCCTTAGAACAACTGCAAGTTTGTCAGATCATGAAGACAATTTATATTCCTCTAAAAGATAATGACTGCAGAAGATACCCTGATGTTTATAAATGTGTTAGAACCATGTTATCAGCACATAAAGTGCAGAAGTGTGAAGAGGGGAAGAAGGTTTCAGCCTGTCAGGCAGTGACTGACCCATCCTGCATGTGCCCATGATGGGAAAATGATATGGATTTTGTAAAGGAAAAAGAAATACAATTTGTTGAGATTCTACTGTGTGTCTGATGCAGGGATGGGCAAATTATAAATTCATTTTATTTAATCAAACCATATGGAGCAGGAGTTACTATCCCTAAGCCCAGCTCTGTGCCTGCTCTACAAATACCTGCTGCAGAATGAACCCCCATTTCACAGATGAGGAAACTGAGGTTCCGAGTGGTTAGGTGGCTCAACGGAGGCCTATTGTCAAAGCACCTCTGACTCCCAGGTCAGACAGCCAAGGCCTCATCCTGGCTCTGCACATCACTGCAGAGTGGCCTGGGTAAGTCAGCATATTGTTCTGTGTCTCCATCTCCCCATCTGTATGCAGAGACAATAACATCTGCCTGCAGAGTTGCTTTAGGGTTAAATGCAGTGACATGTGTTGAACTTCCAACACTGTTCTGGCTCAAAGAAGGGCTCCACGGGTGATGGGGAGATTGTTAGTCTCCAGGTAGAGCCATAACTTTTTAAAATTTTTATTGGGGTACAGTTGATTTACAATGTTGTATTAGTTTCAGGTGTACAGCAAAGTGAATCAGTTATACATATATCCACTCTTTTTTAGATTCTTCTCCCATATAGGCCATTACAGGGAATTGAGTAGAGTTCCCCGTGCTATACAGGAGGTCCTTATTCGTTACCTATTTTATATATAGTAGTATGTATGTGTCAATCCCGATCTTCCAATTTCTCCCTCCCCCCCTTAACCCCCAGTAACCATAAGTTTATTTTCTACATCTGTAACTCTTTCTGTTTCATAGATAAGTTCATGTGTAGCCTTTTATTAGATTCCACATATAAGCGATATCATATGATATTTGTCTTTCTCTGTCTGACTTACTTCACTCAGTACGACAATTTTCACTCAGTATGACAATCTCTATCTTCACTCAGTGTGACAATCTCTAGGGCCAGGACTGTCTGAGGCCGAGCTGGGTCTCTCTAGCACAAATTAGACACATGCATCCAGCCCCAGATGCTTGAGCCACGGCTGCGTCACGGGCACCTGAGGGTTTGCTCTCCCCAGTTGCTTCCTACCTGCCTTAACATTGAGTATCCAACCTTGATACACAGTCCTGCCCCCAGGAGGGTCCTTACAGTCATTTCCAAGCTCCTCCACTTGGGCTTTAAGATCCAGGTGAAGTGTCAGAGGCAAATAAGGCTGCTGTAGAGAATGGAGCCTTTGACAATTACCAATAGAAGAATCACAGCACAGACTCTCTAGTCTTTTGGTGCAAAAATCCTTGACTTCTTCTGAAGATAGCTATTCCTTTGTTGAGAAATAGCTTCTTTCTTGTTAGTGGGCCTTGGTAAATACCACAGATGGCCCCTGACTTAATGATGGTCTGACTTCCGATTTTTTGACTTTACAATGGTGCAAAAGTGATATGCATTCAGTAGAAACCATACATCAAATTTTGAATTTTGATCTTTTCCAGGCTAGCGGTATGCTGTAAGATACTCTCTCGTGATGCTGGGCAGTGGCAGCGAGCCGCAGCTCCCAGTCAGCCACACAATCACGAGGGTAAACTGTCGACACAACTATTCTGTACCCATAGAACCACTCTGGTTTTCACTTTCAGTAAAGTATTTAATAAATTGCATGAGATATTCAACACTTCATTCTAAAATAGACTTTGTGTTAGATGATTTTGCCCAGTTAATGTAAATGCAGGCTAACGTCAGTGTTCTGAGCATGTTTAAGGTAGGTTAGGCTAAGCTATGATGTTCAGTAGGTTGGGTGTATTACCTGCATTTGCAACTTATAATATTTTCAACTTATGATGGATTTCTTGGGCCATAACCGCATTGTAAATCAAGGAAGATCTGTAATGTCTAAACATGGTACATCAGGTGACCAAGTGACCTGAGCTTCTCATCATGGACTGGATGTTGCCTGGGCCACCTAGCCAGAACATCAAGTGTGTGCAGCAGCAATTTAATATGGGAGGGAGATGGTATATAATAGACTGGGCGGGTCCAGGTAAGTTGCATGAGCAGGTAGCTCAAACTCCTTGGACATTGCCTCCCTGCCTGTGGCTTCATGGGGAGTTTCTTATGACCCGTTTATTGAAGAAGAGCAAACATCTTGTTGAAGAACAAACTCGAGCCTGGTTTATGGATGAATCTGCCTGTTGCCATCAAACAGTGGATAGATGTGGATTATAGCCCCACTCAGGAGGGATCTTGAAAGAAAGTGAAGAAAAATCTTCCAGTTTGGTAGAACTCTGAGGGTGACATGTCAGAATTCTGAGGTTGTCCCTGTCTTCCAGGCCTGGAATATGAATCTACACTAATTCATGGGTTTGGCTGGATGATCAGTGAATTAAAAGGAAAAGGATGGAAGATTTGTGACAAGGAAGTCTGAGAACAAGGTTCATGAATTTCTCAGAATCATCACAGACCATGAAGATACTATGTCCTGTGTCATTTAAAGGACACTCACTTCAGAGAAGGCTCTAAATAGTCATCTGAACAAAATGACATGCCTGGTGGATGTCACTCAGCCCCTTTCCCCAGTCACCCTAGCACTTGTTCAATGGGCTGATAAACAGAGTGGCCACAGTGGCAGGGAAGAAGGCTATGCATAGGTTTAATACAAACAGTTTCCTTTTACCAAGGGTGATCTGGCCAGCTTTACTACTAAGGGCCTAGTCTGCCAATAGCAGAGACCAACACTGAGCCCCCAGTCTGATCCCATTACCCAGGGGAGACAGCCAAATGCTTGGTGGCATGTTAATTACATTGCAGCACTTCATAATAGAGGGGGCAGGATTCACCGTCACTGGAACAGACACACATTCTAGATATGAACTTGCCTTTCCTGTCCATAACACGGCTACAAGCACTACCATCCTTGGACTCACAAAATGTCTTATCCACCATGGTGGTTCTGCACAACATTGCTCCTGGTCAAGGAACTCATTCCACAGGTCGGAAAGTGCAACAGTGGGCCTGTGCCCATGGAATTAACTGGTGTTCCCACATAACCTACCACCGAGAACCAACTAGCTTGTAACAGAAAGATCAAAGGGCTTAGTGAAGACTTAGTTATGGTTTCAGTTGAGAGAGAACATCTTGGTCCTAGAATTCAAGTATTCTAAAACTCAGATGCCCTTCCCACACCTGGCATCTTTAGGTGTGGATTCTAGCCCTGCCCCTCAGACTGTCCTGGCTCAGGTAGAAGGAGGGGCTGACATGGACTTGACCCTGCCAGGCTTTGAGCTGGACTGAGCTGTTTCCTGAGTGTGACCAGAGCTGGGAGTGGGGAACCTGTTGTTCTAGATGCCACTAGGAGCTTGTAACAAGCACAAACTGGGCCATGGGACCCACTTGTCTGCTGGTTGCCTGCCTGCTGGTGAGCCAGGCGTGAAGGGTGGGTGCACTTCATCTCAGAACTTTGGAGAGCATCACGTATTTGGAGAGTTCAGCCAAGCTGAGCCCTTGGAAACTGGCTTCAGTGGCTGCCCCTTCCTCCCCACTCACTCCAACAGTCTTTCTCTCTTTTCCCTCCTCTCCTTCCCGCTTTCTCTTGCTCCTCTCACTATTATTCTTGGTTATTTTTCCTCCCTCTTCCTCTTTTTTATCTTCTCTGCTCCCCTTGCCCCTCTACTGTCTCCTCCGCCCTCTCTCCTCCCATCCCCTCCACCCTCCTCCCCTTCTATCCAGGACACCCTCCCCCTCTTCCATCTTCCCCTCCCCCCTCCTCCAGCCCCTTACGTCTGTTTCCACCTCCTCTTGTCCCTCTTTTCTCCTCCCTTTCCTGCTCACCCCTTCTCTCCCAGTCACTTATCCTTTTCCTCTGCCACCTCCTTCTTTTCAGTTAACTCTCCTCTTCTCACTGCCCCCTTTCTTCTTTTGCCCCTTCATCCTCCCTTTCCCCTTTCTAGTCTCCCCAGGGATTCCCTCTGGCCACCATGGGGAGGGCCGAGCCCCTCTCTAGTCTGCCAGGCCTCTTTCATTGCACTGAAGTCTCACTGCTAAAGATCCACAACCACTGGCTTGCCGCCAGTAAAAATAACACTCCCTCTCTCCCTTCTATTCAGCTACTGCCTTCAGCTGTTTTGACTGAGCCTGCGCAAATCACTTTGTTTCTCAGCAGAACAACACTACCTAATGACATCCATCAATCAAACAGTGTCTGTCCCAGCAGATACGTGCATCTTTGGCCCTGCATCCCAGCATCTGCTGTATCCTGAAGAAGGAGGGAGCCAGGCACACCCACCAAGGCTTCTCCTGCAGGGGACAGGTGTGTCCTAGATCCACAGGGTATTTGATGAGAGGGCATGCTGAGCCTCACACCGCTGGCCCAGCCCCTCTTCCCCACATCATAGGAGATCATGCTGAGGTTCAAGGGGAGGGCACAGGCTGTGAGTCTGCAGATCTAGGTTCAAATTCTTCCTCCATCCTATTTGCTGTGCATCCTTCACTAGTCTCTCTAACCCTCACTTTCCTTGTCTGTAAAATGGGGAAAATACTACCTGACTTGTGGGGCAGTGTGAGGGCAAAATGAGTAGATATAGGAAAATCACTGTGGGTAGTCCTTGCCACTTGGCATATGCTCAATAAATGTTGCTTTTTTTACTCCCCTTCCGCATTGCCTAAGCTCTCAATGCAAACTATATTCAAACCTAACTTTTGACAGAACGTGCTCACCATCATGCATTTTCTGGATTGTATGTCGTGCTCTTCCTCCTATACCTGGAGAACTCTCAGTTATCCTTCAAAACCCACCCTCAAGTGTCACAGCTCCCGTGAAGCCTTCTCTAACCATCCCACCTTCTCTGGTGGAATTAGTCTTTCCTTTCCCACTGTTACCACCCTCGTCAAGACTCTTTGGTGTCCAGAGACTGCTCCAATGAAGGAGTATTTAATAATGTTTGCTGCTGCACCATTGGACCTCACGGGCACCATGCATGGGAAGCCAAAGGGATCAAGACAGCATCTCCCTCCTTCTCCTCTCCAAGCATTCATATATGCCCTTTCTCTACTTCTCCGAACAGATTTTCTATGATGACTTTCTATTTTGCATGCAGGTGAAAATTCAACCTAACTACACATGACCTTTGGGTGTGACTAAGATGAAATATAGCTGTGAAGATGACAAGGGGTCTACCCCTGGGCCAGTCAGTTATGATCAAAGGGGAGCCATCATGTAAGCAGTAAACAATGCCACACCTTCAGCAAAGTAAGAGTGCAGAGAGTGTGCAGAAATGTGGCATATGCACATACTGTGCCACATCCCCCGTACTTCCCAGGGAACTCGGAGCATGCTGCTTTCAGAGCCCTCAGCACGTAGCATGAGGCTCGCATTCTTTGTTTGTCTGCCTTCCCACCACAGAGTGAGATCCTCTTTAAAGCCCCAGCTTGCAAAACAAGCTGGGACAGAGCAGATGTCAAAATAATTTCCATGGAATGGCTGCAGGAACAGAGACAATGGAAAAAAAGCAAAGGTTATTGTTGTGATGCTGCCCTTGATTAGAACTTGCTACAAGCCCCTTATTCTTATAATTTGGAGAGGACTGTCACTCTGGACAGTGTCAGGGACAGAGGTGGCAACCTCATTGTCCCCTCCTCCCATCTAAGATTGGATTCATCTAGGTCTCTGTGCACTCAGCCCATCACCAATCCATTCCCTTTCTATTGTCCATCTCACCCATATTCAAAATTTTTCTCTTATCCATCCCTCTTACCAGCTATGCACCCATTCATCTATCCATCCATTTTATTTCCCATGCACTTATTCCTAACAGAATCCAATTCCCCCACAAGGCATCTGCAGCCTCCCTGGAGAACATCTCAGATGCTTCCTGACAGGACAAGTCAGCTTTCCAGATCTAGCCAGTAGAAGTCACCATTTACTTCCAGTTTTCTTACCCATCACTACACACACACACACACACACACACACCCATACACACACACACACATCTGCAGGGATAACTGCTTCTACTGGGCACTGCAAGTTTGTCAAGCTCCTTCTGAGCACCACAGCTGCCTCTTCTTCATCCCATCACATCCTGCCCTGTGCTGGAGCCCCTGGGGAGCCAGAGCCACACAGCATTTCATGGCAATGCGGGGTCTCAAATCAATTATGTTTGTGGTTGTGGTTGCAGGTGTTTTGTGGAAACACCTTTGCAGGTAACAAATATTAGGGCCAGATGCAGAGATGAGGTGAGATGAGAAGCAAAAATATCCTGAGGGTCTGGGGCATAATAGGCACTCAATAAATACCAGCTAAATGAAGGCATGAGTGAGTGGGGAGCTTAGGTCCTATGAGACCCCAAAGTAGCTTTATGTGGGTGCTTTGGGCTGATTCATCCACACTGGTATTTTCTGAAGGGCATTTTCTAGGCAGTTTTTCTCTCCTTGCTTTCCCTTGACCTGGGGAGAGATAGGGAGGCAGGGGCATCTATTTTCATGCCTCAGAAAGCTGTGTGGGGAACAGGAAAGCAGCCGCAGGCTGCCAGCACCTAGAGTGTCAGGCAGCCTGATTGGGGGTGGTGGGGCAGACGATGGCTGCCACCTCTGTCCCTGACACTGCGCAGAAAATGCCAGTTAGCAGCACCATGGGCAGCATCCTCAGCTATAGTCACTCAACCCCATACATCAGAATCCACAGAGGAAACAGCACAGGGTGAGCCAATGTCAGTTCCAGTGTTATACATATGTACTGCCATATATATGCATATATAAATATGTATAGGTACACATATACACATATATACTCAGAAACACTTATACATATACATACACATACACATATGTACTGCCATATATATGCACATGTAAATATGTACACATACATACTCAGAAACAGATACATACACACAGATAAATATACTTACACATATATATACACACATATACATATGTACTGCCATATATATGCATATATAAATATGTATATGTACACATATACACATACATACTCAGAAACAGATACATACACACAGATACATACACACAGATGAGTATACTTACACATATATATACACACATATACATATGTACTGCTCTATATATGCATATATATACATATGCATACACAGAAACATACATGCAAAAAGATACTATACACATGTAGTTATATATACATATACATACATATATACACATGCACAGAGATACATATAGATACACATATATACATATACATACGCATATATACATATGTACTGTTGTATAAACATACATGTAAACATATACATATACATGCACGCAAATATAAATATTTGATCTTGGTCAGTCACTCAGCAACAGAAATTCCCAACATAATCCCCATTGTAGAGAGGAGAAAACCAAGGCTCAGGGAGGCACATAGCCAACCCAGAGTCCCATTGCAAGTTGTGCCAGAGTCAAGTCTCAAGCCCACAAGCCTCTGACCTGTAACCACCTCACTTCAGTGCCTCTAAACTACAGACCCACTCTCACCCCCAACATGACACAGATCTGTCTGCATCATGCTTGTCCTCTGCCTCCCCCATCAGCCTGTGAGCCCCTGAGGGCGGACTCCCTATTTGTGTTTCCATGTACCCCCAGCTCAGGGACTAGCGATGAATAAAGGAGAAGGGGGATGGCTCCAGCTCCTGGCTCATCGATGCTTGTCCATTGCTTCAGCAGTTCCCAGAGATGTTGCTGTGAGAAGAGCTGTAGGAGAAATTGAGGCAGGCAAAGAGCTCCCATGAGCCCAGCACCCACGGCTCTAGTGGATTCACCGAGGCCATCTCCCGGTGAGCTGGGCTGTGCGCGGCTGACTATACCCACCAGACTGCTCAGAGGTCTCCGTTCTCCCACGCGGTGCACAGTGGCACCCACAAGCCTGCATCAAAATGCCTCTAAAGACCCAGCAAAGGGCACGGTTGACACATCAGCTGTGCCATCAAATATCACAATTAGCTCTTTAATGAGGAGCCTGGGGAGTGTCCTGTGGACTGTGGGCCTGGGACCGAAATCACAGTGATTATGAATCACTGATCCCCTTCAGAGGTGCTCGAGCTCTCCCAGACATCACCACAAGAGATCAGAGCCTCTCCCAGATTCTTTCTAAATCAAGGGGTTCATATCCTTTGGGAGGAAAACAAATCAGGGTGAGCTGAGGCTGCCCCAGCACACAACCAACAGGAGCGTTTGCATGGATGAGGCCATCCACCCCTTCTGGTCAATAAACACCCCAGGCTGAGCAGTATTTTACCTGCCCTCTGATCGTCAAACCCATGTACACAGCTAGAAACAGCCTTTGCCAGCTGTGACAAGGCCCACCGGGGGTTGGGGAGGGCGTGTGCACATACATCTGGAGACAGCATTTCTGGGCAGCCTGGGGGGCCAGTGGAGCCCAGGAACTGACCCCGACGGGCCTGGGTTTGAATCCGGCTCTGCCATCTCCAGACGGGTGGCCCTAGGGAGCCTTGTCGTCTCTCTGAGCCTCAGTTTCCACACCCAGGTGGGTGTGGGTGGGGCTGGAGGGGCCAGGACAGGAGCTAACTTTGCAGGACCTTGAAAACCGAGCTCAAGGTTGGAGTCTTTGCTTTAGGGACAGGGGGGACTCTGCGGTGCTTTAAGCAGCTGGGGGACAGGAGGTTTGCATTTCATATGGATCACCCAGGATCTTTACCTCAGCCCCCCTGTGGGTTGTGGGGACAAAATGGTAAAATGGCTGAAAAGCTTAGACCAGTGATGTTTCAGCAGCATTCCAGGAAATGGCGGCCAATGTCCTGGGGTGGAGGTGGGCGGACGGACGCCCTGCACACTCTGCCTGTCAGGGGAGCAGCCCCTCCCAGGTGCAGGTGCTGTCCCCGGCCCCTTATCCACACCTCCTCACTGCGTCCTCACAGCCTCAGCAAGGTGGGGAGTGTTACCACCCCATCTCACAGAAGGAGAGACTGAGGCTTGGGGGAGAATCAACCCTAGAATGGGAGGGACCTTAGGGAACTATCCTCCAGGCCCACATCCGTTTCACAGAGGGGAAAACTGAGGTCTGGAGAAAGGCAGTGGATTGCCCATGTTGAACTCTCCATTACACTTAATGAGATCCAAGCCACCCTCAGAGGCTAGAGACACAGAAATGAATTAGACACGGCCCCTGCCCTGAAGCTCCTGGTTATGGGGGAGGGGTTCTAACATAAATTATATTCTGATACTTACATGAAGTGAGCAAGAAGGGAAGTGTGTGGAAGGTGCAGACACAATGTAGAGGAGGAAGGAGTGAACTCTGTGTAGGTTGGAGTGATCAGGAAAGGCTTCTGGAAGGAGGTGGCAGTGATAGAAAGGAGGTGGGATCTCCTTCCTGCCACCCAGGGCTCTTTCTGCTTCTCTCCAACCACTTCTTAAGCATGGCAGGGCGAGCAGGTATGAAAACATTTTCTGTGACAAGTTACCAAAATCCAGTTCAAAAGTCACCTGAGCACAGGGGTCCAGGATTGGCCATGTAGCCTTGTTTATAATTGGGAAAATGAGAAACAAGTTAAAAATCCACAGACAGGAGATGGTTAAAGAAATTACGGAGCATCTGTGCAATGCAATCCAGTCATCTATTTAAAAAGATATGGTGGGAGGACGTGATAAACTCAGTGGTACTTTTTCCTGAATGAAAGGGTCAGGTTTGCCTAACTGGGCTGCAGGAAGGAAGCAAATGCTGTCCTTGTCTCCGTTCTCTGCTGTGTCCCCCTAATCCCACCCCACTATCCCCTCCTTCCCCTGGGTCCTGGGCTTTGCCACATGGATGTTAGAGGGACACATCTCTCAGCCTTCTCCCTACCCCACTGAAGGCAATGGCATTCACTCATTCACTCATTCATTTGTTCACTCTCTCATTTGTTCATTGGTTGAGCCCCTACGATGTGACAGGCATCGTGCTAGATAGAAGACAGGCAGTGAGGAAGCATACAGCCCCTGCCCTCATGTTGCTTGCAGCTAAGTGGAGGATACCAGCTTTAAACAAAGTTTCATAAATAAATGTGAAATTAAGAGCACCTCAGGCAGCAAGGGAGCATGTGCAAAGGTCCTGGGGAAGCCAAAGCAGGGCAAGGACAGAAAGCTGGAAAACATCCAGAGGAACTGGAGCACAGACAGCAAGTGAGAGGCTGGATGTGGCTGGGAGTAGGAGGCAGGGCAGGAGCTTCGGGCTTTCTCTAGGACTGTGGCCCTTATCTAAGGAGTAGCCAGGAGCCAAGGGGAATTCTAACTGGTCCAAATGTGGTTAGATGTGCACCTCGAACAAATCACATGGGCACTGGTTCCCCCAAATCCCAATTATCCGCCCCTAGGTTGAGTCTTGCCCCAAAATAGCTGGGGACGCAACAGGGTTAATTAACCAAGTCCCTCTGCTGCTGGGCTGCAGGATGTTGGGGTGACAGATGATGAATGAATGTGGTAATTAACTCTTAGTTACATCAGGTGAAAAGCGTCACGAAGGACAGTTAAGCAGAGTAAGGGGCACAGAGTGCTCAGGAAAGCCCCCCATCACCACCTCAGGCAAGGCAGTGTCTGAGCAGAAACCTGGACGGCATGAGGAGTGAGCCATGTGGACGGGTGAGAGAACATTCCAGGTGGAGGAAGCAGCAGGTGCAAAGGCCCAAGGTAGGAAAGTGCCCAGCTACTTCAGAACCGTCCAGGACCCCGAGGCTGGTGCAGCAGGAGGTGGTGGGGCATGAGTGAGGGGAGGTGGGTGGGTAGAGCCTAGGGGACCTTGTAAGGACTGTGACTGCTACTCTGAGTGCCATGAGGAGCCCTTGGAGGGCTTTCTGAAAAGGAAGGACACTTCCTGACTTTGGTTTTAAGGAGATTTCTTAAGTTGTTGAGAGGAGAACAGTGCAGGGGTCGGGGAAATAGGGAGCGGCCGGGCGGCTGTCCCCACAGTCCAGATGAGAGCTGAGGCTGCCCTTGGTTTATCCAATTCTCCCTGTTTTATAACTTGCTTTTTCCACCTGACCTGCATCAGGGTCCTCTTCTAGGTCAACACACAAAACTTTTCCCCATCCTTTTCAGCGGCTGCCCACCCTGCACTGTACGAAAGTGCTGTGATTTCTTTACCATCTCTTGTCTGTGAGTATTTTGGGGTTTTTTTTTTGCTTTTTTTTTTTTTGGCCACACTGCACAGCATGTGGGATCTTAGTTCCCTGATCAGGGATCGAGAATCCATGCCCCCTGCAGTGGAAGCATGGAGTCTTAACCACTGAACCGCCAGGTTAAGTCCTTGTCTGTGAGTATTTAAGTTGTTTCTGTTTCTCACAATTATAAAAAGGGCTGCAGTAGCTGATCCTGGGCACCTGTTCTTCGGTGGCTTTCGAGATGGATTTTGGTGACCTCTCACAGAAGGTGCCCTGAGCCACACAGGGAATGCTTTCTTTCATCCCTGGGGAAGTCTTTGCTCACCTTCCTTGCTGTTCCTCCCTTCCAACCATCGCCCCAGCCCTCAAGGGCAGGGGCCAGGGCTTGTTCAGTCCTGTGCTATGTCCTGGGGAAGCAGAACAGCACCCGGCAGAGTGGAAAAAAATACCCCTTGATTAAACGCTAGTCCTGGTGCCCTACGAGCAGCCACACGCTGGCAGTATGGGGCAGAGGCAAGCACAGCCAAGTGAGAGCCACCTTGGTGGGGAGTCCTACCTCAGCCACACTTGCTGTGTGGCCTTGGGCAGGCTGCTTTATTTCCCTGAGCCTTACGTTCCCAACTATTAAATAAGGAGTAAAATCCCCCCAAACAAAACTGAATGAAATGGAACAGGATAGACAAAGCCTGGGTGTGGTGCCTGGCACATACCCAAGGGTCCATAAATGGGTTTTCCCTCTGCTTCCCTGGCCCCTCCAAGGTCACTGTCACTGGTTCCAGCTGATGAGCATCCTGTGGGCGCCACCAGGATGTCACTGATACATGGATGGATGATACGGGCAGTCAGCCGTCCCAGTTCTGTGTGGCCCCATCCCTCTGAGCCCACTGTCTGCCCAGGCTGTGATCCGAGCCTCTGGCTGAAGTACAGCTGGGTGATCCTCCGCTGGCTCCCAACGCCCAGGTGTCTCCTGAGGCCTCTGGGGGCAGAAGTTGGGGCTGGGACCCTGCCCCACCCAGGACCCAGATCCCAGGGAGGGGCAAGAGTCGGCCTCAGCTGCAGGGGAGGAGGGTCAGGCCAGGAGCAAGAAGGGCTTCCTCTCCCAGTCTGCACAGGGAACTGGGCATTCCCACTGTCACCGGGGATCCGGAGAAGGGAACAGGGTGGTGAGGGACCTAGGAGCCAGTCACGAGGGGCATGTTGGAGGAACTGTGGGAAGCAGGGGTGCTGAGGAAGGACTTCTAGGAGCTGCCCCGGGTAGGCCCCTGGGACCTGCTGGGATGCAGGGAGGACTCAGAGTAGATCACTGCATCAAGATTCTCTGGAACTTTGAAATCGTCTCCCTGTCCATGCTCTGCTCAGCAGGCCCATGACCTCGGGTAGGGCAGGTCCTCTACTCCTGGAGAATGCTCAGAAGGTGTCTGAATCTCTCATCCCAAGAAGAAGAGGGATCCTGCAGTCTCCACGGAGCCTACGTCTCCCTCTCTTTCTCTCCCCCCACCCCTGGCTCTCTCTCTCTGTCTACACCCCAGTCTTGGCACCTCATCTCTGCCTCACCCTGGCCTACCACCTCCACCCCCTCCTTTCCTGCCCATATTTTTTTCCATGCCGGGTGTTTATTTTCAGAACGTCAGAATCCTTCCCAAGCCTCTGACATTTACTCTTTGGAATTAGAAAAGTTTCCATTTCTCTTTCCCAGAGTGAGGCTGGTGGATGAAATTTCCTCAGGAATCTCTCCTGCCCTTCTGGAGGCAGAGCTGGCTTATGTCAGCCCAGCACTGATTGTGTCAACCAGCAATTATTAGGCACCCACCGTGCACCAAGCCCTTCTCATGAACTATCACACGCAATCCATTTAAGAAGCCTGTGGGGTTGGCGTTACCATATGCACCTGCAGGATGAATGAACCAAAGCTTAGAGCAGTTAAATAACAAGTCTAAGGTCACACAGCAAGTGAGAGAGGGGCTGGCAATGAAACCACATCTATGTGGCCCCGGCGTCCATTTCCATCCTCTGTGCTCTGTCTCCAAGGCCCATGGGTGCTGATGCATTGAAGGATGTGCAGCATTTGGGTGAACCAAGAGTTTAGGGGACATGACACCTAGTCAGAGAGAGGCAATAGCAAAAACAAAACATCTGAGTGGTCAGTCGAGGGTGGGGCAGTCACTGGTGGGGGAAGAGCCTAAGCCCAGAAGGAAAATGTGCTATTTAGACAAATTCCCTCTCCCAAAAAAGTTAACCTAAGCAATCACAAGAATGTGCGTATTACTGAGAACTTATCACATATCAGGCACTGTTCTCTGTATTTTACGTGCACAAACTTATTCATCTCCAGGTGGCCACTATTAAAATCCTCATTTTATAGAAGAGGAAACTGAGGTTCAAAGAGGTTAAGTAACTAACCCAGTAGGTGGCAGAGCCAGATTGGGATGGCCGCAGCCTGGCTCCAGAGTTCCTGCACCACCCCACCCTCCTGCACAATTTCCACAGGTGGATCATGGACAACATCACATGCTAGGCTTCACGGTTTCCTTCAGTAGGAAATGAGGAGCTCTTGAATGTTGCTAAGCAGGGACATGCCATGGTCAGAGCTGTGCCTGAGAAAAGCAACATCTTAATAATAACAGGTCTTCCAATTCATGAACACAGTATATCTCTCCATCTACCTAGGTTGTATTAAATTTCTCTCAGAAATGTTTTATAAATTTCAGTGTACAGGTCTTGTACATTTTTGTCAAATTTATCCCTAATGATTTTATATTTTATACTATTGTAAATGGTATTGATTTTTTATTTTAATTTACAATTTTTTATTGCCAATATATAGAAATGTAATTTTTTATATATTAATTTTATATCCTGTAACCTGGCTAAATTCACTTTTCAGTTAGATTTTTTGTAGATTCCATAGAATGTTCTATGTAGATGATTGTGTCGTCTGTGGATAATGACAGGTTACTTCTTTCTTTACAATATGGATGCCTTTCATTTCTTTTTCTTGCTTAGTTGCATTGGCTAGAAACTCCACTACACTGTTGAATAGGAGTAGTGACAATGGGTCCTTACCTTGTCCCTGATCTCAAAGGGAAAAGCCTTTAGTCTTTCACCATTAAGTATGGTGCTAGTGGTAGATATTTTTAAATGCTCTTTATCAAAATAGAGTGTCCAGTTCTATTCCAGGTTTGCTGAGACATTTTATCAGAAATGACTCTTAGATTTTGTGAAATGTTTTACTGTATCTATTGCAATGATCATGTTGTTCTTCAACATCAATATGAATAACATTGATTGATTTTTGAATGTTAAACCACCCTTGCATTCTTTAAAAAAAGAAAAAATCTACACTTGACCATATGGTATTTTTCATCTTCTATATATTTGGATTCTATTTGCTAAAATTTTGTTTAACATCCTTACACCTATGTTCATGAGGAATATTGGTCTGTAGTTTTCTAATAATGTCTTTGCATAGTTTTAATATCAGAGTAATCCTAGGCTCATAGAATGAGTTAGGAAATATAGTACCTTCTCTTCAGTGTATGGAAGACTTTGTGTAGAGTTGGTACTATTTCATCCTTAAATATTTGGTGGGATTCTATAGATAAGCCATCCAGGTCTTGAATCTTCTTGATGGGAGGTTTATAACTCAAGTTCAGTCATTCAGTTTCTTTAATGGACATAAAAATATCTTAGCCATCAATTTCTTCTTGTGTTATCTTTGGTAGTTTGTTCCTTTAAATAAATTTGTCTTTTTAAGTTTTCAAGTTTACTTACATAAAGTTGCTCATACTACTCCCTTATATATTATTCTTTAAATATCTATAAAATTGATAGTGATGACCCTCTTTCATTCCTGATGTTGGTGATTTATATCTTCCCCTTTCTTCGGAATGACTCCAAGTATATACTTATTATCTTATTGATCTTCTCAAATTATCAGATTTTATTTTCATTTCTCTATTGTCTTATTTTTTTCTATTTCATTAATTTCTGATCTGATTTTTATCATTTCCTTTCTTCAGTTTATTTTGGGCTTAATTTACTCTTCCAGCTTCTAGAAGTGGAAGATAAGGTTATTGCTTTTGGACATTTCTCATTTTATAATATAGGTGTTTAGTGCTATAAATTCCTCCCTAAGTACTGCTTTAGTGGCACGTCATAAATTTTGATGTCATTTTCATTCAATGCAAAATATTTTCTATTTCCCTTTTGGTTCATTATTTAATGTGAGTTGTTTGGAGGTGTATTACTTAGTTTCCAAATATTTGGGAGATTTTCCAGGTATCTTTCTGCTGTTGAGTTCTAACTTTTTATTATGAACAGAAAATATACTTTGTATAATTAGAATCTTTTTAAATTATTGAGACTTTGTGTAATCTATCTTGGTAAATGTTCTATGTGTAGTTGAAAATAATATGTATCCTGTCATTGTTGAATAGAGAGTTTTATAAAGGTCAATTAAATCAAATTGTTTGATAGTGTTGTAAAAATCTTTTATATTCTTATTTACTTTCTGTCTACTTATTCCATCAATTATTGTGAGAGTGATATTGAAATCTTCCACTGTAGTTATGGATTTATCTATTTCTCTTTGCAGTTCTATCCATTTTTGCTTCATTATTTTGAAACTCTGCTTTCAGTCACATGAATGTTCGTGACTCTTACTTTCTTTTGATGAATTGACCTCTTTATCATTATGAAATGATTCTTTTTATTCCTGGTAGTATTTTCTGCTCTGACATTTACTCTGATATTAACATAGCCACTCCAGGTTTTATTGATTATTCTTAACATGACATCATTTTCCATTCTTTTACTTTTAACCTATCTGTGTCTTAATATTTAAAGTGGATCTTTTTTCAAGCAGCATATTGTTCAGTCTTATCTTTTTATCCAATGGGACAATCTCCACATTTAATGTGGGTGTTTAAACCATTTACACTTAACGTCATTATTAATATGGTTAGTTGTACTACACATAACCTTGCTCTTTGTTTTCTACTTGTCATGTCTGTTCTTTGTTCACTTTTATCTTCTTTTTCTGCCTTCTTTTGAATAACTGAGTATTTTTTCTGATTCCATTTTATCATTTTTGTTGGCTTATTATCTATATCTTGTATTGGTATTTTAGTGGTTGCTTTGGGATTTATACTATATATCCTTAACTTATCACCATGTACCTTCAAGTGATAGTGTAACACTTCACATATAATATAAAACTCTGTACTAGTATACTTCCTTCTCTCCCCTGTGTGCCTTTATGCTATTGTGGTCATACATTTTACCTCTACATATGTTATAAACTCAACTCCATAATGTTGTTACTAACCTTCAAATGGTCAGTGGTTTTTTGAGAGATTTAAATAATAACATAAATTATTTTATATTACCCTGCATAATTACTATTTCCAGTGTTCTTTATTCCTTTGTGAAATCCATATTTCTATCCAGTATTATTTCTCTTCTGACTTAAAGGTTTCATTTAACATTTCTTGTGGTATGAGTCCACTGGTGATTAATTTTCTCAGGACAGAAAATAATTATTTTTTCAGGACAGAAAACAAAGCAATGGCCAAAAATTCTCTAAATGTGATGAAAAGTATAAACCCACAAGTCTAAGAAGCTCTACAACTCCCAAGCACACACGCACATAAAAACATTTAAAAATACCTACACCAAGTCACATCATAATCAAGTTCTCAAAGCTAGTGATAAAGAGAAAACTTTAAAAGCAGCCAAAGGAAAAATAAAGTCACTTTATGTACAGAAGAATAAAAATAAGGATGAAAGCAGATTTCTCCTCAGAAACAATTCAAGTGAGAAAACAGTGGAGAAACATCTTAAGATGTTGAGAAAAAAAAAACCTTCTTGGCCTAAAATTCTAAACCCTGAAGAATATCTTTCAAAAACAAAAGAGAAATAAAGACTTTTTCATGCTGAAATATTTATGGGAGTTACTTGTTCATTTCTCATCTTTCAGGGATTATTGTGTCTTCTTTGCTTGATGTCTAATATCTTAAAAATTATTATTTCTTATATTTTATCCAGATGTTTAATTGTTTCAGGCAGAAGGATAAATCCAGGCCCCGTTACTCCATCTTGGCCACAGGTAGAAATCATAGCTGCAATTTGATATATATTTGTGTGATTTTCTCTTGCTCTAATCTACATTCCAAGAGGGAAGGAATTTCATCTGTTTTTACTCTCTGCTGTATCCCCAACACCTGGCATCATGTCTCGCACAGAGTGGGTTTCAATAACTTAATTCCCTACACTTTTATGTGGTCTCACTTAGTTTAGTGAATCACAGAGCTATTACATGACCTAGCAGATACTTTAGAAGATCCAAATTAGTATAAGAAAAGAAGCACGTATCAGAGTCAAGGCTGAGAAAGGTCAGAAGAGGAATAACAAGATTCTAGGAAGGCAGGAAAGTTAGAAAAGATAGAATGGACCCATCTCTTTCCCTTCCCTACTGCCATCCCCACCTCAGTTTCCAAAAACATTCCTCTTACACACATCTCTGACATGGCCAGCCAGACTTCCCCACTCACTCCACCCCCTATATTCTCTACTCCTTCCTTTAGTTATAGAACCTCAAACTTCAGCTACATAAAATTTTAAAAAATACATTTCTCAGCTTCCCCTGAAGGAAGGTGCAGCCATGTGACTAATTTCTACCAATGGCATGTGAGTACTCACATGTGCAATTTCCAGGTTGCATCCTGTTTTAAAAAAATTTTTTTTGTTTATAAAACTTACTTTATTCCCATTTACACCATATGGTTGAGAGTTTCCTCAGAATTTGCTTTTACTTTTCAGGAAAAAATTAGATTATAACCTAAACTCAAGATTATTAACCTTACCCATATACACTGATAGTTGAAAATGTATGTGCATGATGACCTTGTAGGACATTTACCCAGAAGTAAATATTCTCTAATGAATCACCATTATCTTTTATATCAAAACTTATTACAGATAAAGAACTCAACACATCTGTTTCTTCCAAACATCTTTAAAGTGGAGCAGCTTTGTCCCAAATGTAGCATTTCTTTTCCTCCAGATTGCATCCTTAAAGGGAGAGGCCATACTTTCCCTGTCTTCTTGTCCTCCCTTCCACAAACTAGAGGGAATGTAGACATTGAATTGTGCTATATTTCACAAAATTAATAGGGCCAACAAATTAAGAATGACGAGCAGAAGATGGAAGCAGTCTGGGTCCCCAAGACTGTGGAGCCACCTCATGAGGCCTCAATAGCCAATGCTAGAACTGTTATGTAAGGGAGTAGTATAATTCTGTCTTGCATAAGCCACTGTTATGTTGGGTCTTATTATGTGATTCTTAATAGTACCCAGAAGCAGGCACTTGTCTGTTTTTCAGGGAAGCTGAAATGGCTCAGGGAAGCTTATGCCTGGAAGAAAAGCTATCTAATTGTTTTTAATGTTTATTATATTTATTTATTTACTTACTTAGGTGTGCTGGGTCTTAGTTGTGGCCGGCAGCCTCCTTAGTTGCAGCATGTGAACTCTTACTTGTGGCACGCATGTAGGATCTAGTTCCCTGACCAGGGATCGAACCCAGGCCCCTTGTATTGGGAGCTCGGAGCCTTAACCACTGCACCACCAGGGAAGTCCCGAAAAGCCATCTAATTTTGATATGCAGCTCAGACCCTAGAGTGTCAGGGAACCTGTGGACACACTAGGATCTGCGGCTTTGCTGATTGAAGTCCGTTCCTGTTGGGGCTCTGACTTCAATAGAACATGCAGTGAAGAGGGGTTAAAACTGGATATAAGAAACTAGCCCTACTGGCCAGCTGCCCCTTTCCTTCCCCATCCCCTGTCTAGGCAGGAAAATCCTTCCCAAAGTCCTCTATCTTTCTTAGCCTTATTCCCACCACCTTGAGTTGGGCACATCCGTCCACAGAGCAGGGGAAGGGGAAGGAAGGGAAACATTGTACCACCGATGGAGATGGTGGTGGAAGACCTGGCCGCCTGCCACCCATGCATCACACTCACAAGGGAATCCTCTGGGCAGGCAGGCTCAGGGACTGAGTCCTTCCTACTGCAGGGCACACTCTGGCCCTCACCAAATAAATCTAATATTCAGATAAGGAAGTGGAGGGAGGATTTAGCAGACACTTTCCTGAAATTCAGCAGTAATAAATGAGAAAAACAGCAGCTCACTTCAGATAACCACCGCCGGAGAAGTAATTACAGCACTCCTGTCCTGAGCCAGGATGCCAGTGGCAGAGGCACCGGCCCAGGCAATTCATCAGCCTCAGATTTATGGCCTCCTCAGGAGCCACCTGCACATCCCCTCCCCTCCGGTTTGCTTGAGACGCTTTTATTTAGATTTTGTCAAGATTATTGATCTTCTCTTCCACTTCTCGAGAGCGGAAGGTGAGCACCTCACTAAGTGGCACAATCGAATATTGATTTTTTGGAAATGATCGAGCAAAAAAATTGACCCATTCAAGTGAGCCAATTGTTTCCAACTGCCCAACACCATAGAATCCTTGTTTCCCAGGCAAATCCTTGAGCTCTTGATATCACAGTCAAGGAAAACAGAGAGCCCACTGCCTGCACAGAGAGGGATTAAAGCTGCAAATTTAACAAGGGTTGCAATCTTGTCTCCTCATCAGTAGAATGGGAAGGAGGAGAAGGCTGCATAAGTGTCTCCCAAATGCATGAACGAATGAGGTACCGAATCATGGAGAAAGGGTTGGGGACCTCCAAATCATCTTCCTACCCTCCTGTATCATTAACATCAAAGTTTTCCAGCACAGCAGAGCTGCAACAACAGAGATTACAGAAAGTGGAAATGGCGTTAACAGGTCCTCCTGCTTTCAGGCTGGGAAAAGATTGTTGTTCTGATTTTACAGATGATTCAGCCAAGGTATGGAGGTCATACAACAAAAATCTTACCAAGATCCTTAATGTCCAACAGTAACAGCCACAACCACACAGCCTCAAAAGTAATCAGGCCACAGCAGCTCCACTGCCTGACTATTGTCAGGTGCCAGCACTGTGCCAAGGGCATGGTATTGTCTCATTTAAACCTCACAACAACCCAAAGAGGTGGATGCTGTTACCTTCATTTTTCTTATGTGTTTGTCATGCCTTGGTTTCTGATTTCAAAAGAAATATATCCTTCTCTTAAAAGGTTTTATCAATAGAGATCCTCATTTCAGCTAGGAACAATAAAATAAAAATTCAATATAACTGCAATCCTGCCCAAGGGTTTTAGATTGCCTTTTGCTCAGCCTCAGGGGCACAGGTAGGTTATACATCATGGGTCTGTGAAGGGAACCTGAAAGTGAGGTCAACTACAGGGCTGGCTGGGGGTTGGAGAACTCAAAAATGCACAGTTGCCCCTTCCCTGCTTACTCTAGGTCTAACTGGGATGTGTTTTCACAAGCTGCCTCTAACTTCTTTTTATTATAGTTTCAAAAACCATCACCTATCACATTGCAGGGATCCTTTTGTGGGTTCTGCACAGTGATGGTGATAATGGGGAAGCAGAGTGGCTGTTCCTCCTTCATCATAACCCCCACCCCCGCTGACTACAGTAGAGTCTTCTGGCTGCCCCATCACCCTGGGAGACCAGAGACACCTGTTCATGTCTGAGCTCCTTGCTGGATTCGTGGACAATGCAGAGGGTCTTGCTAAATCACCCCTACCAATAGCTTCTGAGTTCTTTCAAAGCCTCCTCTGCGAGAGTTGATAGTGTCAGTTTCCCTTTGAACAAAGGTCTTCTTCACCTTTTTTCCCCCACTGTGCCAAGCATAGTGCCCAGCACATAGCTGCAAACTGGAGAATAGCTGGTTAAATTGGAGAAAACTTGAAACAGAAATTGGACATGTATTTAAGGGTTGCATCAAAGCAGGAAAGGAAAGTATTTATAAATCAAAATCCTTTTCTGTAGGTCCCTGGAGAGCAGAGCACTTCAAAGATGCCTTCAGCAAATCCTTTCATAAGCCACAGAATCCCTTTCTCTTGTAAACAGCCCTCACTCCTGAAACTGGGACAAACACACACTCACACATGAATACATATACACATATATAAATAACACACACGTTATGAAGGTAATATATCCTTGCAGGAAAAAACAACTCAAACAGCACAGAAGAGAAAATGTAAAAGGTTAAGCCTTTCCTGATCATCTCTCCACTTCCTTTCGTCTAAGACACTCACTAAAATGTGGAGGCATCTTAGGAACTGCTTAGATGAGGATGCCTCCCTGCTCAGCCTCAAGTTATGACTTTGATCAGTTTTTTTAATTACAATGAGTGGGATATTCAGGACACACAGAAACAGAGTCTGCCCGAAGGGTTTCTCTGTCTCCCTGCTCTGTGGGAAATGCAAAGCCCCACTGCTGCTGTCTTCATCCAGAAAGGCGGGTGCTGTCAATGTCTGACTGGTTTGGGACCCCACATTGACTGAAGGCAGTCAGGTATCTTGTGGTTACCGGTGGGGAGAATGAGCTCCCCTTCAGTGGAGGCTCTGTCTGCAAGATAAAGACCCTTCTGAGGGTGCTGGGTTCTAATCCTTCTCCTGATATCATCAGGGCAGAACTTGTGGCCCTTGATGGTTTAGTCACAACTCTCTCACTTCATTCAAGACACCATTACAAACTTTTCATGTTTTAATAAAAACATTAAAAGTGGGAAAACTTTATTTCTAGAAAGTGTAAAGTCTGGAAAGGACCTGGCCACCATCCATCTTCTCTTCGCCCTAGGCAGGTATGTAGACTTTCCTCTGTGGAGGGTCTCAGGAGCTGCAGAACTTTGTACAGGAACCATTCGTGTTGTCCGTGGCTTGGTCATTGCAGACAGAGGAGCGAGCCCTGAGCATGTTAGAAGGAGGACCCCAGGCAGAAGAGCAGCAAACACAGGGACGCTTGAACATGAATAGACCTCGCATGTTCAAGGCAAAGCAAGGCCAGTGTGGCTGGAGTGGAGGGGGCAGAGGGAGAGGAGTGGGAGTGAGGTCAGCGAGGTAGTTGTGCTGGAGGGCTCAGTAAATGTAGGGCTACGTGGTTCACTGTAAAGGCTCTGGGTTTTTCTGTGACCAATGAGATCACTGAATGTTTCTGAACAGAGGAGAAACATGATCTGATAAATCTAATAGGATCAAATAAGATCACTCTGCTGCTCTCTATGGAACACACTTTTAGAGGAAACGGGAGGAAGCAGGGAGAGCAGTTAGGAGGCTGCCGCAACAATCCAGGAGAACGTGGACAGTGGCTGGGGTGGGGAACCAAGGAGGGAGCTGTGGAGCCGATGAGAAGTGGTCAAGGGCCGGAAATGCTTCTAAGGGGAGACAGCAGGTTTGCTGATAGATGTGACTTGGGGCGTGAGAAGGTGAGAGGGGTCCAGTGTCTCTGGCCTGAAAACTGGGAGGATGGAGCTGCCTTAAGTGAAATGAGGGAGACTCTAACAACAGCAGGTTAGAAAGTGAGAGCAAACTGAAGAATGGGATTTTGGTTTGGGACATGTGGATTTTGAGATGGCTGTTTGTCACCCAGGTGGAGATGCTAAATAGTGGTGGATGTTCGGGGAGAAATTAGGCTGAGAGTAAATTTATGAGCCGTGAGCATCTGAGCTGCATGTAAAGGTAAGGTGAGTCTGAGAAGGTTCTCAAGGGAATGAATGAGGATAAAGCAAAGAGAATGAAGAACAGAGCCCAGGGGTGGTGCAAGGTTTACGGGTGCGGGAACCAAAGGAGTCTGAGGAGGAACAGACAGGGCAGTAGGTGGGAAGCAGGAGAGGGTTCAGAGAGGAGTGACTAACTCTGCTAAATGCTCCTAGATCACATGTCATTGCAATCTGACCATTAACCCAGTACTGAGGTCATTGGTGACCTTGACAAGAGCAGTTGTGGTGGAGGGTGAGGGATTGAGATCTGGGATGAGTAGAAAGAGAAAAAAAGAGGAGAGAAATTGACAATAGCAAGTATGCTGACTCTTGAGGTGTTTCACTATAAAGGGAAGCAAAGGTAGCAGAAGAGGGTTAGTTTTGCTTTTCATGTTGTTTTGAGATTGGAGAAATCACTCAGTGTTGGACATTGATGGGGAGGATCCTGCGGAGAAGCAAAATTCACGATGCAGGGGAGAGAGGAGAGGGATGCTGAGTGATGTCCTTGAACAGGCAAGAGAGAAAGCAATCTTGTGCCCAATGGCCTTAGATAGCTCATGTCATCAGACCCATAAAGGATTTCCACATGTCTCCTAGTATAAATATTCATCCTTCAAGATATTTACTTGTGCACATGAAATTTTTATGCAAAGTGGCAACATGCTGTTCATATTTTTCATCAGAGTGTTTTCAATTCAAAAATATATGATGGATAGCCTCACGAGCCAGTGCATAGGGACCACACTCATTTTTTAATGGCTGCTAAACATTCAATGGTGGAAATATGCTATCATTTATGTAACCAATCCATTAATGAATATTCGATTATCTCAAATTTTTGCTATTATGCTTTTACAAATGACATGGACATCCTTGCATACACAAATACACAGTCTTGACTGTTTCAGAACGATTGACTTCTAGAAGTTAAGTTGCTGAGACAAAGGGAATGCACATTTGAATTTTGATGGACGCTGCTCAGACGCACTCATGTAAGGTTACCCCAATGAATATCCCACCAGCAGGATGTGAGAGAGGGAGTGTAACACCAGGAGTTTTGGTTTGAGTTTGGACTTTCCATAACAGACTTGCTTGAAGTAATTCAGCCTGAACATATGATATGCATGTCAGAACCAGAAGTGATAAACCACTGCCCTCTCCTCTCCATACTGCAGAAAATGTGCTGACCCCAGCTGGTCTGGGGAGCTGGAGAGGAAGAGAATTGGGACAGCAAGAGAGAAAGCAGGCAAAGTGGGGAGGGAGTGCAGACCTGGGGAGCTGTGCGGTGTCCAGGACAGGGAGCCGGGCTCTAGTCGGGGTCAGCAAACCACTCCGACCCCGGGAGTGGGGTCCCGGGGAAGTGGCTCAGTCTCTCTTACAACAAATGTGCGTATGTGGATCCAAACAGGTAACAAGTATGAAAATGAGATTGTAAACACTGGGGCGGAGACTGAAGGCTGCCCACTGATAGTCACCTTTGTCTTCCTTCTTACTAACACAACCCCTGTTTGGTCGGGGACAATAAATTCCCCTACTTCAAAGCTTTATATTTTCAGCCCTTGTGCAGGTTGCCGTGTGACACACTTCCCACAAATGAGATGGGAAAACATCCAGTCCCCGCCTCCTGCAGGCAGTCATGTGACAGAGTTCCCACCAGACAGGAACAGAGATTGCTTGGGGCACCCTTAGAAATCTGGGAAGGGCAGGAGCTCCCACCCCCTCCCACTGAGGCCTGGGTGGGCAGATGGCATGGGCCAAGGACCCCGAGGGGAGATAGAGGAGGAGGCTGGGCCGATGGCATCTTGGAGCTAATGGGCCTTCACCTCACTATCCCCCCAGATGCCTTGTTGGGTGAGAAAAATAACCCCATTGGCCAGGTTCCCATTACTCTCAGGAAGTTCATTCCCAACTGTAGGAGTGGCAGCGTGTGGGGTGACAAGATACCAGACTGGGCTCCACGTGACCTGGTCCACCTCCTCTTAACTACTGACCAGCAGGATGAGGGAGCCCAGAGGGCTGGACCTCTCCAAACCTCGTTCCCTCATCTATAACGAGGGCAAGAGTCCTGGGGACGCCAGCCTTGCAGGGATCAAAGGAGGGTAACATTACTCAAATTCTTTGAAGGCTTCTGTCCTGAGACACAGGGAGCCTAGGATCTGCTCCTAATCTCTGACTGGTGATCAACTAACCTTGGACAATCCCCAACTACTCTCTGGCCTTCAGTTCCACGTTTAAATAAAAGAGTGGTTACAGATTGCAAAGGTGACACTGTTCAAGAGGGAGAGGTTGTCAGTGTGTAAGTATTGACTTCAGGGCGGTTGATTGTCCCAGCCAGGGGCCCTGAGGATGGCAGCTCAGGGCTCATGCAACCAGCAAGGCCAGTGGGGTGGTAGGAAAGCATCAGACTGGGAGCCAGGAGCCCTTCTACCCAGATCGCTCTGCCTGCCTTGGGATGCCCCTCCTCTCCTAGGCCCTAGTTTGCCCCCTATAAAATGCAGGGTTTTGGCTAGATGACCACAAAGGGCCTCGTTGTCTCTCATACTCTTGGCGTTAATTTTACGCTTTTAGAGACAAACAAGCAGGTGGGGTTGGGTGGCAGAGATTGGGGTCAGCTCTGCAATCAGGAATGTGAAGCGTAAAGAGCCGTGGGATCCCAGAGAGAAGTCTCCAGCCAAGCTTAGTTGGGTACATTTACTGAAACAGCATCTGCCCACTCAGGGGAAAGTGTGGAAGGGGACAGGGAGGTGAGAAGGGACCCCCTTTTCAACTTGCTCAGGGAAGGATTGGCCCAGGTGCTGGAGCGCACAGGTTGCTCTGCCTGGTTTGAGCGAGAGTGAGCTTCAACTTGCAGAGAGTTCACTGTAATGCAGAAGCAGCTCTGAGCAAACGGACGCCTGCTGGGACAAATTCTCTCTAGGAAGACCTGGGTCTTCCACTAATGTGACTTGTAACTTTGATTTAAAGTCTATTTTGACTTAAAGTCTGATATTAGTATTGCCACTCTGCTGTCTTTTGGTTTACTATTTGTATGGAATACATTGGGCTGGTCAAAAAGTTCATTCGGGCTTTTCCATAAGATGTTACAGAAGACCACAAAAGAATTTTCTGGCCAACCCAATCTTTTTCCATCTTTTCACTTTCAACCTATTTGTGTCTTTGAATCTGAGGTGAGTCTCTTGTAGACAACATATATTGACTCATGTGTTTTTATTGTTTTTTTATTTTTTTAACATCTTTATTGGAGGATAATTACTTTACAATGGTGTGTTAGTTTCTGCTGTATAACAAAGTGAATCAGCTATACATATACATAAATCCCCATATCTCCTCCCTCTTGAGTCTCCCTCCCACCCTCCTTATCCCATCCCTCTAGGTGGACACAAAGTACTGAGCTGATCTCCCTGTGCCATGTGGCTGCTTCCCACCAGCTATCTATTTTACACTTGGTAGTGTATCTATGTCCATGCCACTCTCTCACTTCGTCCCAGCTTACCCTTCCCCCTCCCTGTGTCCTCAAGTCTATTCTCTACGTCTGCGTCTTTATTCCTGTCCTGCCCCTAGGTTCTTTAGAACCTTTTTTTTTTTTTTAGATTCCATATATATGTGTTAGCATATGGTAAATTTTTTTTTTCTCTTTCTGACTTACTTCACTCTGTATGACAGTCTTAGGTCTATCCACCTTGTTACAAATAACTCAATTTCGTTTCCTTTTATGGCTGAGTTATATTCTATTGTATATATGTGCTACATCTTCTTTATCCATTCACCTGGATCCATTCACCTGAAGTATCCATTTCATGGACACTTAGGTTGCTTCCATGTCCTGGCTATTGTAAATAGAGCTGCAATGAACATTGTGGTACATGACTTTTTTGAATTATGGTTTTCTCAAGGTATATAACCAGTAGTGGGATTGCTGGGTCATATGGTAGATCTATTTTTAGTTTTTTGAGGACCCTCCATACTATTCTCCATAGTGGCTGTATCAGTTTACATTCCCACCACCAGTGCAAGTCCATTTTCTCCACATCCTCTCCAGCATTTATTGTTTGTAGATTTTTTGATGATGGCCATTCTGACTGGTGTGAGGTGATACCTCATTGTAGTTTTTGTTTGTTGTTGTTGTTGTTGTTTTTGCGGTACGCGGGCCTCTCACTGTTGTGGCCTCTCCCGTTGCGGAGCACAGGCTCCAGATGCGCAGGCTCAGCAGCCATGGCTCACAGGCCCAGCCGCTCTGTGGCATGTGGGATCCTCCCGGACCGGGGCACGAACCCGCGTCCCCTGCATTGGCAGGCAGACTCGCGACCACTGCGCCACCAGGGAAGCCCCTCATTGTAGTTTTGATTTGCATTTCTCTAATGATTAGTGGTGCTGAGCATCCTTTCATGTGTTTGTTGACAGTCTGTCTATCTTCTTTGGAGAAATGTCTATTTAGGTCTTCTGCCCATTTTTGGATTGGATTGTTTGGGGTTTTTTTTATATTGAGCTGCATGAGCTGCTTGTATATTTTGGAGATTAGTCCTTTGTCGGTTGCTTCATTTGCAAATATTTTCTCCCATTCTGAGGGTTGTCTTTTCGTCTTGTTTATGGTTTTCTTTGCTGTGCAAAAGCTTTGAAGTTTCATTAGGTCCCATTTGTTTATTTTTGTTTTTATTTCCATTTCTCTAGGAGGTGGGTCAAAAAGGATTTGCTCTGGTTTATATCATGGAGTGTTCTCCCTATGTTTTCCTCTAAGAGTTCTATAATGTCTGGCCTTACATTTAGGTCTTTAATCCATTTTGAGCTTATTTTTGTGTGTGGTGTTAGGGAGTGTTCTAATTTCATTCTTTTACATGTAGCTGTCCAGTTTTCCCAGGACCACTTATTGAAGAGGCTGTCTGTTCTCCATTGTACATTCTTGCCTCCTTCATCAAAGATAATGTGACCATATGTGAGTGGGTTTATCTCTGGGCTTTCTATCCTGTTCCATTGATCTATCTTTCTGTTTTTGTGCCAGTACCATACTGTCTTGATTATGGTAGCTTTGTAATATAGTCTGAAGTCAGGGAGCCTGATTCTCCAGCTCTGTTTTTCTTTCTCAAGATTGCTTTGGCTATTCAGGGTCTTTTGTGTTTTCACACACATTGTGAAATTTTTTGTTCTAGTTCTGTGAAAAATGCTGTTGGTAGTTTAATAAATATTGCACTGAATCTGCAGATTGCTTTGGATAGTATAGTCATTTTCACAATGTTGATTCTTCCAATCCAAGAACATGGTACATCTCTCCATCTGTTTGTATCATCTTTAATTTCTTTCATCAGTGCCTTATAGTTTTCTGTATACAGGTCTTTTGTCTCCTTAAGTAGGTTTACTCCTAGATGTTTTATTCTTTTTGTTGCAATGGTACATGGGAGTGTTTCCTTAATTTCTCTTTCTGGTTTTTCATCATTAGTGTATAGGAAAGCAAGAGATTTCTATGCATTAATTTTGTATCCTGCTACTCTACCAAATTCATTGATTAGCTCTAGTAGTTTTCTGGTAGCATCTTTAGGATTCTCTTTGTATAGTATCATATCATCTGCAAACAGTGACAGCTTTACTACTTCTTTTCCACTTTGGATTCCTTTTATTTCTTTTTCTTCTCTGATTGCTGTGACTAAAACTTTCACAACTATGTTGAATAATAATTTTGAGCGTGGGCAACCTTGTCTTGTTCCTGATCTTAGTGGAAATGGTTTCAGTTTTTCACCATTGAGAACGATGTTGGCTGTGGATTTGTCATATAGCGCCTTTATTATGTTGAGGTAAGTTCCCTCTATGCCTACTTTCTGGAGGGTTTTTATCATAAATGGGTGTTGAACTTTGTCGAAAGCTTTTTCTGCATCTATTGAGATGATCATATGGTTTTTCGCCTTCAATTTGTTAATATGGTTTATCACATTCATTGATTTGTGTATGTTGAGGAATCCTTTCATTCCTGGGATAAACCCCACTTGATCACGGTGTATGACCCTTTGAATGTGGTGTTGGATTCTGTTTGCTAGTATTTTATTGAGGATTTTTCCATCTATGTTCATCAGTGATACTGGCCCGTAATTTTCTTTCTTTGTGACATCTTTGTCTGATTTTGGTATCAGGGTGATGGTGGCCTCATAGAATGAGTTTGGGAGTATTCCTCCCTCTGCTATATTTTGGAAGAGTTTGAGAAGGATAGGTGTTAGCTCTTCTCTAAATGTTTGATAGAATTCACCTGTAAAGCCATCTGGTCCTAGGCTTTTGTTTGTTGGAAAAATTTTAATCACAGTCTCAATTTCAGTGCTTGTGATTGGCCTGTTTATAGTTTCTATTTTTTCCTGGTTCAGTCTCAGAAGGTTGTGCTTTTCTAAGAATTTGTCCATTTCTTCCAGGTTGTCCATTTTATTGGCATATAGTTGCTTGTAGTAATCTCTCATGATCCTTTGTATTTCTGCAGTGTCAGTTGGTACTTCTCCTTTTTTATTTCTAATTCTATTAATTTGAGTTTTCTCCCTTTTTTTCTTGATGAGTCTGGCTAATGGTTTATCAATTTTTTTACCTTCTCAAAGAACCAACTTTTGGTTTTATTTATCTTTGCTATTGTTTCCTTTACTTCTTTTTCATTTATTTCTGATCTGATCTTTATGATTTCTTTCCTTCTGCTAAATTTGGGGGTTTTTTGTTCTCTCTCTAATTGCTTTAGGTGTAAGATTAGGTTGTTTATTTGAGATGTTTCTTGTTTCTTGAGGTAGGATTGTCCTGCTATAAACTTCCCTCTTAGAACTGCTTTTGCTGCATCCCATAGGTTTTGGGTTGTCGTGTTTTCATTATCATTTGTTTCTGGGTATTTTTTGATTTCCTCTTTGATTTCTTCAGTGATCTCTTGGCTATTTAGTAGTGTATTGTTTAGCCTCCATGTGTTTGTATTTTTTAAAGATTTTTTCCTGTAATTGATATCTAGTCTCATAGCGTTGTGGTCGGAAAAGATACTTGATATGATTTCAATTTTCTTAAATTTACCAAGGCTTGATTTGTGACCCAAGATATGGTCTATCCTGGAGAATGATCCATGAGCACTTGATGAGAAAGTGTAATCTGTTGTTTCTGGATGGAATGTCCTATAAATATCAATTAAGTTTATCCTGTTTAATGTATCATTTAAAGCTTGTGTTTCCTTATTTATTATCATTTTGGATGGTCTGTCCATTGGTGAAAGTGAGTCCCCTAGTATTAAAGTCCCCTAGTATTAAAGTCCCCTAGTATTATTGTGTTACTGTCAATTTTCCGTTTTATGGCTGTTAGCATTTGCCTTATGTATTGTGGTGCTCCTATGTTGGCTGCATAAATATTTACAATTGTTATATCTTCTTGGATTGATCCCTTGATCATTATGTAGTGTCCTTCTTTGTCTCTTGTAATAGTCTTTATCTTAAAGTCTATTGTGTCTGATATGAGAATGCTACTCCAGCTTTCTTTTGATTTCCATTTGCATGGAATATCTTTTTCCATCCCCTCACTTTCAGTCTGTATGTGTCTCTAAGTCTGAAGTGGGTCTCTTGTAGGCAACATATATATGGGTCTTGTTTCTGTATCCATTCAGCCAGTCTATGTCTTTTAGTGGGAGCATTTAATCCATTTACATTTAAGGTAGTTATCAATATGTATGTTCCTATTACCATTTTCTTAATTGTTTTGGGTTTGTTATTGTAAGTCTTTTCCTTCTCTTGTGTTTCCTGCCTAGAGAAGTTCCTTTAGCATTTGTTGTAGAGCTAGTTTGGTGGTGCTGAATTCTCTTAGATTTTGCTATTCTGTAAAGGTTTTCATTTCTCCATCAAATCTGAATGAGATCCTTGGTGGATAGAGTAATCTTGGTTGTAGGTTTTCCCTTTCATCACTTTAAACATGTCCTGCCAGCTCCTTCTGGCTTGCAGAGTTTCTGCTGGATGATCAGCTGTTAACCTTATGGCGATTCCCTTGTATTTTATTTGTTGCTTTTCCCTTGTTGCTTTTAATATTTTTTCTTTGTATTTAATTTTTGATAGTTTGATTAATATGTGTCTTGGTGTGTTTCTCCTTGGATTTATCCTGTACGGAACTCTCTGTGCTTCCTGGACTTGATTGACTATTTCCTTACCCATATTAAGGAAGTTTTCAACTATAATCTCTTCAAATCTTTTCTCGTTCCCTTTCTTTTTCTCTTCTTCTTCTGAGACCCCTATAATTTGAATGTTGGTGTGTTTAATGTTGTCCTATTGATTCTAGAGAATTTTTAATTTCATTTATTCTGTTGTTCATCATTGTTTGTTTGCTCTTTAGTTTTTCTAGGTCCTTGTTAAATATTTCTTGTATTTTCTCCATTCTATTTCCAAAATTTTGGATCATCTTTACTATCATTACTCTGAATTCTTTTTCAGGTAGACTGCCTATTTCCTCTTCATTTGTTTGGTCTGGTGGGGTTTTACCTTGCTCCTTCATCTGCTGTGTATTTTTCTGTCTTCTAATTTTTCTTATCTTACTGTGTTTGGGGTCTCTGTTTCACAGGCTGCAGGTTTGTAGTCCCCATTGTTTTTGGTGTCTGTTCCCATTGGGTAAGGTTGGTTCAGTGGGTTGTGTAGGCTTCCTGGTGGAGGGGATTGGTGCATGTGCTCTGGTGGATGAGGCTGGATCTTGTCTTTCCGGCACACAAGACCATGTCCGGTGGTGTGTTTTTGGGTGTCTGTGAACTTATTATGATTTTAGGCAGCCTCTCTGCTAATGGGTGGGTTTGTGTTCCTGTCTTGCTAGTTGTTTGGCATAGGGCGTCCAGCACTGAGGCTTGCTAGTCGTTGAGCAGAACTGGGTCTTAGCGTTGAGATAGAGATCTCTGGGAGAGCTTTCGCTGTTTGATATTATGTGGAGCTGGGAGGTCTCTGGTGGACCAGTGTCCTGAACTTGGCTCTCCCACCTCAGAGGCTCAGGCCTGACACCTGGCCAGAGAACCAAGACCCTGTCAGCCACATGGCTCAGAAGAAAAGGAGAAAAAAAAAGAAAGAAAGAAAGAAAGAAAAATAAATAAATAAAATAAAATAAAGATATTAAAATATAAAAAAAAATTAAAAATAAAAAAAAATTAAAAAAAAAAAAAAAAAAAAAAAAAAAGAAAAAAAAAACCAAAAAAAAAAAAAAAAAAACTACCAATCCACAAGCACTATAAACTATCCAAGAAAAAAAAAAAGAAGCAAAAAGGACAGTCAGAACCCTAAGACAAATGGCTAAAGCAAAGTTATATAGACAAAATCACACAAAAAAGCATACACATGCATACTCAGAAAAAGAGGAAAAGGAAAAAAATTATATATATATTAAAAAAAATTTAAAAAGGAAGAGAGCAACCAAATCAATAAACAAATCTACCAATGATAATAAGCTCTAAATACTAAACTAAGATAAACATAAAACCAGAAACAAATTACATGCAGGAAGCAAACCCCAAGTCTACAGTTGCTGCCACCGTCCACTACCTCAATTTGGGGATGATTTGTTGTCTATTCAGGTATTCCACTGATGCAGCATACATCAACTTGAGTGTAGAGATTTAATCCACTGCTCCTGAGGCTGCTGGAAGAAATTTCCCTTTTTCTTCTTTGTTCACACAGCTCCTGGGGTTCAGCTTTGGATTTGGCCCCACCTGTGCATGTAGGTTGCCTGAGGGAGTCTGTTCCCTACCCAGACAGGACAGGGCTAAAGGAGCGGCTGATTAGGGGGCTCTGGCTCACTCAGGCGGGGGAGGGAGGGGTACAGAATGTGGGATGAGCCTGCGGCAGCAGAGACCAGTGTGACGTTGCACCAGCCTGAGGTGCACTGTGTGTTCTCCCGGGGAAGTTGTCCCTGGATCACGGGACCCTGGCAGTGGCAGGCTGCACAGGCTCCCTGGAGTGGTGGTGTGGATAGTGACCTGTGCTTGCACACAGGCTTCTTGGTGTCTATAGCAGCAGCCTTAGTATTTCATACCCGTCTCTGGCATCTGCACTGATAGCCACGACTCACGCCAGTCTCTGGAGCTCATTTAGGCAGTGCTCTGAATCCCCTTTCCTTGTGCACCCTGAAACAATGGTCTCTTGCCTCTTAGGCAGTTCCAGACATTTTCCTGGACTCCCTCCCAGCTAGCTGTGGTGCACTAGCCCCCTTCAGGCTGTGTTCACGCAGCCAACCCCAGTCCTCTCCCTGGGATCTGAACTCCGAAGCCTGAGCCTCAGCTCCCAGCCCCCGGCAGACAAACCTCTCAGACTGGTGAGTGCTGGTCAGCACTGATCCTCTGTGCGGTAATCTCTGCTTCGCTCTCTGCACCACTGTTGCTGTGCTCTCCTCTGTGGCTCCAAAGCTTCCCTCCCACCCACCCCCTGTCTCCACCAGTGAAAGGGCTTCCTAGTGTGTGGAAACTTTTCCTCCTTCACAGCTCCCTCCCAGAGGTGCAGGTCCTGTCCCTATTCTTTTGTCTCTGTTTTTCCTTTTTTCTTTTTCCCTACCCAGGTATGTGGGGAGTTTCTTGCTTTTGGGGAAGTCTGAGGTCTTCTGCCAGCATTCAGTAGGTGTTCTGTAGGAGTTGTTCCACATGTAGATGTAGTTTTGATGTATTTGTGGGGAGGAAGGTAATCTCCACGTCTTACTCCTCTGCCATCTTGAAGGCACCCCCTGGCTCATGTGTTTTTATCCATTCTGCCAGCCTCTGTCTTTTGAGTGGGATGTTTAATCCATTTACATTTAAAGTAATAACTGATAAGAAGGGACTTAATTCTATCATTTGCTGTTTCTATTCTGTATGCCTTACCCTTATTGTCTCTCATATATATCTCATGATATATTCTTTTATGTAGAGTTGATTCTTGTTTGTAGCAGAACATTTTAATTCTTCTCATTTCCTTTTGTGTATATTCTATAGCTATATTTTTGTGGTTACCATGGGGACTACAGTTGACATCCTAAGGTTATAATACTCTAATTTGAATTTATACCAGCTTAACTTCAATAACATACAAAACCCTGCTCTTTACAGCACTATACCCACCACCTTTCAGTTACTGATGTCACAAAATTATATCTTTATATATTGTGTCCAAAAACATAAACTAATAATTTTTAATACATTAGTCTCCTGAATTGTGCAAAAAAGCAGAGTTACAAACCAAAGTTACAATCATACTCCCATAGTGTGTGTGTTGGTTTGCTTGATGGTGTCTCATGGATCCCTTAGGCTCTATTCACTTTTTAAAAAATCTTTTCTCCTTCTGTTTCTTAGACTCCATAATTCCCATTGTCCTATTTTCAGATTCACTGATTCTTTCTTATACCTGCTCAAATTTCCTTTCAAATCCCTCCAGTGAATTTTTCATTTCAGCTATATTTTTCAGCTCCAGAATTTTCTTTTATGTTTCCTACTTCTTTATTGATATTTCCATTTTTCATACATTGTTTTCTTGACATTCTCCACAACTGCCTTTAGTTCTTGACCATCTTTAAGACAGTTGTTTAAAGGTCTTTGTCTAGTAAATCTGCCATCTGGTCTTTCTCAAGAACAGTTTCTATTTTTTTTTTTTCCTTTGGATGGGCCATATTTTTCTGTTTTTTTAAAATGCTTTGTGATTTTTGTTGGTGTTGAAAACCAGACATTTGGATCTTATAGTATGGTAACTCTAAAAATCAGATTCTTCCCCCCCCCCCCGCTTTTCCATCATTTACTGATGTGTTTGTTTGGTGGGTGGTTGGTTGATTTTTTTAGGCTGTCTCTGTGCCAGGGGTCAGCCTGAGGTGTAAACTTAAGGTCTTCTCAGGCTTTGTCTGAGCCTTCCCCTGCATATGTGCAGTGGCTTTCTAAATTCCTCTGTTTATGCATTGCTTTTGAGTGTCCTCATCCTTAACTGTCTGGCTCTTTAAAGGGGAAAAGAGAAAAATTAAGGAGGAAAATGCACCAGCCCTTTAAGTCCCCTGGAAGTCACTATAGCTGAAGAGGAAGGGCTTGCAACAATGGCTGCTCATCTCCATGTCTGCACCTCCACAGTCAGAAGCAGCAATTAGTGCTCAGGGCACAGACCCCGATATTTGGAGGACAGGGTCCTGTTACCCATACTGGCTCCCTAAAGCTGTGTCCAAGCTACTTCAAGAACACTTGCACTGCTGCCTGATGTTGAGCCAGGGAGTGGGAGAAGGGTAGATGCTACCAAGCTAAGAGCTAAAATTAACCATAATTAACAACAACTTATCTGCCAAGACTTCTCCTGGGAGAATTTGCAAGCCTTCTAAAAGTCTCCAGACTTCCAAAATGGTTAGATTAGGCAGATTCTTCCAGTACAATTTTTGTCCAGGTGGGGAGATGGGTCCCTGCTTCTTCCTACTCTGACATCTTCCCCTGGGTTGTGTGACCTTGAGACAGTCACTTAAGCCCTCTGGATCTCTGTTGAATCGCCTGTGAAAGTAAGGGGGTTGGATCAAGGATTTCAAAGATTCTTTCAACTCTAAAAGCCTAGGATTCTATACCTTGGTTGATAGTAGCTTCAGTATCATTGGACCACTGGGAAAATGAGATAAGATCAGCCATAATGCATAACTATTTGGTTTTTTCCCTCTTTATTTTGTTTCTGTTTCTGTTTTCTTTTATTTCCCTCTACCCCAAACTCATCGGAGGAAATATGTGGGGTTTTATGACCTAGTTCTTTTAATGACAAAGCTGTATCCCTCCTCACTTTCAGCCCCTGTGGCTTGGGTAGGGTTAACCTCACTCATGGGATGGACAACCTTGATTGGCCTAAGCCAGTCAGCACAATCTAATCTTCTGTGCTTTCTGATGGTACAGAGGTTGAGCTGTGTCTCTTAGAGCCAAGGATCCAAGACTTTGAATCAGCTGTGAGGAAGACAATTTCTCTCTACTGGACTTCAGTCAGGATGGAAAACATCCTGCTACCATGAAGAGGAGCCTGACGATTGTCTTGCGTGGGAGAGAGACTCTAAAAGATGAAAAAGGAAGAAACAGGTCCTGGGGGTATCATTTGAGCCCCTGAGTCAAGGTGCTCCTGAAGGATACTCTGTCTCTGAGTTCTGTGTTTGTATAACCTGATTAAACCCTGCTGAGCTCAAGCCAGGTTTAAGCACTGAGGTTCCTGTCACAGGAAATGAAAGAGACTAATGGCTGCCTCCTCTCCAGCATCTAAGTCTCCAAGCTGAGACCAGCACAAAACTTTGCTGTGTCAGCCTCTCCCCCAGGGGTGTGAGTCAGGTTCATCTCCCGCTGCCCCTTCTCCCCGTTCTCTTCCCTCCCAAGGAGGAAGCTGCAGAAACCACCCCGTAATGGCATCTCCAAGGGTGAGGGCACATTACCCACAGACTCTAATGAACCGAGCAGCCCCGTCACTGCCAGACCCACTTCACGCCATGATTGCGAGGGCTGCTGACTCAGTGTAATTCATTTAAGGTTATTTGATTGTGCTGACTTGCCTTCCTCTGGCAGAAGGCAGAATTGATCTGGGGAGCCATTGGTCAGACTTGAGGCAGAGGATTGGGATGTGAGTGTAGGAAGAGGGTATCATACAGAATGAAAAATAGTCAAGGTTTGACCCTCTGAGCTGAGAGAAGTCTTAGAAATCCCCCAGCTAATGCCTCTCATTCTACAGATTTGCATACACAAGCCCAGAGAAGGCAAGTGACTTGTTCTGGTTCACACAGTGATTCAGAGCAGAGTCAGGCCCAGAATCCAATATCCTGACTTCACCTATACCATTATGCTCCCCAAAGGTCAGCTCTGTCCTGCCCAGACTCCACCATCCCTTTCTCTTTCTCTCCCCTGTGATTCCCTGTAGAGTCGGTCCTAGGCAGCACCCTCACAGCACCTCTTGAACTGTCTCTGAGACGTGACCTCACTGAGCACTTCCAGTTACTCCCGAGCCCTCTGCACTCTTTCTTCACAGCAGCTCCTGCAACAGTGAATGCCCCAGGGGTCTGACAGAGCACTGAGAACAGCCCAGGGTCTGGGGTGTCTTCTGAGCTGAGCTCTGAGCTCAGGCATTGCCCCTTTTCTCAGATCTTATAGATGCCCTCTTCACCCTGAGTCAGGATCTCCCCTCACCACCAGGTCCCGGCTGCCATGGTGGGTGGAGCTCTGTATGTCTGTTTTGTTGCTGAAATGCCTGGACTGACCTTTCTGGCCATCTCTCACCTGCCCCTAGTCTCTAAATTCTGAATCTTGTTTCCCACCATCCCCTCTGGCTGGACCTTCCTGTTGGCCTTGGTTGGAGAACCTTGTTCAGATCCTCACTGCTCCATGTCCAGTCCACCTCTATGTGGACACACCCTCCTGCTGCCCAGTGGTGCCCAGAGCCTCCTCAGACAATCAGTGATGGGACAGGTGAGGGCTGGAAGCCAGGGTTCCCCTTCACCACCCCCACCGGACTCAATAAGCCATCTAGGTGCCTGCCTGCCCTCAAGACACCCTGAAGGGGTTACACATACATCCCTTCCCTCCCAGTCTGCAGAGATGTGGTTTTCAGTAACTTCCAGGTACAATTCACACTGCAGTCCCCCTTCCTAAATCCTTTTTGGCCACTGTTTACCAAGAATCCTCCCATGGATCCTGCTGAGTAAATGTCAGAGCTCAGAGATTGTCTCCTGGAACCAGAGGCCAGGACCATGTGGCCAGCAGACGCCCAGCCATGCTCCCTAAAGGGCCTTGTTTAACCACAGTCACTGGGGCACTGCATCTGCAGGAGGCCTGCCCCACTTTGGACTTTGCAACAATCACAAGAGGGCTTGTTATCAAAACTGATTTATGGAGGTTGAAAGGCTTCTGATGAAGATCTCAGCAGTGGGACTACTGGACTCAGGTAAATATGTTCACAATCATATAGCTATTTGGGTAAAAAGCAATGTGGTCATGAAATGTTAATTCAGCTCTTGTTTGTGTTGAATAATTGAGTGTGGGATCGGAGCCTGTGGACTGCCAGGCCTGGATTCAGACATTGTGGGAAACGGTCTAACTGTGGCCCAGCTGGTGAAGGAGAAGTTCACTGGGGTACCATGGGCTAGAAATGGCCCACAGCCAGTGGGCCAAAACTACTAAATAGGAAGCTACCCACAAGGAGGTAAGAGTCTGGGGTCATTCTCACATCGCTGGCAGTCATGCCATAGGAGCAAGGATAAAAGAAAACCAGAAATTGCAGGAGAAATCTCATCCTTTTTTTTCCCCATCCTTTTTTGTATTATACTAAAATACACATAAAATTTAGCATCTTAACCATTTTAAGTGTACAGTTCAGTGGCATTAAATACATTCATAATGTTGTGCAACCATTACCACCATGCATCTCCATAACTCTTTTCATCTTGTAAGATGGATACCCATTAAACATTAAACTCCCCTTTACCCCCTTCTTCCCAACCCGGGCAACCACCATTCTACTTTCTGGCTCTATGATTTTGACTAATATAAGTATCTCATATAAGTATAATCATATTTGTATTTTCATGGCTGATTTACTGCACTTAGCATAATGTCCTTAAGGTTCAGCCCTGTTGGAGCATATGTCATAATTTGCTTCCTCTTTAAGGTATATTCCATTGTATGTATACACCACATTTTGCTTATCTTTTCATCCGTTGATAGACACTTGGGTTGCTTTCACCTTTTGGCTATTGTGAATAATGCTGCTCTGAACATGAGTGCATAAATATCTCTTTGAGGCCCTGCTTTCAAATTCTGCTGGGTATATACAAAGAAGTATATACCCATAGAAGTAGATACCATTTGATCCTGCAATTGCTGGATCATATGGTAATTCTATTTTTAATTTTCTGAAGAATCATCACATTGTTTGCTGTAGCAGTGGCACCATTTTACATCCTCATAAGAAGTGCACAAGGGTTCCAATTTTTCCACATCCTCACCAACACTTGTTATTTTCTCTTTTTAAAAAAAATAGTAGCCATCCAAATGGGTGTGAGGTGGTATCTCATTGTAGTTTTGATTTGCATTTTCCTATTGATCAGTGATTTTGAGCATCTTTTCATGTGTTTATTGGCCATTTGTATATATACCTAGGAGAAATATCTATTCAAGCCCTTGGCTCATTTTTGAATTGGGTGGTTTCTTTTTTGTTGTTGTTTATGAGTTTTAGGAGTTCTCTGTATATCCTGGATATTAATTCCTTATCAGATATATAATTTGCAAATATTGTCCCATTTTGTAGATTGTCTTTTTATTCTGTTGATATTATCATTTGATAAGCACATTCTTTTAATTTTTATGAAGTCTAATTTGTCTACCTTTCCTTTTGTTGCCTGTGCCTTTGGTGTCATATCCAATAAATTATTGCCAAATCCAGTGTCATGAAGCTTTTGCCCCATGTGTTCTTCTAAGAGTCTTATAGTTTTAGGTCTTACACTTTGGTCTTTGATCCATTTTGAGTTAATTTCTGTATATGATGTGAGGTAAGGGTCCAGCTTCATTCTTGAGCATGCATTGATAGATATCTAGTTTTCCCTGCAATATTTGTTGAAAAAAAACTCTCCTTCCCCATTGAATGGTCTTGGTACCCTTGTCAAAAATCATTTGACTATATATGCAAGGGATTATTTCTGGGCTGTCTGTTCTATCCTTTTGATCTATATCTGTCTTTATTCCAGTACCAAACTATTTTTAATTACTGTAAGTTTGTAGTAAGTTTTGAAATAAAGAAGTGTGATTCCTCCAGTTTTGTTCTTCCTTTTCAAGATTGTTTTGCCTATTTGGGGTTCCTTGAAATTCCATATGAATTTTAGAATGGGTTTTTCTATTTCTGCAAAAAAGTCATTGGGATTTTGATGGGGATTGCATTGAATCTGTGGATCACTTTGGGTAGTGATCACTGACATCTTAACAACATTAAAGTCTTCCATTCCGTGAAAAAGGGATGTGGTTCCACTTTTGTTTTCTTTAATCTCCATCAGCAGTAATGTTTTATGGTTTTCATTATACAAGTTTTTAACCTCCCTTGTTAATTTATCCTAAGTATTTTATTCTTTTTGATGCTATTGTAAATGGAATTGTTTTTGTAATTTCCTTTTCAGATTGTTCATCGTTATGTAAAGAAATGCAACTGATTTTTATGTGTTTACTTTGTATCCTGCTACTTTGCTATATTTATTAGCTCTAACATTTTTTGTGTGTGGAATCTTTAGGGTTTTCTACATATAAGATCATGTCATCTACAGAGATTATTTTACTTTTTCCTTTCCAATTGAGGCACTTTTTATTTCTTTTTCCTGACTAATTGCTCTGGCTAGAACTTCCAGTACCATGTTTAATAGAAGTGGCAGAAGTGGGCATGCTTGTCTTCTTCCTGATCTTAGAGTAAAAGCTTTCAGTCTTTCACTACTGAGTGTTGTTTGCTGTGGAGTTTTCATAAGTGGTTTTTATTATGTGGAGGTAGTTTCCTTGGGTTCCTAGTTTATTGGAATTTTTTTTTATCATGAGAGGGTGTTAAATGTTGTCAAATGTTTTTTCTACATCAATTCAGATAATCATTTTTTCCTTCATTCTTTTAATGTGGTGTGTTACATTGATCAATTTTCATATACTGAACTATTCTTGCATTCCAGGAATAAATCCCACTTGGTCATGGTGCATAATCCTTTTAGTATGCTCCTGAATTTGGTTTGCTAGTACTTTGATGAGGACTTCTGCATCAATGTTCATTAAGGATGTTGGTCTGTAGTTTTCTTTTCTTGCAGTGTCTGTCCTGTTTTGGTATTAAAGTGATGCTGGCCTCACAGAATGATTTAGGAAGTGCTCCATCCTCTTCAATTTTTTTGAAAAGTTTAAATAGATTGGTATTAGTTTTTCTTTCAGTGTTTGGTAGAAATCAGTGAAGCCATAAGGTCCAGGCCACTTATTTTACAGGAGATTTTTTATTACTGTTTTAATAGTAAAATATTAAATAGTTTACTAGCTATAGGTCCCTTCACATTTTCTATTTCTTCGTGATTTAGCCTTTGTAGGTTTTGTGCTTCTAGATATCTGTTCATTTCATATAGATTATCCAATTGGTTGGCATACCATGGTTCATAATACTCTCTTACAATCCTTTTTATTTCTGAAGAATCAGTAGTAATGTCACCATTTTCATTTTTTGATTCTAGTAATTTGAGTACTCTCTCTTCTTTTCATAGTCTATCTAGCTAAAAGTTTGTCAGTTGATCTTTTCAGAGAACAAAGTTTTGTTCTTATTGATGTTCTCTACTGTTTTTCTATTCTTTATTTCATTGATCTCTGCTCTAATCTTTAGTGTTTTCTTCATTCTGCTAGCTTGGGTTTAGTTTGTTCTTCTTTTTCTAGTTTCTCAAGTTGTAAAGTTAGGTTTTTTGATCTGAGATCTTTCTTATTTTTTAATTCAAGTATTTATAGTTATAAATTTCCTCCTTAGCAATACTTTCACTGCACCTCATAAACTTTGGTACCTTGTATTTTCATTTTCTTTCATCTTGAAGTATTTTCTAATTCCCCCTGTCATTTCGTCTTTGATCCATTGTCTGTTTAAGAGTGTAGTGTTTAATTTCCACAAATTTGTGAGTGTTCCAGTTTTACTTTTATTATTGTTTTCTAAATTCATCCAGTTATGGTCAGTGAAGATACTTTCTATGATATCTGTCTTTTTAAAATCTATTGAGATTTTGGTCTAACATATGGTCTCTCCTGGAAAATATCCATGTGTACTTGAGAAGAATGTGTGTGCTGTTGTTGTGTAGGGTGCCCTGCATATGTTTGCTAGATCTAGTTGGTCTATTGTGTTATTTAAGTCCCCTATTTCTTTACTTATCTTCTGGTTGTCCTATCCACTATTGAGAGTGGGGTATTAAAGTCTCCAACTATTACTGTAGAACTATTGCTCTCCTTAATTCTGTCAGGTTTTGTTTCATATATTTTGATAATCTGTCATTAGATACATAAATGTTTATAACCGTTATACATTCTGGCTATATGAAACTTTTATTAATGTATGATGTCTTTGTCTCTTGTAACCATTTTTGATTCAAAGTTCATTTTGTCTGCTATAAGGATAGCCACTTTTACTCTCTTTTGATTACTATTTGCATGGAATATCTTTTTCCATCCTCTCTCAATCCATCCTCTTTCATAGCCTGCAGTGTCTCCCCAGCACCCCCTACTGACAAGGTCTAACAGTGCATCATCTGGCAAAGGAGAAATGTTTAAAAGGGTCCTGCTTCAGTATCACAATGCAGGGCAAAAAAAAGAGTGAAATTTGAGCTAAGAGGCAATAAAATGACAATGGACACAGTCCCCTAATTTTTAGAGCATTAATAGAGCATCTTTAACAAAGCATTTTTCCTAAAGATGTTGAACTCTGGAAGGGGGCACAGTTCCAAGGCCTCATCTGATGCCAGAATCCACTCAATAAAAATAAAATGTTGATAGTAAAGAACTCAGCTCCCAGGCAGACATTGTGTGTAATGTATTACATACACCATTTGAATCCTCCCAATAATCTGCATTATTTTTTCCATTTTGCGAATGAGGGAACTGTGGGTGAGAGAGGTAAAATGGTTTGTCCTGAAAAAACACAACCACTGTCATTCAAATTCAGGTCATCCTGAAAATATGACAAGCAATATCTAATTGCTACTTGCACACCTGTAAAGATGGAGAGCATATCACCTCTTGAGGTAGCCCAACTCTCTCTGGACACTTCTGAATGTTGAAAATCTTTTCCTTTAGCCCACATTGAGGGCATGTAGTCCCTCTTCCACGTGGCAGCCTTTTTTATACTTGGAGATATTTCTTTTGTCTGTATATGATTTTTCTCTCCCCAAGTTCAACAGCCCTGCTTCCTTCAGCATTCTGCATCATGCTGCTCTGACCAGGCTCAGGTATTCACTCTCACTTCTATATTGTCATGCAAAAATGGATGCAGTTCCCCAGAGATGGTCTCCCAGAGCCGGGCCCCATTGCCTGCCTCTGCCTGTTCCAAAGATCTAGCAACACAAGTCAGATCATTTCTATGAGCTTTGGTTTTCCTCTTCTATAATTCTGGGACAAAAAAATATGTCTAATAAACCCAATTGCTAATTGGGTTTCTGTGGGATTCCACAAAATAACACATAAGAAAGTGCCTATCACAGTGTTTGACTCAATAAAGATTTGAAGAAACTAGTCCACTGATATGGAGAAAACCTGAGAATTATTCCCAGTCCTACTGTGGCAGAACAGGAACTAGAATCCAGCTTTTCTGATACTTATGCCTGACCTCTCCTCACATTTCAGAGGCAAAAAGAAGCTTCTCTCCTCTTGGAATAAACAATGAATCACATCATATGAAGATGGCCACATGCCATTTCTCAAGAGTCAAATATACCAGAATTAATCAGGGCAATAGTCACACAGACAGCCATGGTGTCAGGATCAGCCCCTTTCCCTCTGTTTTTTTTTTCTCCTCTCCCACGTTCTCTCTTTGATGATTCCACATCCTACAATAATTGAGCACATTTGCGGAGAGTGCCTAATGGCTGGTGGGGTCCCTCTGAGGACTACTGTGTATTCCCTACAATGACATTCATTAGTCTGGCTGACATCAATACTGTTCTCAGGTTAATATGTTTAATTTAATGAGGCATTTATTTTCAGTTGGAAAAGTCCTGAAGAAGCATGTTTTCTCCTGATGAGTTCAGCTCATAAAAACATTAAAGCTGGCCTTGAAATAGTTGATTAAGAAAATGAATCTAACCAACTTCTTCTTCATCAGATATAGGCTGCACTTAAATTAAGTCATGTTAAGTTGCCCATTTCTTAGGGGAAGAAACAGGAAGAGAATCCTCACTTGGCTCTGTGATTTGTCCTCCATTTGCTTTTTCGTTTCCCTCCCCTCTGACCCCCCAACACTCCAGGATCCAAGGATATGAAGAGGCCAAGGACAAGTGTGTGATGAGGGGTTGCAACTGAGCAGCCTGAGTACCCAGAACAGACAGAGAAGCTCTCATGTAGTGGCAGAGGCCACAAAGATGTGTTCACGTAGCAGGGAGTCAAGCTGGCCTGCCTCTGTCATTTAACAGTTTTCTGGGGTCTACTGTTACAGCACCAGCATCCTACACCTGGTGGGCACTCGTGGATATTTGTTGAATGAGTGAAGAGATGCTCCACAGATGGTGGCTCTTATTGTTATTCACAGAATCACATGATCTCAAAAGGGAAAGATGCCAGATGTCCCAAACATATCTAGCCAGTGAGCCAGTGTTCATGACCCCTGGCCCTAGAGCCAAAGATGATCAAAGGGCCAATTTTCTTTGATGATTTAACCAGTAGCCACTCCCATATCACTCTCTCCTTGGGCACTTAAAACCATCACCAGCTCTTAGAGATGCCAGCCAGCACGCACTTTTTTCCCTGGAATGAGCTTCCAGGCCATGCCAATTCAGTGCCTACCACTGCCTGAAAGGCAGAGAAAATAGAGGAACTTGTCACTCTTTTCACTCCTATTCTGCCTGCTCATAATCAGAATTCCCTCTGAGGGCAAGTTCAACCCTGAATGGAAACAATGACATATCTGTGGAGCTGATGGCGGGGGTGTCTGCAATGGAGAGTAGGCTTTACAGGAAGACAGGGCAGATTTCACATCTCATTCTACCACTTTCCAACTGCATTAGTTTTCTACTGTTGCATAACAAATTACCACAAACTTAGGAGCTTAAAACAATAGCTCTTTATTACCTCTCAGTTTCTTAGGTCAAAAGTCTGGGCACAGCTTAGACAGGTTTTCTGCTCAGGGTCTCACAAGGCTGAAATCAAGGTGTCCTCCAGGCCTTGTTCTCATTTCTAGGCTCAACTAGAGAAGCATCTTCTCCCAAGTTTCTTCAGGTTATTGGCAGAATTAATTTCCTTGTGGCTGTAACATGCCTGGCAGCTTGCTTCTTTAAAACCAGCAATGAATAGAGAGGACTTCTACGGCATCAGTGTCTGACCTATATACCTTCTTTAAAAGGACTCACCTTGGGCTTCCCTGGTGGCGCAGTGGTTGAGAGTCCGCCTGCCAATGCAGGGGACACGGGTTCGTGCCCCGATCCGGGAAGATCCCACATGCCGCGGAGCGGCTGGGCCCGTGAGCCATGGCTGCTGAGCCTGCGCATCGGAGCCTGTGCTCCAATGAACTTAAAGTCATCTGATTAGAGACTTTAACTACATCTGCAAAATCCCTTAATATCCCAAAATAGCCTTTACTATATTCTATAGGTAAAGCAAGTTACACAGCATGTCCACACACAAGGAGAAAGAATTATACAAGAGTATGGGTCATTGGGGTTCATATGAGAATTCTGCCTACTACACCACTTGAAAGGTAATGGGTAAGTCTCTTTATCCCTGAGGTTTCATATCCCTAGTTGTAAATGGCAACAACATTGTTTTATTTAGGATTTGTAAAATAATTAAATGGCATCACATATATAAATGGGTAGCACAGAGAGCAGTCAGGAACAGTGTATTAAATTGAACTAAAAGATGGAAGAAGTGATATCGCTAGGAACATCTGGAATTTTACCTTCTACCCTCCTCAAATCTGTCTTCTCTAATTGATTCTAGCCCGTTATCTGAGTCTATCTGATTCCAAACTGGGTCTTAACTCGGGAATTCTCCTGCCTTCCTGTCTCAGTTCCCCCATCCTGTCTCAGTTCTCACATTCCTGGTGGTTTATACTACTGGCTATATCTGCTGCATCAGGGTCCCAACACTCAACCTATACGGGATCTTGTGTAATAATCCCATCCTGGCTCCTGAGTGCTCCTTTTTACCGAATTTATCCAGTACCTACTAAGTGAGTACCTCTGCCAGTTCTCTCTGCCACACTGGAAAGCCAGTCTGATTATTTATTCCCACGTTCTTCAAATGGAGATGTCATAGCTAAAGGGAGGCAAATTAGCTTCGGTATCTGTGTTTCTGCACCACGTCTAACATAGTGTGGATATGGCCTCCAACTCTCAGCAGGAAGGACCAAATTCATCAGACCACCAACTGTCACTTAGAGAGTCCTGTAGATCTTTGTGCTGCTGTCCTGTCTTCCAAGGTGCCCGCCATCTGTGGTTTCCAAGACTTTGGGAGGAACAACAGTGTGAGAGACACTGGAGCGGGTGGCAGGAAGATTGATTCTAGCAGGGAGGGAGGGATTTTCCAAAGTCAATTGTGTCCTCTTCCCCTTGGCCTTAAATACCCTGGGGTAGGGCATGCCCCTGGGTCTTCAGCACCTTAGACAATAACCACACAGACTGGCTCTGATACTGAAGCCGAGTTTGTGTCTTGGCTTTTATGACTCAAGGACTAGTAAACTCATACACAGCAGAGAAACCTCAAAGATCCCCTTGTTTATCAGCCCCACTCCACCTTTATAGGTTAAGAAATACCAGGAGAGTTAAAGTGAGAAGTGACTAGAAGTGAATCTGCTATATGACCTTGAATCACTTCCCTTCTCTGGGCTGCAACTCTAAATCCTATGACTATAGGATGCCTGGTTTGAGGGGGAAGATGTGCCAATATCTATGAGCTCCACAGCCCAAAATGTGACCCTTATATCGGGCACAGCCAAATAGGTCATGAGTCTGATGACCTCCTAATATATTATTGCCTTAACAGCATTTTACCCTTCTGTTCTAGTAGCAGCAATTTAATAAAAGACAAATCCATGTATGGCTATGTTGATCAACACCAAACTAATTAAAGAGATTTTATTAAGTGTTGCTATATCAAAGGCCTCATGAAACATTGGAAAGTCTTCCAAGTCAAGAAAGCAGCTCCCAGATTCAGAGAATGTTCCAGATGCAAAGGCTTTCACAGTTGTACCATCCCACTTTTTTCATTCATCAGATGAGTGTTATATTTTTTCAATCTGTTTTTTCTTTTTTCCTCTTTTTCTACTTTCTCTTGAGTTAATTGATTACTTATTATCCCATTTCATCTCATCTATTAACTTATTATAAGTATTACATATTTATATATTTTTAGTGGTTTCCTTAGGATTTTCAATATTCATCCTTAATTAGTCTACTTTCAAATAATAATATACTTTTTCATGTGTAGTATAAGGAACTTAAACATTATTGTTTAATTACCCCCCCAATCCTTTGTGTTACTATTGTTAGACATATTTTTACCTATTCTCTAAATAATTTTTTGCTTTAAACAGTCATTTAAGTTTTAAGAGCAATTAAAAATAAGAAAAAGGTACATTTTATTTTACATTTACTTATTACATTGCAAGCCCTCTTTATCTGTTTAATATCAGATTTTTTCTGTTTGAAAAACATCCTTTAACATTTCTTTTAGAGTAGATCTACTGACAATGAACTTCCTCAATTTTTGTTTGAGAAAGTTTTTATTTCTCCTTCAGTTGTGAGACATATTTCTTCTGGTATTGAATTCTGGATTGACAGGCTTTTGGGGATTTTGTTGTGTTGTTGTTGTTTTGTTCTGTTGCCCTTTCAGTACTTCAAAAATGTCACTCCAATATCTTCTGGCTTGCATGAGTTTTGATTAGAAGTCTGCAGTAATTCTTTTTTCTATTTCCCTCTGCATGTCTTTTATTTTCTCTGCCTGCCTTCAAGATATTCTTGTTGACATTTTTTCTCCAGCCATTTGAATAAGATGTGCCTAGGGGTGCGTGTGTATGTGTGTGGGTGACATTTATTCTGTTTGAGGGTTTCCTGGATACGTGGGGGTTTTGTCTATCATGAGTTTGGGGAAATTCTTGGCAATTATTTCTTCATATGCGTTTTCTGCTTCATTCTCTCTCTCTTTCCCCCCTGCAATTCCAATTACATATCTATTAGGTTGTTTGATATTGTCCCATGCTCTTAGATGTTCTAGTCTGTTTTGTTCCCCACTCTTTTTCCTCTTTCCTCTTTGTGTTTCCATTAGGTAATTTCTACTGACCTGTCTTCATGTTCCCTGATTCTTTCCTTAGCCGTTCCAAGTCTGCTGAGGAGCCTGTGGGAGGTATTCTTCGTCTCTGTTACTGTATTTTTCATTTCAAGCACTTCCATTTGATTTTTTTTATAGTTTCTACTGAAATTACCCAACTAATCTTGCATGTTGTCCTTATTATGATTAATATGTTTATTAATCATAGCTATTTTAAATTCCCTGTCAGTTGGTGTCACATCTGAGTCTGGTTCTGATTACTTTATATCTTACACATGTATATCGTACACAATTTTTTGGTTGAAAGCTGAACTTCTTGGCTCAGACAGAAGAGACTGAGGAAATTATTTTTATGCCTGGAAACGGGCACACTTTTCCTTGTGCTAGTGCCTTTAGTGATGGGATTTGAGTTAATCTAGTGAGGAGTTGGACTGGGTTTGAGATTTGTTGTTGCTATGGTGACCCTCAGTGTACCACAGTCTTCAAATTCCTGTGGTAAAGCTTTGTGTTTAGGGTAGAGAATGGCTTTCCAGAGTTTTCCAGTCTGTTTAACACTGTGTTTTAGGCCTTTCCTTTGCACTGGGCCTCAGAGAGGGTCTCTTTACACACTCTTCTCCTCTCTTGTCCCTCTTCCAGTATCCTTCAGGTCTTACTAGTTATGCAAAGCTTGTCATCTTGACAGCAGGGCCACTGGGGATGTGTTTTCTATTGCTCTGGTTAAGCCTCAGTCTTAGGCCCTGTTTCCTTACTTCTCAGGGTCAGGCCTTGTTAGTTCTCCTGCCCCTTCCCCTGTTCAGTTCTAGACCCAGTGAGTATTCCTGCCCTTCCCCGTTAAGGGCAACTGTTCTTGTCCTGTTTTCCACTTAGATTAAGGTTTTTGTTTCATAGGAAAGATAGGGGAGAAAGGTTTGGGCAGAATTTTCTGCAACTCCCCCATGTGTGAGCCACAATGGGCATTTGCTTAGAACTCTTTCTGACCCTTTCTGTGAGCTTCCCCTGGGGTTCCAGAGAGAGCTAGCAAGTTGATGCAGACTCCCCAAATCCTGGGGCTTCACACTGTCCAGCCAGCCTCACTCAGCCTTCACCAACTTCTTGATTATTCTATCTCAACACTTCTTACCTGTGTCTGGTTGCACACTGTAGGTGAGGGGGTGCTTCCATATCCTTTCTTCCTGCAGCATTTTTCTTTTCAGATTTGGGTCCACTTGTTTGCTCCTTGACCTCAGCTTTTGAGTAGGTTCAAAAAAAAAAGTCATGAATTGGAAGTTAATCTGACTCTCTTCCATTTTAAGAGTGTGCATGTGCTTTTTCAGGTTGAAAAAATTTGTAACTTCAAATGCAGAGCCTTATTTTTATATCATTTGTATTATTTATATCACAGAGTGACCTCAGGCACACACACTACCCTGGGTCTCAAGTCCTCAGTTTAGAGAAAATGAACCCAATTTTCTCCAGGACTCTCACAGCTTCATAGCCTGGGAAGCTTACACTCTGCAACATACCCTCACCTGCCTCACCTGAGAGTCATTCAAAACCCACCTTCAGAGGCCCCATTGTGTGCCAGGCCCTGTGGCTGGCCCTGGTGATACAGACCCTGTTGATCCCACTGACTGACACTCTCAGCCCCTTGGAGAAGGGAACCAGGTGGAGTAATGACATAACTCAGTGGGCAAAAGGCCAGGGCCAGGTCAGCACAGGGCACGGGAGGACCCAGAACTCTGTCCACTTTGGGTGCTCAGGAGAGCTCCCCAGGGGCCTGCACACACCTTCCCTGTGGCCTCCAAACCTGCTCCACACGGATTACCACCTGCGAGGCCTTGGACACGTCATCCCCCCCAGGGCCTGTTGCCTGGTCTGTCTCATCCAGGTCTCAGCTTAAACGCCACCTCCTCCAAGAGGCTTTCCTGGACCTCAACCTGAAATCGTTACACAGTTCTGCTTTATTTTCTTCATAGCACCACGTCCATCACTATTAGAGATTATCTTATATTCTTCATCTGTTTATTTGATTCTCGTCTGTATGCTCTTGATCCCATGCACACCAAATGTGAATCTTTTATTCATTCATACAATAAGTATTTATGTCTTAATCAGTGTTCTAGGAGCTTGGTATTTAGCAGTGAACAGAAAGACCAAAATCACTACCCACATGGAGCTCACATTTTTGTGAAGGTATTCAATAAACAAAGTAAATAAATAAAATATGGAGAGTACGGCAGACAGCGGTAAGTGATCAGGAGATTAATCTAGGCAGGAGGAGGGGTGAGAAGTGCCAGGAGGCTGGGGTTCAGTTTCACACGGGTGGTCAGGAAGGGCCTTTCTGGGAAGGACTCACGTGAGCACACACCAGAAGGACGCAAGCCTGTGGGCCATGAGGGTCCCTGGGGGGAGCTCCCCAGGCCACGGGAACCACAAGCAGAGGTGGGAGGTGGGAGTGTGCCCAGTGCACCCGAGGGTCAGCAAGGAGGCCCATGTGGATAGAGCGGAGTGTGGGAGGCCCCGGGGGCGTGGGGGTCGAGGAAGGGCTCTGGCTTTACCCGAGGAAGATGGGAGCCGGGGAGGGCATGAGCGGAGGAGAGAGGTGTTTGCCCAGCATCATTAAAGGCTCTCCTGCTGCTCAGTGGAGAAGAGACCATAGGAGGCAAGAGTGGAATCAGGGAGATGATTGGGCGGAATAATCCAGGCCGTGGGTGATGGTGGATCAAATGGGGATAAGAGCATGAGGGTTAGAGATGCTGAATTTAAAAAACACCCGACACAGCACCTGGCACACAGTAGACCCTCAGGAGATTAAGCCGTGATGATCAGTGTACGGAAGATGCCAAGAAACCTGAAATGTAATCTCGCAGCTGCCTGCCCTCACCTGATTCCAGTCTCTCCCAGAGGATTGAAAAGACAGACCCTTGGGCTACAGAGAGAAATTGCCCCCCAAGCTGTGCAGGGAGAAAGTCTCCTGCGCTGGAGCAAGAGAAGAGGGCAGGTTATAGAAGTGTTAAAACGCTAACACTTCACATGTTCAACACAAGCTTAAATTACACTCATTCAGGTATTTATAAGGGGAAGGTAAACTTTGAAAACAATTTCCTTTCTCTTGGTTAAAAATTATATATTTAAAAGGTTGAGAGGCAAAAACATGTGTGTGGTAGCTTGAAATTTCCCAATTCAGACCCTTGCTTCCTGTAATATATTCATTTGATGGGTCTTTTAACTAGATGTGAGGTTGCATTCACACAGAGGACAGGACACGTGTTTGCCTTTGGCGTGAAACTGACAGCCACTTTCAGTTTTTAAAGATGTGCCTTTTAAGCAGTGGAGGTAATTCTAAGAGGAAAACAAACAAACAAAAATGCAGCCCCAAAGCAAATTAGCCTCCAGCTGTGGAAAGCTAGGCTTCATGGCTGTCAGGTTTTGATCTCGGTGAGAGAAACTGGCAAAGAATCCAAGGCAAGCTTGTAGGAGACTCCAGGGAGCTGAGAGGCAGAGGTGAGAGAGGCAGGGCCGCCGGCTGGGCCACCTGGGTGGGGGCCAGGCTCTGCCACAACCACTGGGTCACCTGGAGCCCACTGTCGCCCTGCTGTGCCTCAGTTTCCCCAGTTGGACCAGTCCTTCTGTGAGGTCCCTCCCAAATTAAAATTTTTAATTACTGAAGGACAATAAATGTTGGGGGCAGTGAGGGAAGTGTAATCCTGATGACTTTGGGACTATTTAATTTAAGGAACAAAAGTGAGGAAAAATGCCCTCATGTCTTTCCTGCAGAGAGAATGACAATGACTAACTCAACTGTAAATGAAAGGTCAGAGTTTGCTAAACATCTTCTCACCCATTGTCACATTTAATCCCCCCATAATCCTAGGAGGTGGGTATTATCACTGTCCATTCACAAATGTGGAACCGGAGACTCGGATAATGGGCACGCGTGAGGGCATCAGGCGGAACTGGGTTGTAGGTGTGCTGCCTTTGGATCACACGTTCTGCAGATGCCTGGGCTCTGAGTACTGGAAACAGAAGAGGACCCTGAGGTTGATCTGTGCCTTTCTGAGGGTCCCCCAATGCTGAGGGTGAGCGTGACTGCAGTGTGGGTTTGCAGAAAGCTGGCATCTCTCTCTTGGGGGCCAGTCACAGAGGCCCCCACCCCTTTCCCTAGAGGATCAAATGAGAAAAGGGCATCGTCCCATAGCACCAACCTCTGGCCTTCATACCTGGTGACACTTGGTTGAAGAAAGCTGCGGCTGAGACTGCCATGTAGCTTCTCACTCTCCCCTCCAGGTCTAGGCAGGGGGTCCCCACTTGGCAGGGTTTCAGGGTGACACCTGAGCAGTCAGCTGCCAAGAGAACTGCTGCCCACATTCCTCCAGCCCTGGGACCAGGGACCCCGAGAAAGGAGCTTGTACTTGCTTAGAGACAGTGGCCCCTGGCCCACATGCCAGGATGAACAGGGGCGCACACCACCTCAGGGTCAATTTCTGTGTCTGTCTCTTCCATACCTTTCCACCCTCATTGTCCCATTTCATCCTGATCCCATCATCCCAAATTCAGTGTCATCCATACAGTAGGTGCTCTGCAAGGCAGTGAAGTTCAACTTGGCCATTTTAGGAGCCCCACGCCAATTTCAAAACAAGAGACATCATCGACAGTTGATGACTCAGACTTCACTGTTTCTTGCTTACACCCCGTGCAGGGGGAGATTCGGCGAGAGGTGGATTCTGCTGACTACAGCCCCAGAGAGAGCCACAGAGCTGGGACTCCTCCCGTTCTCCCTGCTCAACCCCAGGGCCCCTTCAGTCTGTTCTCTGTATTTCTGAGACACCTCCTGCATATTCTGTCATCTCAAATTCAACGTGTCTGAAACACATGTTTGAAACCTAGCTCATCATCTTTCCACCCAGCTGCCCCTCACCTGTATCCCCAATGAACAAGACCCATTCTACGACCTTCTCAGTCACCCAGGCTTGGAAGCTCGGTGTCACTATAAAATTCCACTCCATTTGCAAATCACTATCTTTAAGGTATGACTTCTTACCCTCATCTTATAGTTATGGCAGACACCAGCAATGCCCCACCCACAGCCTCTGGCCCTAGTCCTTCAGTGCACACCTGAATCCTAAGGCCCAACTCCTGTATTCCACTGCCTGAAGACTCTCTCAAGCCTTCTCAGCCCACTCTGATCTCCTTGGGGCAGGCCAAAGTTTCCAGGGAATAAACTCCCTTGGAAACAGCCTTCAACCAAGAACCCCAGTTCCCTCAGCCTTCAGGTGGGGTCCCTTCTGGGTCCCAGAGTTTCCCCAGCAGAATTAAGCCTCATCTACCCACAGGGTGGGAAATGTGGCCAGGCCAGACTAGGCCCAGAGGACATCGCCCAGAGTAGCCTGAGGATGTGCCTTCACAACAGAAAGACGGGACAAAGGCTGGAAGAAGCCAACAGTAGGACTGCAGGGAGGAAGGCCTGCACTGAAGCTCCCAGAAGTAGCCCAGACTCAGAGGGAGAATTGAGCAGGTGAGCGGGGGTGGGGGTGTCTGGAACAGACCAAGGTCCCAGGGAGGGCAAGTGACTCAGGGGCAAGTCTGTGGGCAAAGGTGGGCCCCCTACATAGAAGCGGTCACTTTGGAAAACTCAGTGTCGTGAAGCTGAACTTCTGCATAACCCGTTACCCAGCAGCTCCACTCCTGGATCCACGCCTCACAGGGAGGCATGCGTATGGTCATCAGAAGACGTTAGTAACATCCCTATGAGCAAGAACTCCAAATAGAAAAGTACCCAGATCCCATTTGGAGTTGATGGATGCATAAATGGTTGCATATTCATACAGGAGAACCCTAGCCATCAAAAGGAAAAAACAGTGCACAACTTAATGCAACCAGGTGGATAAGTCTCACCAACACAGTGGCACACAACAGAAGCCACACACATGGGGGCACAGATAGTGAGTCCGTTTGCTTGAGGTTCAGAACAGCACAGGTAAATACACTCTTAGAAGTCAGAGGGGTAGACACAGGGAGAGGGCACAGAGGGGCTTCTGGGGGCCAGCACAATTATTTGCAAAAATTCAGCTATGCAGCTGTGATTTGCTAGCTTTTCTTGTCATATACTGTGTTACACTGTAACACAAAGTGTACTTAAGAGGCCCCAGGGACTTTGCTGTGCTGGATGGATGGGCATGAGATCACGTTGAAACGAACCCGCCAATTCATACTGTTTACCAACAAATGGTGCATGCATGTTGAATGAATGAATGAACAAGTGAGTGCATAAACTCATAAGCAAATGAATAAGGAAATAAGGAGCAAATGCATGCATAAGGCGATGAATAGATGAGCACAGTCAGGAGTGAGTGAACGAATGAACTGATGAAATAAAGGATGAAAGAATGAAGAAATCACCGAGGACTGTGTAAGGAGCCGGGTGCACAAATAGACAAAGAAAGAATGATGGAATAAATGAAAGGCTGCATCACGGAAGTAGGAATGAATGAAACAAGGGGTGAAGGGCAGAATAAATGAACATCTAAATGTGTGTGAAGAGATGCGTGCATGCAATCAGAAATGAATGAACAAAAACTGAAGAGGTGGACAAGCGAGTGGAAGGACAGCTAACGCCCAAGTGAAGTACTGAACGTCTATGTCCCCAGGAGCAGCAAACCCCAAAGTCCAAAGGTAGCATCTTCTCCCAGACATGAGGCCAAAGCCTTGGAAGATCGGCCACAGAAGTTCCTAAGGTGCCCTTATTTTAGATTTAATAAGAATATTATTCTGCAAACGTCAGCTGAAGCTGCAGAACACACTGCTCGGTGGGATTAACTCTGGCTTCAGAGGGAAGAGCTAGATGGAATTGGCTACATTGTTTTCACAGTTAGGTCACAGATAATTACCTATTATGGAGCAAATTCCCAGCAGGATTTTAATAATTGCTATTTAAATAACACCTTTTTACTGTCTCCTTATAAATTAATCTCTGGGAGGTGTAATTACTGTTGGTGTGGGAAAGTTTGCTGAGTGGCCTGGGAATAAGGAAGGAGGTTGGTGTCGTCACCATAATCGTCCCCTGAGACCCCGAGGCCAGGTGATGCTGGGGATGGAGAAACCTGGGTCCAGGATGTCAGACGAGTCTCTCCCTAAACTGGGTCACCTCGGTCAGCTCCCCTGAGAAGTGAAGATGGTTTCCAAATGCCCAAACTCCCTGGGTTATCAGGGAGCTCTCACTCCAGACCTAGGTCAAGGTCAGAGTTAGTCACCCCTCAACTGTTTCCCCACAGCTCAGGAACATCCTCATCACAGGGTAACAGGGTCTCCATTTCGCCCCCAGGGGCAGGACCCATTTCGTCCTCATCGCGCACTCAGCTCCCAGCACAGGGCCTGCACACAGTAGGTGCTCAGCAAACACTGGGGGAGGAACGCATGGATCTTGCTGTGCAGTGTGGGTTTGAGAAGCCACTTCAGTCCCTTTTAGAACCACGAGGTGTGATGAGCAGGCGACCACTCACCACGTCCTCATGGAGCTTCTCATGGTGGCCCTGTCTCTGATGCTCCCCCAGGTGTCATTCCTTCCCTTGATTCCACCTGCGTCTGCCCATCTCAGCTCCTCCCCAACTCCCTGTGTGCTGCCTCTAGTACCTGGTGGGCCTGAAAGTATGGAAACTGGTGTAATTGTGCACAGAGTATCAACGGGCTCTGATGCAGGGCCGGGACGCTGCTCTGATCAAAGTACATGAGGGTTAACATGTCTTACGGTCCCCACACTGACCCTGACCCGCCGAAGTATTAATGAGAAGTCAGCATGTGGTCTGACTCTCCACAGGGATGGAGGGAGAGGAGACCTACCAAAGTTCTCTGTGAGTGCCTGGAGGAGCTGGGTGGAGAATCCAGGTTCCTGACAGTGACCTGGATGCCACCCCTGCTGTCCATCATGTGGATTGAATGCTGTGTATTTGCACCTGGGATTCTGGAATTTCTTCCTGCTTCCAGAATTCTGCTTTCCTAAATAGTCCAGCTCAGTCAAACTGTCTCTCTCTTTCTAAGGTGTTCGAAACTGCACCTGACGAGGTTCCATCTGCAGGTGTGATGGACAGTTCATCATCCTCTTGTCTCTGTCTGACCCTCCTGACCATTTGGGTGACAGCCAACCCCTCCCCCAATCAGCCCTGATGGAACTGGCCATGGGGAGAGGAGGAGAAGACCAGTCGAAGAGGGAGGCCGAGCCGATCACAAAGGCCTGAACTCCGTGGGGAGGAGTGCGGACTCCCTCCTATCAGGAAAGAGCAGCAGGTGGGGAAGGCACAGCAGTGAGTTCCGTGCAGCTGAGCTGAGCGGCACCTTCGTCCAGGGGATCAGGAACCTGGAGGTGACCCCTGCTGTTCCCAGGGGGTCTGTGACCTTGAGGTACCTCAGGGTATGTCACCTGTAGAACCTCCAAGAGTTCTAGGACCTACCTGTCTACCAGCTCAGCCAACAGTGTTGAGCAAGTGACCATCCGGCCGGTCACCTCCACGGGCTCTGCCTGGTGGGGCTGTTCTGGCCAGACTCCTCCACACCCCCTGCTCTCCCGCAGCAAGTCCAGCCTCACAGGGGCAGCCCTAGCAGGTGCCCTGGGAACTGAACCAAGGGATCCCTGCTCACCTTTCCAGTATGCCAAGGACACCCCCAGGCCGCCTTTGGGTTGGGGAACCACAGGTGGCCAGACAGGCAGCTGAGAATCCTCTTATATTTGCTACATTCTTCAGTTTGTTCTTGATCATCACAACTTGCCCTTGGAGACAGAGGAAGAAGTTATAAAAATGAAAGGAGAAATAGGCAGCAGTGACTCCCATGAAATGAGATCAAGTTTCCTTCTACACAATTGAACATGAACATTTAAAACATCCTTGTCACACGATGCACTGACTGCTGTTAGGGAAGATTATTTGATAATGAAAGGACTGGGGGTTTCAGGCTGTCTTGGTCAGCTCAGGCTTCCATAACAAAACACCACAGGCTGGGTGGTTTAAACCACAAAAAAATAATTTTCTCACAGTTCTAGAGGCTGAAAGTCAAAGATCAAGGTGTCAGCAGGGTGGGTTTCTGGTGAGGGCTCTCTTCCTGGCTGGCAGACGGCCACCTTCTCACTGTGTCTTCACATGGCCTTTCCTCTGTGCTTGCCTTTAGAGGAGAGAGCTCTGGTGTCTCTTCTTATAAAGACACAAATCCTTCAGGTCAGAGATTCATTCCTATAACTTCATTTAATCATAATTACGTCCTTACAGGCCCCACCTCTAAATACAGCCACACGGGTGGTTAGGGCTTCAACACATGAATTTTGGAGACACACAAACATTCATTCCATAACACTGGCATATAAAGAGCAAAAGAACTGCAGTCTTCAGACAGACCCAGATTTGAGTCTTAGCTCAGCCACATTCTTGTGTGAGTTTCACTTTACTTTCCACTTCACTTTCCAAACCCCTGTCTCCTCATTTCTAAGGTGGGAGATGACCTACTCTCACAAGGTTTCTGGGTGGGTTTAAATCAGGGTTTCTCAACCCCAGCATTTTGATATTTGGGTCAGATAATTCTTTTTCTGGGGGCCTTTCCTGTGCATTGTAGGCTTTTAGCAGCAGACGTGGCCTCTTCCTGCTAGATGTCAGGAACATACCTCCCCACCCTACCCCCACCAGTTGTCCCAATCAAAATCATCTCCAGACATTGCCAAATGTTCCCCGAGGGGCAGAAATCAACGCTGGTTGAGAATTACTGCTTTAGATGGTATAATGTGAGTAAAAATTGCAGTTTCTGGGATATTTCAAGCATCAAAAAGTAGTAGTAGTTGTTACTGACTAAATGAAGAATAAAGGTAAAGCCGAGGTTGTCTTGGGAGAGATGCTTCCTGCCTCTTTGTCTCTTTGGAAATCTCCTTGATGGGCTGCTTAGCTAGTTTGATGATCTCTTTTTCTTCTAATAAAATAAAGCTCAACTGCAGAAAGCTTTGTCATCAAAGGAAAAAAGAAAAAAGAAGATGCTCACACTGAGATGTCCATCAAATCCATTTCTTATGCAAGGTCCCTGGTTGAAAGAGGTGAAGGGCAGCCCCTTGCCCCTGCCTGTGTCCCCTGCACTGAGGACAGGATGGGCAGGGTCTCATTGCATCCCCACAATAGCTGCAAAGGGCATCATCCTCTCATCGTGCAGGGGAGGAAACTGAGGCTCAGAGGAGTGATGTCACTTTAAGGTCAAGTGTTGTCACCTTCCTAAGCACCTACCAGGTGAGACCCAGCAGAGACCAAAGTCCCTGCTCCATGGAGCTGGCATGCTAGGGGACATAGATCACAGGAGTGAAGATGTAACACATGTCAGGTGGCGATCAGGTCAAAGGAGAAAAATCAAGCTGGACATCACACGGCCTCATTTGTCCTAATGAAGCACCTGCCCATGTCCTGCTGCCTGGAGGTGTCTCAGAGGTGCTTTCTGCTGAGGAGGCTCCTGGGTGCAAAGAACACTCTTATGGGAATAACGGATGCATGGAGTAGGACCAAGGACCCACCATTCTTTCCTTCGTTCCTTCCTCCCTCCCTCCTTCCTTCCTTCATTCCTTCCTTCCCTCACTCATCACCCAGGCCAGCCCTGGTGTAAGTCCGTGGAACCAGGATCACCAGGGCCCCTCCCAGGGCTCACACTCCAGCCGAGGCTTTGATCCTACAAATCGGGGAAGATCAGACCAGGCCATGCCAGCTCTGGGCCTGTCTCAGCTCCAGGTCCCTTTTCTGTACGATGCAGGCAATAACAGCACTTACTGACCTGTTACCCGTGCTGGGAACATGCTGAGAGTTCACGTGCTTCGTTTCTGCCCAGCCTCACGACCTCTGCCCTGTGCGCCCACAAAGCACAGATTAGGAAACTGAGACCCAGAGAGATGACGTCAGCTGCACGGTCTCAGAGTCAACAAGTGGCTTCAGGGCCAGAGGACCCGAGTGTGTGTCCAGGCTCGGCCATTCCCCAGCTGTGTGACCTCAACAAGCCTCTCGCCACCGAGCCTGTGTCCTCACCAACAAAGCAGTGATGATGGTGGTACCTGCCTTGTGGGGCTGTTGGGAGGGGAAGTGAGATGGTCCTCGGGACACACATAGGACATGCCTGGTCCAGAGCAACTGTGATCACGGTGACAGCGACTCCCTGCCCTGTGGCACTCACTGCACTGATCCTTCTGGCAGCCCTTACATGGATGTTCTCTTATAGCCCTTAACAAATCGTTTGCAGATGAGGAAACCAAGACTCAGCAGAGTGGAGTCATTAAGTCATTTGCCCAAATCACACACAGATGTGAAAAGCAGAATCAGGATTCTACCTTACACTCTGTGCTTTTAATTGCAAGGATTTTTGTTTCCTTTTGTTTTATTATTCTTTCTCTCTCTCTGGCTCGTTTCCTGCCACCCATTCATATTGATCAGGTTTTGTTTATTTCCTCTTTACCCTCTCCTGGTTTGGAAATTCCATATTCTATTCTCTTTTTAATCATTTAGCCTTAAAAATCATAATACGCACACTTGACTGAACACAGCCTAAAGTAGATCAATATCCCTCCCCTCCCTCTGAAAAGCACAGGACCCAGGATGTGTTTCCTCTGATGCTCTTTCCACCTCAGTGTTGTGCATTCCAGACCCGTGGTCCCACCTCCTTTATGTCCCTGCATTGGCTGTAATTAATATGGTTGGTGGTGTTACACTTATTTACTATGGTCCGCTCCAAATTTACTCTTTTTTTTTTTTTTTTGCTCTCTGTTGCTGGTTTGATTCTCTCTTTCTTTCCAGGCTCAATGGCCTTCTGAGTGTATTTTTAACAGTTCTTTTAAAAAGGCCTACAAGTGTCTCTTTGCCTAAAAATGTATTTCTTTCTCATTTAATTTTGAATGATAATTTACCTGGGTCTAGAATTTTCCTTTGTTTATTTCATGTGGCACTAAAATATTTTACTCCCTGGCTCCCTGTACTGTTGCAGGGGGATATCTGTTGCCTGTTTGTCATGCCCTGGTAAGTAATCTGTCTTCTCTCTTGCTACTTTTAAAAAATTTTCTCTTTTCTTGGTATTCTGCATTTTCACTACAGTATATGACTAATCTGCCTCCTTGTGGTCTTAATTTTATATATCCCACTCAAGATTAGAGCCACTGGTCTCTGGGTTGGAGGGAAGAAGTTTGCCTAATAATATCTGCATGTTGTTGATATTACTATTAATATTGTCTTTGTCTTTTGAGACTGCTATAACAGAAGACCATAGGCTGGGTGGCTTATATAAATAACAGAAATTTATTTCTCACAGTTCTGGAGGCTGAGAAGTCCAAGACTAATGTGTGGGCAGTTTGGGTGTCTGGTAAGAACCCGAATCCTGGTTCTCTGTCCTCATATGGTGGAGGGACTTAGGGAGCTCTCAGGGGTCTCTTTTAAGAGGTTTTTAAAACCCTCCCATGAGGGCTCCACCCTCCTGACCTAATCGCCTCCCAAAGGCCCCATCTCCTAATACCAACACACTGAGGATGTGATGGGGTTTCAACATATGAATTTGGGGGGGACACCAACATTCAGTCTATATAGCAAATATGCATATCGATAATAATTAATAAGCATCATAGCTAACACATGTTGAGGGTTTACTTTGTGCCAGGCACTATTCTAAGTGTTGTGTGTGTGTTATTTCAGGTTATTTCATCCTCAAAAGCCCTCCTAAGGAGAGTACTAGTGTTACCCTCATTTTACAGATGAGGAAACTGAAGCGCAGAGCAGTTGAGTTCACTAGAGAGAGTTGGGTGTAGAGTGGGGTGGCACAGACTTGGGGGGTCAGGCAGGTCAGAGTTCACATCCCCATCTGGCTCCTCACCCAGCTGTGTGGCATTGAACAAGTGACTCCCACTTTCTGAGCCTGTCAAGTGGGGGATGGGCTAGGACCCCTGCAGGAGCCAAGGCCTCACAGGGCTGCAGAGACAAGAGTCTCCCCTCTCTCCCTGAAGCTGCAGTCCCTGCTCTGATTCCAGGCACCTTCGGGGCTGGGGACGCCCAGAGGAGAGGACTGTCCCTTAGAGAGAGGGGGGCTGCCTGGGCTGCCAGGAATTGCCAGGAGCCTGTGGAGCCCAGAAATCCCAGGGATATGAAATAGTAGTGTCACTTCTGGGGTCCAAATTCCCCCTAGCAGGGAGCAGCGGACCCTCATCAGCAACTGTGCAACCATCCTCAGAGCGGCTGAGCTCCACAGATGATACCAGCCTTCCGAACACAAGGATGTCTTTGAATACTTCTTAATGAAAAACATATTTATGTCCAAGCCGAAATTATAATGTCAGCAGTTAATTATCACTTGTCAAACAAGTGTGTGCCCAGATTGTGGGTTTAATTTCCACATAGGTTTGGAAGAGCCTTGTTCCTCTTGTTTGATGAAGCCTCTCTGAGACAGAGAGAGAGAAAGAGAGATTCATTGTTGGAAAGAGTGTTTTTTAAATCAGACTTTTAAATAAGCAGGTTTCCTTGGTGTCTGAGTCAGGGTTCTTTGCAAGTAGCAGAAAAGTACTCAGTGTAGTTTAGGCAAAGAGAAATAAGCTGGGGTGCGGGTACCAGGGCCAGGAATGTGTCATGGAACTTAGGGGAGCTGGCCTGGTCAGGGCCTGACCCTGGCAAAGAAGAAAGGAGCTTGGGCTGAGTGGGGGTAAAAGAGAGAAAGACACGGAGGTCACTCACCCACCGGGTGGTCGGAGCCACTGTGTGGAGGGTAGTGCTTCTGGTGAGAGGGAAACCGGCAAAGGGGCGCTTTGGGGGCAGGTGGTCCATGCAGGTTTGAGTGCCTTGAAATGGGAGAAGGGTCTGAAGTATCAGGGGAGCAGCTGGATGGCCCATTGTGCAGCTGGGCAAGAGGTGTGTCTTAAAGACAAAATTGCTATGAATTCAGCCTGTGCCCCACTCAACATCAGCCAAGAGGAAGGACTTTTAGGTCTCATAACTGGACCACCAGGGGGCGCCTCTTCCCAGCTCACAGGAAGACTCACCTGGCTGAGCAGCCCTGACACCAGCACCATCCCTGCAGCTGCCTGTGCACCTGCAGGAAGGCTGCTTTGGGTCTCCCCGGGTGTGGCGGCTGCATCCTGGGATAAGGACACAGAGGTCTGGTGTCCCTGGTGGCTGGTGATGAGGAAGCCATTCGGGTTGGATGAGCCGACCTGGGAGGGGAGAACAGGGGGTGGAGAGCTGTCAGGGCGTGTCCTGGTCTTCTGGGGTTCGTGCAACCCCAATACGGAGCATCTCAGAGCTCAGAATGGGAAGAAGAGATGCAAATGGAATCTCACTGGGGATCCATTTCTCCCCAGGACTTAGCAAGACCCTCAGTGTTGGCAGTGGCACGGTGAGGTCACCTCACACACTACTCAGCATCCATGCTCTTTCTGGAATGTCCCAGGACAGCAGAGCCGTGTTGGGAGTGCTCAGAGCCCAGCCCTGGATCCTGACAAGCCAGCTGGAGCCCCGGCCCCAGCCCTCAGCATCTGTGTGACGCCGGGCGGTTCCTGAGCCAGGCCTGTGACCTCCTGTGAGAATAGGGGTGTCCCTAGGAGCCGCTCCATAGAGCTGCTGTGACAAATAAGGGACAACGTATCATTGAGGACAGCGTCTTACACAGGGAGCAGAGCCAGCGCTCAGGGCGCTCACTTCCTCAGCAAATGTCCACCAGAGGCCACCTGGGGGGCCCTGTCTCGGCAACAGGGAGAAGCTCAGGTTCTAGAAAGAGGAGACACCCCAGCGTTAACGGTGAACTGCAGCGTGGAAGCCAACGGTAAGAGCCAGGAGTAAAAGGCAGCGGGGAGGGGGTGGAGGGTGTTGGAGGTCACACTTGTAAACAGGGGGGTCAGGGAAGGCCTGTCAAGCAGGGGACACTGGCACAAAGACCTGAAGGAGGATGGGGAGGGAGCCGCGTAGACACGGGAAGAAGATCCAGCCGGAGGGAAGGGCAAGCGCCAGGCCCGAGGAGGAGCAGGCCCCGGGCTCCTGGTCCAGGAAGGATGGAGGCAAGTGAGTGAGGGGGACGGGCTGGGGGGACGGGGGAGATGCAGGGCCCGGGGCCACTGTCAGCGTGCACTGTGTCCCTGTGAGGCCGGAGCCCTGGGGCGGAGCAGAGCAGGGGCAGCCCCGCCCCGAGTCTCACAGGGTCACCCGGTTCTGTCTGGAGAGTGAGGGGAGCAGGGCCAGGGCAGAGGCAGGGACCAGGCGTGATGGTGAGGGACCAGGGAGAGAGGCTGAGGGACAGGAGAAGATCCCAGATGTGGGGTCACGTGACGGCCGGGCTAACAGGAGCTGAGGGTGTCTCTCCAGAAATATTAAGCATTACTGACTCTTAAAACTTCGTACTATTTCACCCAACATCCCCTTACAGGAGGCTACTTTAACCTCTGTTATTTGGAAGGGTTGTTTATTTTTACATTATAACCTAACGTACCCTGACAGTCACTCCAATGTGAAATCAGTCATGAATGAGTAGTTGTATATGAGGAGAAAAAAGAATGAAGAAAGTAAAAACTACTGTCTTGGGGGGGGAGCTATCAGTGATTTATATGCTCTTTTAGATTAATGTTTGTACTTTCCAAACGCTTCACCGGAAGTAGGCATCACTTGTATCAAGGGGAAAAGTCAGTGTTATTAACAAGAGTGCCAGGTACTGGCGAGGCCGTCCTGTCTCAGGCTGCATCTCAGGCTCCGGGCACACTGAGCGCGTGTCCCGCCCAATTAGCCCTTTATTACAGATCGTTCTGTTCTCTAATTGTCCGCCCCACATAATTTAGCAGGTCATCTACTGTCTTGTTCTCAAACGCTTAATTTAGTGTCTCTTCTCTAAGTGCAGTGGTGGCAGAAAAGGAGATCTTCAGAGGCCCCTCAATGCTAGCTCTCCCTCGGGGCCTGGAATAAAAAGAGCTGACTCTGTGCCAGGACCTGAGCTCAGCCCTTCACTCAATTGTCTAACACTCCTGTGAAGGAGGCACTGTTGCTATCCCCATTTTACCGATGAAGGTACTGAAGCACAGAGAGGTTTAGAAACTCACCAAAGGTGACACAGCTCAGAAGTGCTGGAGCTGGGCCTTGAACCCCGGCAGTCTGCTCCCCAGTCCCTGCTCTTCCTGATGTACTGAGTGTCAGCCTTTACTGTGCCCCAGACCCTGTGCCGAGGGCTTGGCACAACATCAGAGTAACAATAACAGAATCTATCACTGAAGGTGTCACAGGTGTTACCACATCTAAGTCTGGCAGATGTTTTTATCTTTAACTCACATGTGAGGGCACTAAGCTCAGAGAGGGTAAGCAACTTTCCCAAGGTCCCACAGCGAGGACATGGCAGGGCGCAGACTGGAACGCAGGCCAAAGCCTGTGGTCTAACCAGTGGGTGGGGCTCAGGATCATTAACAGGGACTGAGCCTCCTCCATCAGGGTTTGGAATCAGATGCAGCAACACTTGAGATGCTGTCCTGAGAGCAGGGGGCACAGAGTAGGGAAGCGGGGAGGCTGGAACCCAAAAAGCCAATGTGTCTTGGCCTGGATGGGCTCCCTGCAGGGGCCCGGGGGCCGCAGGCCCCACTGCTCGAGAGGGGCAGCGTCACTTTGTGGCTGTGACCGAGCTGTCCATCTCAGCTCCAGAGGCGTGACTCACTGCAGCTCCTAAATCTTGCGGGAGTTTCTCACCCAACACAATTGTTCTAATTGTCATTGTCGTGGCTGATAACATTTTGTGACAGCCATAAACTCAGAAACTCTGCAGGGGGCCCCAAAGAAGGGAGACACCTGGGATGGTTTGGAAGGAATTTTAAAGGGAAAAAGGGGTGACTCAAAGGCTCGGGGAGACTCAGGTTGGAGGGCTGGCTGCCTGTCCCGCAGGTGGGGCTTTTCACAGTCACCGAATATTAGAACCAGAGGATGTTAAAGCCAAGTGGAAGAATAAATGTTATAATCTTTGAAAATGAGAAATGCTCTCTCCCCTGCCAGCTTAGATCTCTTCCTGTTGCCCATCACCAGCTGAATGCCCCGTACCTAGAACAGAGACTGGCATGGAGCAGGCACTCAGCAAACTGTTGGGTAAGAGACCGGTTTCATGAATGGGCCTCAGTTTCCCCATCTGTAAAATGAGGAAGTCAACTCCAGGATCTCTCCCATGTCCCCCTCCTCCCCCCACCCCCAAGGCCTTCTCTCTGGGAGCTGGGAGGGCCAGGAAGGCTGAAAATGGTGGGGATGGCCGCAGATCTGAGTGGAGGGCCGGCAGGGTTGACAGCAGAGCCCTCATCCTGCAGGGCTGGGCCGCATGTTTCATTTCACGCTTGGTGCCCAAGCTTACATCACGGTGCTGGCCAGGAGCCTCATGTGCAGTTATTCAATGTAATGTGCTGTAGGTGTATAATTGTTGGGAGTGGATTTTGCATAATTCAATAAAACTATAAATATGGAGTGTAGTATCATATACTATGTTCTGTGTTAAGGATATAATGTGTATATTATTTTCCCTCAAAATGGAAGTTGCCAATTCTTGACCAAGGAACAACTGACACCACTGATTACATTGTTTATTCATCAACTTGGAAAAGGAATGGTAGCCGGGATGATGGGCAAATCTCCCTACACTTCAAACAGGTTCTGGGGTCGTGGAGCTCCAGGAGGGACAGAGAGAAGGGGCAAGAAAGAGGTCAGCCCCAGCCACCAGCCTGGACCAGGTAACAGTCGGAGGGGGAGGGGTTACCTGAGCACTTGCCTGTGGCTCCACCCAGGGCGCTGCAGGGGGTCAGAGCTGGAGCCCCATCTGCCCTCACTCACCTGGGGTCACCCTTGAGCCTCAGTTTCCTCAGCTGTAAAATGGGGATGAGGGGTGGCTGTGAGGATTAAGGGAGCGAGTGCAAGTGAAGGGCACCCAGCAGATGCAGGAAGTGCTCACTCATGTGAACTGATGTCCCTGCTGTTGTCACCCCAGGACTGTGACAGAGAAGGCACATGGGCCCATTTCACAAATGGGGCTAATGGCTGCGATGGCTCCTGGCTGCTGACATGCCTTTGGGCCAGGCGCCTGCACATCCGACCCCACGTCCCCTTCACAAGCGCCCTACTCGGCAGGTGTTCCAGCCCCCTCTCCACTGGGGGAAGCTGTGCCTCGGGCAGGTCAAGTGCTTTGGAGATCACACAGCCCGCAGGGGCAGGGGCTCAGAGCAGGGCTTTCTGCCCCCAGAGCCCAGGCTGGGCCACCACCCAGACCCCACACTGACCAGGACACTCAGTCACAAGCACTGATGAGCAGGTGGCAGATACTGGTGGCTGCCCGCCCAGCAGCCCACCCCTCCTTCCTTCACTCACAGAGCCCTGGGTTTGTTCTGCAGCAACAGGCTCAGGCCTGGTGGGCCTCCCCAGCCCAGGGGAGAAGCCAAGCCTGGCAGCCCACCCCCCTTCTCCAGAGATTGTTTTAGGGGTGAGAGTGCCACCCAGAGCTGGCCATTGAGATGTAAGGGAAAATCTGCTGGTGGAGGGACTTCTTCTGAGAATCATTTTTTCTGCTTCACTCCACTCCTTTCTTAATTTGAATGCTGTAGTGTGAGACATGATGTTTGGAGCTGTGGCAGCCATCTTGCAACCATGAGGCAATAAGCTAATGACAAAAGCCAACACAGCCAAGGATGGTAAAGAGGAGAGAGGGAAAGAGCCAGGTCTTTGTTGACATCTCTGAGCATCTGACCAAGCGGCAACCACCTCTTTTCAGACATCTGGTTATGTGAGAATATTTCACATCTCAATTGCCTGAGCCACTGTTTTTGAGTTTTCTGTTACATGCTGCCCAACACAACTTAACTAACAGAAGTGCCTTCTATATGCCCAGCACTCACGTGCCATAACCCTCACCACACAAGGTCATAGTCATTTGTCCATACCTGTCACCCCGTCAGACCCTAGAATCCTGGAGGTGAAGGTTGTGTCTTGCACATCTTGTAGCTCCCAAGTGTCAAACAGGTCATGACCACTGGTGATTCCCAGTTCCCACGGCACAAACAATGCGAAGGATGGAAGTAATGAATGAAAGAACATTAATTAATAAATAAATGATTATAGTAAATACGAAAGTGCTTTGTAAACTGTAAAGCGCTGAGCCCAAGTGCGGGCTTAGGTTCTGGCATGTGGATACAGATGCGGGAGGGAAGAGGTTCAGGGTGTAGAGTAGGGATTAGAGCAAAAGATTCTTCAGGGGGAATGAGGCTGTGTCTTCTTCCCAGACATCCCCCTGCCTCTGCGTCCTGCTAGCACAGAGGCCAGGTCTGAAACCCTGCACCCCGAGCGCTCCTGCCATTCCCCTGGGCTGCTGGAGCATTTCACAGCCATCACCTCTCTCTCCCCAAATAGACACGGAAAGACAGGCATTGTGCCCTGTTATTTTCTCTCTAAAACACTGCTGTGAGAAACCAAATGGTTATCATTACTCCAGCTGTGATTCCTCGCTATTATTTTTAAAGGTGAAAGAGGGGTGGGCCCCAGGAGAGGAGGCGGTGAGGGGAAGTGGAAAGAAACTGTTCAGGGCAAAGGGCTTTCCAAATTTCAGCTCCTGTTTCACAGGGAGACTGGATTAAGGGATCAAATCAAATGAATTTTGCCAGCAGAGTAAGAGATCTATCTCCCCGCAGATGCTTTACTTTGACTGTTGGCTTTGAAAGATTTGACAGAATTCATTTTTCTAGCAGACAAGAGAGATCAAGGCATTAAACAAAACATATTCTGCCGTGAGAGCGCTGTTAGCTGCTTAGCGTAATAGAGGTGAGTTTGCGGCAAAAGCGGGAAGTCATTTTTTCCCGTGGAAATTTGCCTGTGGCATAGAGGGGAGTCGGTGGGCAGGCAGAGCAGATGTGGAGGTGGCCAGGCCCTCCTGAGTCTGCTGTCCTGCCCTCAGGATCACCCTGAGGAAGCCGGCCATGGAGAACCTTGACCTCTCAGGGCTTGAAGCTCAGGGCCGTCTGGGCCTCGGTTTCCCTTTATCACACAGGACAAGGGTCTTTTCATTAAAAGCTGCCCTATTTCAAGCAGACATATGTTCTGCGTTATCTCCTTTTGTCCTCACAACAACCCTCGAGCACTTAGCCAAGTCAGATTGGGGTGTGTCACTTAACCACTCTGACCCTTGGGTTCCTCATCTGCACAAACAGACCTGATGAGATTTACCTCCAGGGGGAGCTGCAGTTCAGTGAGCCCATGGATGTGGAGCACACAGTAGGCCTTCAGGTGGCAGTGGTCCCCAGGAGGCCATGTTGGGGCAGGAGGAGAGAGGGGGGCTTTGGGGACAATCTTGGGTGAAGGGATCTCGGTGGCACTCAGAGGCATCCAGTGAGTGGCTGCATCCAGTGAATGTCATTAGTTGGGGCGAAGACACTGGCTGTGAGCCAGACAGCCAAGGTCAAACCCCTGTCCCACCACTGCCTGTGCCATTGGGTCCCTTCTCTCTGTGCGTGTCGGCTTTCCCATCTGTAACTCGGGGATGATAACTACACCACCCTCACAGTCTGGGCCTAGGAGATGCATGTGAAGAGGTGGCTCAGAGGGTGATGACTGCGACCACGACGACAATGATGATGCCGATGGTGAAGATTCTTCCCCCAGGAGTGATGATAATAACAGTAACAACAGCTCTAATAACGGCTGGCATTCATCGGGCGCTTACTGTGCTTTGTCTCAACCCTGCAGAGAATAGGTTCATTATGACCCCACTTGGCTCTCCTGCCCCTCCCCATGTAACTCCCCACCCTGAACTCCTCCGGCCCTATTGAACCCTGCCTGTGGCCCTAAGCATTGGTGTCTGGAGCTCACATCCAGTAGTGTAGCCAGCAGAACGGGGCCTTGCAGCCCAAGCTTGGGTGTTCATAAATTCAGGCCCGGGACTCAGGGAGAGCGGGCTCAGACCGGCCGCTCCCCTCCTGACTGGTAACCCAGGGCGAGTCCCTCCCGCCCTCTAAGCAGTTTTCCATGTCAGAGACAGAGTGAGAATTAACCTCAGGGTCTTTGTGAAAGATGACCCCAGCAGGACCTCATACAGCAGGTGTGACCCACCCCCAGGTGCGAACCCACCCACAGGTGTGGAGCCCTTATAAGTGTCCGGGGACATGCTGGACACAGGTGTGCAGCGTTTGGTCTTGTTACCTTCTTGTCTCATGGAAGGAAGAGAGCGAGGGAGGGAGGGAGGAAACTGAGTGAGTGAGTGGGTGACTGTCCCCACCAGCAGTCTATAAGCAAAAGCCATGCCCACGGTCATGACCCCCGAGCCAGGCACGCGGGGAGCTCAGGAGAGATGTTTGTTGAATAGATGAATCAGTGCCCTCCAAGGGGTCCCTGGAGGTGGTTACCAATGGGAGGTGGACAGCTAGAAGCAGAAATCAGAAGCCAAGGTCAGGGGGCAGGAAGCCTGTACAGAAAGAGATAGGGGGCAAGCCAGGTGCGAGGGTTCTGAGTCACCCCAGGGCAGACCCGGCTGTCTGCATCTGTCTTGCCTCTGTCCTCTGGGGTGAGTAGCCTGGGGCGACAAGCTGTTCTTAGATGGGCCCAGTGGGCTGACACGCCTGCTTTGTCCCCAGTCTGCCTGTTCTCACCTGGAGCCCACTTCTTCCCTCCAGGCCTCTGTCCTTGGGTCCCATGCAGCACAATGGCCTGTCCATGCCCCATTCCTGTGCCCACACTCATCCCCAGGCAGAGACTCCCTTCCTGACCTGATGCTCTCAGGTCCTGCCCCACCCCAGCCCCATTCATGGCTCCTCAGGCTGCCCTGGCCACCTCCACCTAAAGTACAACCACACCACAATCCCTGCAGTATCACTGGTGGGGAGCACGTGGGCATGCAGCTCTGTGTTCATGATGCTGCAACACTGATGAAGCCAGCACTGGAGCCAGGCCGTCAGCCTTTAATGAGCAAACTGCAGCGGCCTGGATGGGCCCCTTGCTGAGCCACGGAGGCCCTGCGCCTCCCCCAGACCCGCAGCTTGTTTCAGCCCTGGTAGGTCTTGTAGGATTCTTGTAAATTCTCCTAATTTGCCATTGGCTCCAGGGCAGGGACAGTGGAGAGAGTGGAACCTCTCCTTGGGCAGCCCGTGTTGGTCCCTTCATTGGAAACAGAGTTTATTCAGCTCTGGTCATGGGTGGGACACTGTGCTGAGTGGCTTCTTCACATTATCCCATTTAAAAGTCACAGCAGCCTAGAAGGCAGTGCCATTACTGCTGCCTTTTTTGCAGAGGAGGAAACCAAGCCTCACACATGTTTGCTGGTCACCCAAAGCAGAGCCAAGTTTCAAAGACATTTCATTCCACTGGCCCAGTCTACAGCTGCTTTCTGGAAACGTGGCCCACGTGCAATATAAATGCTGGCATGTGCGCCAGGTTCTTGCCCTGGAAGTGGCTTTCAAAGGTCACCTGGTCCTACCTTCTTATTTTCTAGGCCAAGAAGCAGAGGCCCAAGGGGGTTACGCTCACATCAGTTCCTGCAGCAGTTAGAGCTGGGCCGGGTCTGGGAGCGGGTCTGCTCAGCCCAGGCAGCCTCTGTGCTCTGCACTCCTGTGAGGCCAGCTCCTGCCAGGCAGTAAGGCTACCCGCACGGCCCAGGTGGCTGCCAGCCAGCAGTTTGGCTAATGGGATGGCACTGAGAGTCAGGGAGGTGCAGATGCCAGTCACAGGAGGGCTGAGTCAGTGCCCAGCGAGGTGGCAGAGTAACAAAACCAGTAAATTATAACTGCAGCCGTGGTTTGCTGACAAGTACTTACGGCACATGCCGAGTACTTTACCTGTGTAATCTCATTTGATCTTCCCAACAACCTGTGAGGTCATTTACCCAAGGTCACCTGACAGAGAAGAGAATTAAACCAAAGCCCCAGTCACTCCAGAGCTCATGCTCACAACTGCTGTGCTGTGCAAGTAAAGACAAGAGAACCCCACACAGCTCCACCTCTGCCATCAGTGAAAACCAGCCCATCCGGTGCCATGAGAGCTGGGGGCCTTTGCAGAGCCACTAGCCCTAGGCTGTCCAGTGCATTAGCCCCTGGCCACGTGCCACCGCTGAGCACTTGAAGTGTGGCTGGTCTGAACTAAGCTGTGCTATGAGTGCCAAAGACACCCAGATTGTAGGATTTAGTATAGAAAAAAAAATGTATAATATCTCACTGTTAATATTTTAATGTTGATTACAGGTTGAAATGATATATTGAGTTAAACAAAATACATTCTTAAAGCAAAGTTCACTTGTTTCTTAACTTTTTTAACATGACTACTACAAAATTTAAAACTACATGCATGCCTCCCATTATATTTCTGTTGGACGGTGCTGATCTAGACCCAAGTTCAACTAGGCTGCTGATGTACCAGCTAGAGGGGAGGAAATGTTCCCTGCCCCTCTCTCAAACCCTGTTTAAGCCCAGGACTGCGCGCCAGAGCAGAGACACCGCCAGCATCCTGGGTGCAGACCCTCACCCTCACGTCCCCATTGTCCCTATAGCAACCAAGATATGGAGCAGGCTTCTCATGAATGCTGTTGGTGGAAACACAGACACCTGCTGTCACCAAGCTCATTACACGAGGAAGAAAACGAGGTTCAGAGCATTGAAGTTCACACAACTGCAGAGTGCTGGGGTCAGCTTCAAACCCATTCAGTATCCCAGGCTGCCAGGATTCAGACCTGGTGCCAAGTCAGTGCCAGGGGCATCTGATGGCACCTTGGTCCCCAACAATGAGTCTTACGGTGTCAGACGCACCAAAGCATACACTTTAGAAACAGAGAGTAGACTTTAGCATCCAGAGTCCCACCCTCTCAGATTTCCTGAGTCACAGAACTAGAACAGCTTAGACTCCCAAATTCCCACAATCAGAGCATCAGGGGGTCTGCAAACCACAGGAGGGGTGCGTTTTAGACCTACAGACCCTGAGAAGCACAGACTCTGGGTATCACAGATGCTGGACCCCGGGCATGTGTTACACCCATGGGGGCTCACGTGAGGCCTGCTGGGAGCTCAGGGCATGGCAGGGGAGCAGGGGAGGGGTGAGGAGTGGGCACTGAGCCTGCCCAGGACTGGCCCAGCAGGTTGGACTTGGAGCTACAGCCCTGAGCTGTGTCCAAAGGGAGGTAGGGACCTCCCTCTCTATTTGGATGATAGAAGTCAAGCCCATAACTGTCTAAGAAAAAGATAGCTGCCTAAAGACAGGGGATGTCTAAGCTGGGGACACAGGCTTTACAGGAAGAAGATCTCTTGGCTGGGGCATCCTGGAATGCTTCCTGGAGGGGGTGTGATTGGAGCTGGGCCCAGAGGGAAAGTGGGATCAGGTCCTGAGCTCATGGTCGGAGTGTAGGTCAGGGGTCAGCGAGGGAGATAACTCCATACAGAGGAGACAGCTTGAGTGCAGTGTGAGGCATGTCTGAGGAACAGTGTTCGTCTGCAGACCCTGCAGCTCAGAGAGTGGGGCAGGGAGTTGGGATTAAGAATATGAAGCTGTAAAGACCTCTCTAGATGGATTAGCATGCTGGGCTCAAGTTTGGACTTTTGATGCTACCAAATAGTATCAAATACTGGAGTATCAGTAACCTCTGGGGGAAAGAGAAATGACACAAACTCAAGTCACCATTTATTGAGCATATACTATACATCAGGCACCAACCAAGCACTTTACGTACATTTCTCATTTAATTTTGTAACAGCCCCTGTGAAGTGAGGTAGGTGTTAGGACCCCCATTTGAGAGACGAGGAAACTGAAGCTTAAAAGGATTAAAAAAAAAAAAAAGAAAACCTCACTCTAGTTCACATGGCTGCTGAGAGGCAAGGTCAGTAAAGGCACCGGATCTCTCTGCCCCCAAAGCCTCCGCTCCCCAAGATAGCCCTATGAGAGGCGTAGATTGGAAGAGGTGAGCCTGGAGTCAGGGGGTCCCTGGGGAGCTACTAGGTGTCCACGGGGAAAAGACCAAGAGCAAACAGGTGGAAGCTGGGGGAGGGGAGGTGGGGAAAGAGGTGGAGGGTAAATGGGGGTCTGGGAGGCTGAGGGCCCAGGGGATTCACAGGAGCAGAGCTGAGGACCTAACAGACATCGGGGAAGGGTCGGGGAGGGGGGGAACATGGGGATGGCTGGGCCACATCGGTCACCAGAGTGAGCCTCTCATGGACAGGCTGGGAGTCCTGGTCTCCTTCTGCTGAGGCCCCGCCAGGTCCCAGGGCAAAGCCAAGGAGGAAACCCGAGCTGCGCTTGGCAAACTCTGCTCCTGATCAATTGCTGACCCTCAGGAGGGCTAATTAGCTGTTGCATAAGCTATCACTACAGGTAATGACCATCTGGATAAACACTCAGGGATGCTGAGAGGGCCCAGCGGGTCACAGGAGGAACCTGGAACCATCCCCAGACCCCAGGAGGACAGGGACTTCGGAGTCAGGCAGACCCGGGTCCCTGTTTTGGTTGCAGCCAGTCACCAGCTCTGGGACTTTGCGCTTCACCTGGCTGAGCTCAGCACCCACGAGTGTAAATCGGGACTAATAACAGTATCAGCCTGAAGGAATTAATAGGATGAAGTGAGAGCGTTTATAGACAGTGCCTGCTTCCTGACATGGGAGTGTCTAGAATGCCAGCCCCTCTTCTTCTCCCTCCCAGGCTCCCTCCTGCCCCCCACCCCTCCTCCCAGCACAGCACAGACGTCACCCTCACCCCACACCCACTGGGCATCATTTCTGGGACCCGCACTCAGCTCTCCATGAGCACTCTTATACAACCCTGTGAAGTGAGATTTTATTATTAGTCTCATTTCATAAATGAGAAAACAGACTCAGAGCAGTGATATCAAACCACACAGCTGGTGAGGGACAGTGGGACTCCAGCGCCCTGCCATATCTGCTTTACCAGCTCGGGCGCGGCCCAGGCTGGCCCCTTCTCTCCCAGCAGGGCTGCCTGGGGCCTGGCAGAGCCGCCTGGCTGTCCTCCAGCAAGAGGCTGACGGGGGCTGGACAGCAAACTCCTCCCGCCTCCACGTGTTCTGGACCAACCCCCACTTTCCCAAGTAGACATGGCTTCAGGGTCTCCCCAGGTGCAGATGGCATCACGTGGGGTCACAGGCCCTTCAAACAGGCGATTTACGAGCCTGTCACGTAGACCTGTATGAGCTACACCAGGATCAATGTTAATGCCTCCCTGACTAAATTATGCCCCTGAGCAGCTCCTTCCCCTTGGAGAGATCTGGGGCTCCGTCCTGTCAGTTACCCAGAGGTGGTGTCAGCTCACACGGGGGTCTGGGGGAGGCAGGACAGGACTGTGGGCTCTGCCAGGCTGGCCATGAACTTGTGTCTCCTTTAAGAGCCGGGCTCTAAATTTCCGACTCTGCCACTTAACCTCTTTTCACCTCAGTTTCCTCATTTGAAAAACGGAAATAATAACAGCACTGGCTCATGTGGTTGTCACGTGGACCACGTTAACATGTGTAAAGAGCTTAGGACAAGGCCCCCAGCACGTGCCTTAAACAATCAGGGTGTGGTAGCTACAGTTAGTACCTTAAATGCCCCGTCCCGCCCCCCTCAGCCCAGCTCCTCTGCTCTCATCGCATCCCACCTCCACCACCCACACTTGCTCCTGGAACCCTGCCCTCAGTCTTCATGCGCACCGGCTCAGAGGCCTCGGGGTGAGACCCCAGGGATGGTTGCATTTCTCAGGGGCCTCTGGAAACCTGAGCAGTTTTTGAGGCCCACAGGGACACTTAGAGAAGCTAAGTTACTCACCAGCTACTGAAGATCACAACCCCAGGATGCATTAACTGTTAGGTCACTGAATCCTTCTCCCAGGGACCACAGGATCTCAGCTAGAGCCTACCGCTGGGATTGCCGGCTATGGAAGGGAAGCCCTCCCCTGCCACAAGTAGACCCCCAACCTATGGATCTGCCCACCCTCTACCTGCCTGACCACCTCCTGCCAGCCTGCAGAGAGACTGTGCATTCACTCATGCAGCAATTCTTAAGGGAGATAAGAGCACTGCTCTTATAAGAGATAAAGCACTGCTTGTCCTCTAGAATTTTATAGCCTCTTTCTTCCACTAGTGCATCCTGGGGTCATGACTTTCACTAGCTTGTCTGAAGGTCAGGGAGGAGAAACTAGGTTGGACCTCAAGAAGCACTTCTTGTGGGGAGGGGCGGTGCGGTACAGTGGTTACAGGCACAGACTCTGAGGGTGACAGACCTGGGACTGCATCCCAGTTCCACGGCTCACCAGCTGTGTGTCCTCAGGCAAGTAACTTAACCTCCCTGAGCAGCATGTTCCTCACCTGGAAAGTGAAGGTAACCGAAGCTGCCTTGCAGGCCCTCGGGGCTGACTGAGACATGGCGAGGGAGGAGCCTGGCACAAGGTGGCGCTTACTTCAGAGCAGCCTTTATCCTCTTGGAGGGAGTCGCGCTTTGGGGAAAGGACCAGGCAAATTCCAACTCCACTCCTTCTGCCTCATTTGACCTCTCTGAGCCTCGGTTTCCTCATCAGTGAAATGAGGAAAACACAGCCTGACCCTTGGGAGGGGATTGGGGGAGGAGCTGGAGGCGCGGGAGGTGAATCGATCTGGACCCTGAAGGTCCAAACCCAACACTACCCTCCGCCACGGGAGCTGTCAGCTCCTCCTCCCGCCTTCTTCGTCTCCACCTCGGTGCTGGGGTCGCATGAAGTGCGGGGTGGGGGAGATGCGCAGAGATGAAGTCCCAGTCATGCCCTGATCCAGCGTTTGATGCCTCAGTTCCCTGCCAAGTGTTGCCCAGGCTCTGGGTACCCCTCCAGTGATGGGGAGCTCACCACCCCCTGGACTGGGCGGCAAGAATCCCAGGGCACCAGAGGGGATGCGGCAAGGAGCCCTGAGCTGCTGCAGTCTCCAGGCACCAGCCCTGCAGGGCGCAGCCGGCCCAGGGCCACGTCCTGAGAGGTGCCCCCAGCGTCACAGGAGCAGTTTTCCCCAGTATGGGAGAGAGGGAATCTGTGTGTTAGAGAGACAGTCAAAAAAAAATTTTTTTAATGATAAAGAAAAGGGAAATCTAAAGTCTCCTGGGAAAAGACAGGACCCATTTTTCAATTTCTCTTTGAATCATCTGAAAAAAATCACACCTTAACCACAGTGGCTCTTTATTGAGTCAGGGAGTAACAGAGCTATTAGCCCAAGACCCGCAAGGCAGAGCCTGGAGAGCAGAGACCTCGGCCCCCCGCTGTGATGTCCAGGGGCAGCCGGCACCACGTGCAGGGAACACTCTGCTCTGGGTGCCACCTCCAAGCTCTGCCTGAACTCACTGTGTGGCCTTGGGAAATCCCACTCCCTCTCTGGGCCCCTTCTCCTCCTTGCTCCTGAAGGGTGGGACCAAAGGGTCTCTGTAATTTATCCAGATCTGAGCTGATGTTCAGGATCTAAAATGGCCAAGGGGGCGAGAAGGGGCAGACCAGAGATGGGACTGAAGGGTGTAGACAGGAAAGACCAGAGGAACAGCCTGGATGACCATGAGTTTCCCCGAAACCTGGCTCCCGGGTCCTGACTGCACTGGAGGCTTCACCCTCCACCAGGAACCTTGGGGGCATCCTCGACCCCTCCCACTCCCTCCCTGCAGCCCATATCAAATCCACCTCCAGTTTCATCTCCCCAAACCGCTGCCATCATCCTCTCTCTCTGACTCCATGGCCTCTTGCCACCCCAACACCTGCCATCATCTCCCATCTAGACCTTTTCTCAGCCTCCTCCCAGCCTCCTGCCCACCGTCCTCTCCTGACCAGAGGCTGCAAAGAGCAATTCACCACAGAAATCCACTCAGGCCTCCTGAGTTCTGGCCTTTCCCCCGTGTTCTCAGGAGGAGGACAGAGCTGCTCCCTGTGGCCGACCTGGTCCAGTGGGGCCCGGCCCAGCCCCCCACCTCCAGCCTCACTTGCTTCCTCCTTTCCCATCACACCTCCACTCAGGCCCCGAATTCACCCCCCTCGCACTGCAGATTCTTTGCATGCACTGGAGCACACCTCCTCCCCATTTCTCCAGAGTTTCCCCTCCTTGACCCTCAGACCTCCTCAGGAAAGCCTTCCTCGACCTTCCTGCCAAGGTCAAACCCCGGCGCAGGGTCCCGAGCCCTGGGAACCTCTTCCAGGGCACACTGGTCACAGGGCATGTTCCAGGTCATTTGGCGACTGTCTGTGCCCCCACTGGGCTGTGAGCTCAGGGCCAGGGAGTGTCATTGTTCGTTCACTGCCATAGCCCCTAGAACAGGGCCTGGCACATCGTAGGTGCTCAGTAAATACTGGTGGGAAGAAGGCATGGAGGGAGAAGAATCTGTGGAGTTTGCTCTGTTCAGAGAAGGTGCCTGGAAAACAGAACAGAGACACAGGACTAAAGGAGGGAGGACCAGGGGCTCCCGAGCCACAACCGGGGACTCAGGAGATGTCATCTCCCGCCGGGAGCCCCTGAGGCCGCGTCAGGGGACAGAGGATGAGAATCACTCTGGGAAGCCCCAGATGGAGGTCAGAGAGGCAGGAGGGCCAGGAGGGACATGGTCTCCCTAGAGGAACATGGTCTCCGCTCAAGTCTCCCATCTGCGGAAGGACCCGCCACTCTGACCATATCCCTCCCCTGCTCCCAAACCATCCTTGGCTCCCAGCGCTGCCTGCTCAACCCACCTTCCCCACCTCACCTCCCTCCATTTGTCCCCACAGGCCCTGGGCCTGGTCCCTAATCTACCACTTTCTTCAGCTCAAGCGTCACCTCTTCCAGGAAGCTTTCTCTGATTCCCTTTGCTGCTTGTCCCTCCTCCATTCCCAGAAGACCCAGCTGATGTCCCTCCTACAGAGCTTGTGTCAGTCTCACCACTAGATCATGAGCTATTGGAGGTGACAGGAGGTTTTATTCTTCTCTCCCTCACCCTGGCACACAGCCCAGCATGCAGTGGCTCTCAAACTGGGCGGGACAAATGAATGAATGAGTGAATGAATGAATGAATGGATGGATGAACATTACTAGCCTCCATTTATTCAGGACCTGCTGTGTACCAGGCACTGTGCTAACATTTTACGAGCATCATTTCATTTAATCCTCCCTACAACCCCTTGTAGAGTGTACTGATATATGCCCATAGTACCGATGGGGAAACTGAGGCTCGGGGGGTTGGGTCACTCACCAAGGTCACATAGCAAGTAAACTGAGGCAGTAGAACCTCCCTGCTCAGCTCCATCTGATGTCTCTTGCTCTCCTCCTGAGCTGAGCCCATAGTTCATGGTCACATCCAGGGCTTCCCTGCCAATCCCTCCACTCACTGAGGACCCACGATGGCTGCTTTGGTTGAAAGTCATGAAGTCACCCAGCCTCAGTTCAACAAAGAAGGACCTGCCTTTTCCCAGTGCGTGTGCAGGCATGAGTGTGTCACTTAGGGACCCCTGCATAAGTGACAGGTGCGTCCATAAGAGACCCCTCAGTCCTACCCACGGACTCTCTCCATGCTTATCGTAGGCAGAGACCCCTGTCCTCTCCCCTCCAGGGGCTGGCAGCCCTCCCAGGCCCATGTGGGTGCTGGAAGCTCCCTCTCCATTGTTCCGGGAACATCACCTATAGATCATGAAGTCTGAGGCTGTAATGTCAGGGTCATTTGTATATCTCCAACGAGCCAGAGGCCACAGGGCTGTTCAGATCCCAGAGATTCTGGAGAGGGGAGGAAAATGTGCAGATGAAAACAGAGGGAGCACAGAGGAAATAGGATGTGCCAGGGAGATTAATCCACTGTTCAGACATGAAAGAAATATGTTTACTTATATTTTATTGCATCTTATTGGAATGTACACTTCATACTTAGCTGCTTGCAAGCCTCGGATTATCCAGAGAGAAAGCGAAATGAAAGACAAGAGAATAAAAACATGGACAAAAAAGCTCCTGAAACTGAAATCATTAAGAGAGACAAATAAAAGCCAGACTTGAGACAAAAGCAGTCACTTGGCGCCAGGGCCCTCTCAGCACTGACACCAGGTCCCCAAGGCCACAGAGCCCAGTGCCAGCTGCCCACCAGCTCTGCAGTCCTGATCACTGGCATCAGGGAAAGTCCCAGGACAGATCAGGAAGCTCTGCTGTCCTAGAGCTGCTCCCTACTTGCTATGTGACCAGGGCAGGTCACTGCCCCTCTCTGAGCCTCATTCCCCAAGGATGAAATGAGAGGCCTGGACCAGACACCTTCAGAGGCAATGGGAGGAGGGGGGGAGTGGTTAAAATAAGAGCCCTTCCTGGGGCTCAGGGAATCCCATAGACAGCCCCTGTTATGAGCTGAATTGTGACCCCCCCCATTCATATATTGAAGCCCTCTCTAATCCCCAATTTGACTATACTTGGAGATAGCCCTTTAAGGAGGTAATTAAGGTTAAATGAGGTCATAAGGGTGGGGCCCTGATCCAATAAGACGAGTGTCCTTCTAAAAAGAAGAAGAAAAACTGGGGTGCACACACAGATAAAAGGCCATGTGAGGACCCAGAGAGAGAGGCCTCAGGAGAAATGACCCTGCCAGCACCTTGATCTTGGACTTCCAACCTCCAGAACTATAAGAAAATAAAATTCTGTTGTCTAAGCCACCCAGTCTGGTAGCCTGTTATGGCAGCCCTAGCTGACTAATACACCCCAATAAGACCCACTGATAGATCTGAACCAACAGTACCCAGTAAGCAGGATGACATGCTGAGGGCAGGTGGAGAGAGGTGGATGTTAGTATATTTTCCTGACCCTTATGCACTTTCTTTCTCCACCAGCATCCCAGCCCGTGCCATCTGTGCCTCCCCCGTCAAAATTGCACCCAGGGGGCTTCCCTGGTGGCGCAGTGGTTGAGAGTCCGCCTGCCAACACAGGGGAACACGGGTTTGTGCCCCGGTCCGGGAAGATCCCACATGCCGCGGAGCGGTTGGGCCTGTGAGCCATGGCCACTGAGCCTGCGCATCCGGAGCCTGTGCTCCGCAATGGGAGAGGCCACAACAGTGAGAGGCCTGCGTACCACAAAAAAAAAAAAAAAAAAAAAAAAATTGCACCCAGGAAAGGCCCTGAAATCCCCTCTCACTGCAGAGTGATTGGCTGATGAGGAGGAAGGAGTAGGGGCCTGGTCCCCCAGGGCAACAACTTCCATTTTCTAACAAATGGGCACTAAGAGTCTCAGGCATCAAAGAGGGAAGACCTTGGTGGAAGGGAACCCTCCAGCTTCCTGGCCACTGATTCTGCCCACCCTCAAGGCCAGAAAATCATGGGGGAGGCAAGGAGCTCAGGAGGGACTGTTAGTGGAATGTCCAGGTGCTGCTGCTGGTGTACGTGTGTGTGTGTTTTGAGAGAGACAGAGACAGAGACAGAGGGAGGGACCAGTACCTCAGGAATAACACAGAGCGGGAGGCGACTCAGACACCTTTTTATCCCTGGTACCAATGATGAAGCCTCCTTAGCTGCCCAGAGCAAGAATGAGGCTCTCAGGCAGGCTCTGGAGACACAGTCAAGACCCAGACACAGCCCTGGGCTGGAAGGTCCAGCAGCCTGGCTGAGGCCCCACTATGTGAGAACATGGTGACCACTGAGGACACAGAAACACAGACATGAACAAAACACAAAGACCTCTGCCTTCATGGCAAACCGTAGCCAACGTTTATTGAACATTCACTGCATTCTGAGCACCGTACGAAGCCCTTTGCAGGACTGACCTACGAATTAGGTATTATCACTGTCCTCGTTTTACAGATGAGGAAATTAAAGTTAAGTATCTTGTCCCATGTCCCACCCTACAAGTAAGTGCTGGCATCAGGATTCAGCTCCAGGTTGGTCTGATCCAGTTGGTTTTCTAAACACAACATTATTAGTACTAATAGGAGCACCATTATTATCTCATTAGCACTATTAAGACAGACATCCCCATTAGCCTGGAATCACCAGATCATGATGATAGTTGCTGGTGCTAACTGAGCTGGGTCAACCAGATGCCCCTTGCTTGCTCAGCCTTTTACATCAGCATCATGTTAGAGAGCCTGAGAGGTGGGACTTTCCTTACTCCTGTTGCGTAGTTGAGGAAACTGAGACCCAGAGACACTAAGGTATGTGAATATCCCAGCAACTAGTGAGTGGCTGAGCAGGGATTTGCATCTAAGAGCAGCTCCAAAGCCCTTAATTGAGGTCGAGAGAGGTTAAGCAACTAAAGTAATTAGACCCACACTATTGACACTTGCACAGCCAGATGTCTTAAGGTGGCCAATTAGACAATGTTCTGATGTCAGCATGTACAATCCCTGCTTCTTGCTGCCAAGTACCGTGCCCTTGACACCCTTTTATCAGTCCCTCCCTGAGCCATGGGAGTTAGCACAGGCCGATACGTTCTCAAAAATGGAGCGAGGGTGTCTGTTGCAAACATCACTGAGTTATTTGAAATGGCTGGAAGTGTAAAGCTTTATTTTTGAAAGTCATGTCAAAACATTGCTAGGGTTGGGGTGGGCGAGCAGAATCAGAAAAAGGGACTCGGTCACAAGTATGCCGGTCCAGGAAGCCTCTGTGTGCCCATGAGCCTGAGACTCTACTCTCCTAACAGAGACACCAGGGCAGCCAGAAAGCACCAGTACAAGGACCTGCCAAAGTCCAGCTCCCCACAGCAGGCACTGGGAAGCCACAGAAGGAACTAGTGGGAACCATGGCAGCACCAGATAAACCAAGCAGACCGCAATGACTCTGATAACTAAACTGTCACTGGGACCACGGCCCACAGCTGTAGGTCAAGAACCCATGTGCCAAACCCAAACGGGGTGTTTGCCTGCTAACATAAAAGAGTTAAACAGGGAGGGCCTAGACTCCTCTGGACAATATAGCCACTGCAATAAGGCGACAAAAATAAATATGGGGCACATGGATTTGAAAGAAAGAAAGAAAACTGTCTCTATTCGGAGATGGTATGAGCCTCTTCGTAGAAAATCACAAGGAATCCACTAAAACAAACAAAAAAAACCTTCCCAGAGCTGAGTTCAGCAAGCTCACAGTATAAAAGATCAACCCATGAAAGTTTACTGTATTTACTAACAATGTATTTACTAACTGTATATACTAACAATGAACATGTGGAAACCGAAATTTAAAACAATGACATTTACAGTCTCCAAAGGAAATGAAATATTTATCTTACACTTAACAAAGCATATATGAGATCTGCATGCTGCAAATTACTGTAAAGAGCTTGGAAGTTATCATTCCCATCCTCACAATAAGAAAAAAAGCTGGACAAACGGAAAATCATCAATCATCTTCTGAGATCCATCAGAGAATTGAGGTCACAGACAAACTGGTGCCCTGAAACCTGGAAAGGCAAGAGGATAGCTAGCATCACAGCTTACCAAGGACAGAAGCCCTTAACTGGAGCCAGCAACTGTAGGAGCACTTTAAACTCAACATGATGAATTGCTGAGGTCTCACAGTCTACTAGCTTGGGAGCTAAAAACTCCAAGAAGGCAAGTCGTAAGGGGGACTCCCACACTTTTGTGAGTTTAACCTCCAGGAACCCCATAAGGTTTTCAATGTGAAGACAAGAGAATTCAGATGCACTGAAAGACTGAGACATAATTCTAGGACTGTAGAATGTTTCCCATCCCCGCACAACGCCACTTCAATAAGGCTCCTGTATAATAACGTAGCTAAAAGGACTGCAAGCCTCAGACCCTATTTAAGGAGACTCTAGGAAAAGTCAAGATGACAAGGACACTGGAGGAAATTTTAGCCTCTGATACTGGGACTACAGCAAATGTAAACACAGCCTAACTCCTAGCCAGATAAACATAAAACCTCCCATTAAACGCTGATTTACCTGGGTCCCTTTGACCTGACGCATCATGTCTGGCTATCAACAATAAATTTCACTCAAAGGCAAAAACACAGTCTGAAGAGATAAAGTAAGTATCCCAAGGAGGAGGGTATACAGGCATCCCCAGTGAGGTATTGATGTTGTTTTTACAATAAAATAAGTCCAAATGCTCTCATTCTGATGTGTGGACAAGTGATACAGGATTCTCATTAGAAAGGGCATCAAGAAATATTTCAATATGGAAATCAATGGACGCTCGTGAAAAGAATTACCAGCTGAATAACGAGGAAGGGCAAGTCAATAGAGCTGAGAAAATATGGAGGAGAGAAGCCACAACTCACTCCCTGGTTACGGGGTCAGAGACACCAAATTGATTAAACAATGACACTGAATTATGAGGAAACATGCAACTTCTTAACAAAGACAGAAACCAACTAATGGGATAACGAATGATCCTCAAAGAGCATCAGAGCCTGCAGTCATCTGAGCATTTTCTAACCACATAAATGATTCCTAAAGGCCCCACCTCTGTCCTGATCGAGTGCTGGGGCTAGACCCTCAGCCAGGTCCCACCCTCACTATGCTCTCTGAGCTCAGTCTCCCCACTGTCTTCTCTGGACCAGAGACCAGTCTGTCCTGCCTACCTGTCCACCCTCAATGTGTAGTCCACCCCTTCCAGGAAGTCTCCCCTGATTACTCCAGGCCCCAGTCACTCAACCTCTGACCTCAGTCTAAACAGCAGTATGCCCTGAACCATGTGCTGATATTTAGTAAGAGTGTGAGTAGTGGCTCTTTCTTGCAGGTAAGAACTTGGACTCTGGAGTCAGGAAGACCTAGGTTCACATCCCAGTTTTCTGTATGACCTTGACCAAGCTGTTACCAGCTCAGCCTCAGTTCTCTCATCTGTGAGGTGAGGGTTATGATTTCCACCTCTCAGCAGATTTAATGAAATGCGGAATGTAAAGTGCTGTCACGATGCCTGACACTTAGGCAGTGCCCAAGAAATGTTGGTCATGGTTATAACCGCATCTAACAGTGTACAGAGCACAGCCAGATCTGTTAGGGTCAAGCTCTCTCTCCCATAGAAGGGGCCACATCTGGCATTTCTACAGCACTTTAAAGTTGGCAGAGCCCATTCACGCCATTTGTCTGTGGGGAACCTCAGATCCCCAGAGAGCAGGCAAGAGTGTGAGTCTGGGGCCAGAATCTCTGGGTTCAAATCCTGCCTCCACCACCTCCTAGCTCCCCTGTGCAAGTTCTTTCCCCCATTGGACCTTCAGTTTCCTCACCTGTAAACTGGGGCTAACAATGCTATCTCTTTGTAGGATTGTTATAAGGTCTATACATGTAAAGCATGTAGGACAGTGCCTGGCCTGTAAAATCTGTCTGTCATGTCTGAGATCTTTATCATCCTCCCCATTTTACAGATGAGCAAACTGAGGCTCTGAGAGGCTAAGGCACTTGTCCAGGACCACAGAGACGATGGCTGTCAGAGCCAACTCTTTAACTCAGATCCATAGTGTCTGGACCCGCATCCCACCTACCATGTGTCAAGGGCTGTGCCCTTTACGCCTCATCTCGTCCCACAGTTGTCCTCGGAGGGAAGTCTCCTCATCTCCCATTTCACAGGTGAGGGAACAGACGTCCGGGATGCGCATGGAACTGGCCCAAGGTCCCACAGCCAGTAAGGGAAGAATTCCCCAGAATTCAGATCCAGGGCTCCCTGTTCCCAAACCCGCAGTGAAGGCGGTTTCCTCCTCCCTTCCTTCCCGACAGGCCCCAGCTGAGGGCAGGGGGCTGCAGGGACAGGGGACCAGCTGGGGCCTGTAGGGAGGGCAGGCTGGGCAGCCACCCCTGGGGCTCCAGAGATCGCCCGAGTTCCAAACTTTGTCTGCTGGAAATTCTGCAGAGTTCAATCCTTTGCAAAGCCTGAGCCTCCTCTGAGAGCGGTAAGGAGAGGGGAGAAGGACGCACTTTCTCTCCATCCTCTCCCTTTGGCATCTGCAGAGCTGTGCACGTGCATCAGAAGAAGGTACATCTTCAAGGGCTCCAGCATAAACCCCACACAGATGGATTTTTCTGAACTTCATTATCTTTCCCTCCCAAGGTCAGAGGTGATGTCAATAACTTCCTGCCCACTGCCTGGCGCAGATCTGCGGCGAGGCCGCACGCCTGTTTTAGGAGCTGTAAATCCTTCTCCCTTCCCCTAGAAATCATTTGGAAACCCGGTTGCTAAGTCCACCTAAATCCAGCGGTCCATGAGCCAAAGGCCTCTTCTGGGCTCGTGCTCGGCTGTTGAGGCTCCATCTCCCCAGACCAGGTTCTATCCAGGGTCAGGGGAGCCGCAGGACCCGCAGAGGCCAGACCCAGAGAAAACCCCCCAAACCAAGTGGCAGTTGCTGCCCCAGCCTGCCTCGGCCCTCACCAGTCACCCTGGGGTGGGTGCTCTCACCAACCAGGCCAAGAAAAATTCCTAACAAGTCTGCAGGGAGAGAATCCACCTGGTGCCAGAGCTTCACCCTCAGGCATATAACAAGCCCTTGTCAAGCTCCAGAGAACACCCTGGTTCTGAAGTGGCCCAAGCATTTGACTCGGAGTCCCATCACTTTACAAAGCCAGAGGGCTTAAGGCAGCATCTCCTCCAGGTGGGGAGGCAGGAAGTGTAGCCTACTTCCAGCCCCTCTTCCCTGCGGCTCTAGAGAGCTGTGTGGTGCTGCGAGCAGCGGGGGCTGAAGATGGGGAGCCCTCCTGTGCACGGGGCACATGCACGACCTGCCTGAGGTCACACAGGGAGTGAGGCGCAGAGCTGGACTGAACCCAGGTCCACCGGGTTCCCGAGCTAATGCCCTTAACACTTAGGCGGCAGTCTGCAGATTCCCAGAAGAGGGTGGGGTGTGCGGAGGACTGGGAGGCCCAGGCCTGAGAGCCCCAAAGTCCTGAAACACTCCTTGCTCCCCCCAAGTGGTGGGGGCACGTCTCGAAGCTTCTACTCCTCGCAGAGGCAGCTAGCGCCAGTAAACTACTCCCGGTAATGGAGATGTTTGCCTGGGGAATTAGGGAAGCAGTAAACAGAAGCCCTGAGTAATTAACCATGGACTGTGGATGTGCTCAGCCTTTCAATGCTGCCACCCCTGCAGTGGCTTCCCCTGCAGTGAGGTGATACCACTGGGCGGCGTTTGTCTGCCGAGATGAGCAGATGAGAATCAGAGTCAGAGCCATGGAGAGTCAGGGGATGCTTGCAAGACCACTGAGCATCATTCCCTCATTGGCCAGATAGGGAAAGCAAGGCCCCGAGCGGGAGAGACAGCTGCCCAAGGACACACAGCTGAGGGAAGAGATGGAGCTCATGCCCTGCTCACTGTGAGTGCAGCCGGGTCATCAACCCAACTTTGTGGTGTCCCTTTGCCCTGACCTCACCTTTGTAAATAGTCCATTTATTAAACTCTCCTCAGAAGCAGCTCGAGCCATAAACCAGTAGGAACACTTCATGGTGATTTTGAGGAACTGGAGGCTGAGTGAGGACTAGCTGGAGAGTGAGAAACTCAAGAAAGCCACAGGACAAGGAGCCAACACACTTACTGGAAAAGACAACATCCAAAAAACTGACCATACCGAATGCTAGCAAGGATGCTGAGCGACAGGAACTCTCACGTATTGCTGATGGGAATGCAAAATGCCACCTTGGAAGACAGTCTGGCAGTTACTCACAAAGCTAAACATAGTCTTCACCTTATGATCCAGCAATCACACTCCTAAGTGTTCACCCAATGATTTGAAAATTTATGTTCGCACAAAAATCTGCACATGAATATTTATAGCAGCTTTATCACAATCACCAGAACCTGGAAACAATCAAGGTATCCTTAAATAGATAAAGGAGTAAATAAAATGTGGCACATCCACATAATGGAATATTATTCAGTGATAAAAAGAAATGAGCTATCAAGCTATAAAAAGATATAGATGAAACTTAGATGCATGTCACTAAGTGAAAGAAACCTGTCTGAAAAGGCTATATAATGTGATTCTAATTATATGACATTCTAGAAAAGACAAAACTATTAAGACAGTAAAAAGATCATCTAGTGGTTGCACAGGTTGGATAGAAGGACAGGGTATATTTTAGGAGGTTGAAATTATTCTGTATGATACTGTAATGGTGGATACATGCCATTATGCATTTATCAGAACCCATAGAACTTTACAGCGCGGAGAGTAAGTCTTAGTGTATACAGATCTTTAAAACATCGTGTAGGTGGTCAGAGAATCTAACTGTATTGCAAATGTAGGAAACAACCTGAGTAAAGAGAGTGGAGGGGAAAAGTGCTGACCTAAGTAGCTTTGGAAATGAGTTGATTCTGTAAGACTAAGATAAAAGGAACTATACATAAGAACTGTGTGCTGGTGGGTAAAGTTGTTTCCCAAGAGGATATCGATGAACAATTCTGATACTGCCATGCGTATACTCTGGAATTGAACAATTAGGCAGATGATTGAGGGACTGTGGGAGCCAGATTTCTCACTGTTAGACTGGGATTTTATATATAAGCAAGGGGAGGAGGCTGGAATGATTCATGAGGTTATGGATTAGAGTTGGAAGCATCAGCATGAACTCTGTGTTGCTTAATATCAATACTGACAGCTGTAGGGGCTTCCCAGGTGGCGCAGTGGTTGAGAGTCCGCCTGACGATGCAGGGGACATGGGTTCGTGCCCCGGTCCGGGAGGATCCCACATGCCGCGGAGCGGCTGGGCCCGTGAGCCATGGTCGCTGAGCCTGCGCGTCCGGAGCCTGTGCTCCACAACGGGAGAGGCCACGACAGTGAGAGGCCCGCGTACCGCAAAAAAAAAAAAAATACTGACAGCTGTGTATAGAAATATTTTTGGACACGTGTATATAAATCACTTAGCATACATCCGTACAGCTCTTTGCTCTATTAGTTGAGAGGGTCTAAAAGAAATGACACCCCAGTCACAACAAGCACAATTAATGGGCAGATCTTGGTGCCTCATATCATTCTCCAATGAAACAAACCAGGATTCCTTAAAGAAATGGCTGATTCTAGGACTGGGGCAGGAAATATACAAAACAACCCTGCAGCAGGTTGTAGGGCCAGAAAATAGGGAAGTGCCCCACAAAGCTACAACAATAACAGAAAGCCACATTGATGGCGGTATGACAAAGGGACACAGGAGCCAAATGAAAGAGTTCCCAATGGTCAAAGTTAGAACAATTTGAACAGCAAAATAAAGTAGTATCGGAATAAAACCCAAAGACTACAATAAATATCCATGAGTCCAGGCTGATATAAATGATTGAATAAGTTAATAAATTAATATATTTATTTATTATGTGTTATTAATTTAATAAATTATTCATGGGAGACAAATCTGCCATGAAGAAGTCCAAGTAATTTGTGTAGATATTCTGCCCTCTTGGAGGGGCAGCATGGCTCCTACTCGTGTGTGGGCTGCACATAATGAATTCCTTGCAAAGAGCACAGCATGGAAATGCATGTGGCGGGGAAGAGTAACTTCACAGGAAAACCTGGCAAGCATCACCTTAGCCAGATGATCGAGGTCAACACCAACAGTGATAAATCATGTTGATAATATGGACCTTGGCAAGGCGTGATGAAAATGAGACTTTGTGGTCATCCTTCCAAAAATTCACAGCCCCAGTCTTATCATGAGGAAAACATCAGGCTAATTCCAATAAAAGGACATCCAAAAATAAATGTGACCAGTATTCCACAAAAATGTCAAGGTCATCAAAACCAAGGAAAGTCTGGAAACTGTCACAGCCAAGCCTCAAGGAGGCATGATGATTAAACATAATGTGGCATCCTGGACGGGATTCTGGACCAGAAAAATGACATGAGGTAAAAACTAAGGAAATCTGAATAAAGTAAACTTTAGTTGATCATGCTGTCCTAATGTTGGTTTATTAATTGTAACAAATATCCCAAAGTGATATAAGATGTTAATAGTAGGGGAAATTGGGTGCAGGATATTTAATGAGTCTCTATACTACCTTCTCAATTTTTCAGCAAATCTAAAACTGTTCTAAACAGTAAATTCCATTTTAAAAGAAAAAATAGTTAAAGCTAAAGAAAAAATGAATATTCTCAACACTCCACAAAGAACTATTTTTGACATTTCCATTTCTTTGCTTCCAATACTCTTTGTTTTGAGCTTATAATTAAGTGTCCTGGCGTGTTCTTGGTTATGGTTTTGTCTTTTAACGTTATGGTTTTGAGCAATCACTGTTTTGTTACGAGTGTAACCTCATAGCCTATCTCACAGCTGTTTTTGTTCATGGTGGAACATTCTACCAAGTGGACCATCTTGAGTTTAGTAACTGAACTCCTCATGTTGGGTTGATTGGGTTGTTCTCAAATTTTTGCTATTATAAGTAAGCCTAGAGACACAAGCTTCCAGAAAGGGATAGATGGGAGTCCTGAAGCCTCATTTTTCTTTCAAAAAAATACCTAATGCATATGCTACCAGTTCACTGAAGAGGCAGAATCTGATGGGGCACAAACAGGAATAGCATCAATTCCCCCAGCCCTGCCTTCAAACAGGCTCCCTCTGAGCCCCCTACTCACCCCCAACGGGCACCACAGTTGCTTCAACCTTGAGCTCACCTTCAGCTGTAACAGCGTCTGGTGGAATTAAGACCTGCCCACTTATCAGCATGAAAAGATCCAGTCAGGTCCCCCCCTCCCTAGCTCAGGACCCACCAGGGTTCAGAGACCCCAGCTGGGGAAGTGTGGAGGTGGAGTACAGGCTCTGCTCGTTCCCTCCCCTTTCCCCTCTAGGATCCTGGCAGAGGACGGGAAGACTTTAGGGAAAAGGGGAGCAATTTTACTCTTGGCTGGTGCTGTCTGTGGTCCTCCCCCAGCTGTGGAGGTCCTGGGCACAGTGGGTGTGCACATGCCAGTTCTCTCCTGCGGCACAGATAGATGTGGTCATTGGAGCTACACTGTTCCGTGACAAAGGGCACGCTATGTGGCTGATCTTTTGTGTGCCACCCCGAGCCCAAAGGTCTTCCTTGTTCAGTCCACCCACTGCTGGGATCCCCTTCCCCCCAGGAAGGGCTCCCAATGAGATTATTCAAGGCTCAGTGAAAATCTGTGTCTTCCACGTGTGTCTTACTCCACTTGGGGCTGCTATAACGAAAGTATCATAGACTAAGCGGCTTATAAACAGCAGAAGCTTACTCATTACTGTTCAAGAGGCTGGGAAGTCCAAGCTCAAGGTGCTGGCAGATTTGGTGTCTGGTAAGAGCCCTCTTCCAGGTTTATAACAGTCTGTCTTCTCTTTGTGAGCTAACACGGCAGAAGGGGCAAGGGATCTCTCTGTGTCTCTTTTAGAAGGACACGAATCCCATTCATGAGGCTCCACTCCCATCACCTAATCACCTCACAAAGGCCCCACCTCCTAATACCATCACACTAGGGAGTTGGTATCAACACATGAGTTTTGAGAGGAGGGGGACACAAACATTCAATCCATAGCAACACGGAGCACAGAAAATTCCCCACCCCTCCACTCCCCACCTGAGAGCACAGCTGCCCTTCCCTGCCCCCTCATCCAACCCTGCCCTGTTGAACAGCCCTGGCCAACTTCCAACCAACCTCAGACCTTCTGAATTCTCCAGACATGTTGATGTAGGTGACTGTATCTCCCAACAGTCGTCACGTGAGGAAACTGAGGCAGAGAGAGGTTAAATCCCACATATAACACAGAGGATCAACAGAGCCAAAAGTTTGCTCTCTGAAAATATTTAAAAACAGAGAAGACTCTGGCGAAATTGAACAAAAACAGAGAGAGAGTGACAGCACAAATAAGCTATATAAGCAACAGAAAAGGGAAATCACCACAGAAATTACAGAGATAACGCATGGAAATTTGCATGAACAACTGTATAATAAATTTAAAATTTTAGATTAATAGAATATATTCCTAGAAAAATATAACTACCAAAACTGACCCAAAGAGAATTTTTTTAATCTCCATAATTTTGTAATCATTAAATTGAATCAATAGTAGAAATCTTCCCACAAAACACTTTATCCACATGGTTTTATAAGTGAGTTCTCCCAAATATTTAAGACAGAAATCATTCCAGTTTTGTGCTAATACTTTCATTTATGAGACCAAAAAACCCTTAAATCCAAAGTCAGACCCAAAATGGGAAATTATGGAGCACACTCACTCAAAAGTGTGCATGCAACTTTGGCAAGAAAATTCCAGCAATGAATAAATTAGATAATATATTATGACCAGGTTTGTTTATTCCTAGGAATGTGAGGCTAGTTTAGCATTAGTTGATGAATTAATGTAATTGAGCACCTTAGCAGATCTTTTTTTTTTTTTTTTGGCGGTACATGGGCCTCTCACTGTTGTGGCCTCTCCCGTTGCAGAGCACAGGCTCTGGACGCGCAGGCTCAGCGGCCACAGCTCACGGGCCCAGCCGCTCCGTGGCATGTGGGATCCTCCCGGACCGGGGCACGAACCCACGTCCCCTGCATCGGCAGGCGGACTCTCAACCACTGCGCCACTAGGGAAGCCCTAGCAGATCTTTTAAAAGCATACAGTCATCTAAATAGATGCAGAAAGGGCATTTGATAGAAGTTGGCATTCATTCACAATAAAACTTAGCAAACTAGAAATGAAAGGAATAAAAGGGCTTCTGCCCAAAAGCCTACAGCAAACATCATATTTTGTGGTGAAATGTTGAAAGCTTTCCCTTTAAAATTAAGATCAGGAGCAAGACAAGGATGGCTGCCAACATTATTAATATTCAACATGGGAGGTCTTTTCTAGAGCGCTTAAAAACAAAAAGAAATGAAAAGTATACAGGTTGGAAAGGAAAAGCCAAAACTGTCATATTTGCCTATGCTGTGTTTGCCTCTCTGGAAAACCCAAAAGGGCCCACAGATGATAAGAGAGTTTAACATATTTGCTGGATTCAAAATCAATATACAGAGATAAAGATGCCATTTCCAAGAGAAGAGAAATTTTACAAACTTTCTGAGGTCAATAAGAAACCTAACAAAAGTTGTAAAGTTCTTTCCGTAGAAAATTAGTATTTGCATATGCCTGATATGAGCTTGGCATGTTGTAGCACTTCACTGAATGTGTGTTTCTGTTTTCCCCCTGCCCTATACCTGAGATGTTTGCATTTTCGTCTTAAAGACACCCTATCGGATTCGGAAGAACAATTTGTGCAGTGTTGAGTCTTACTGACCCCGTGTTCCATTAAAGACTAATATTTGCATAATGCATTTGCCAAACACCTTCACATTCATTATCTTGTGCCCAAGAGAAGGGGGTAATAATGATCACATTTGCACTGGAGGAAAGTGACCGGCAGGATCTAGTCAGTTTGGCGTCAGATCTTGGTCCCAGGTCTGTCCTTGTTTCTATGGCCGAGTTGTTTCACCTGCCCTGCACCTGTTTACCTGGCTTATTCACTGAGTAACTACATGGGCACTTACTGAGCCCTGTGCCAGGTGCAAGAGGCACAGCGATGTGCCCGGTGGGCACGAAGCTTGTCTTCCTGGGGTTCCAGCTACTGGGAGGTCCATATAATCACACAACGGGATGGCACTGTGCTACGTAAGATGCTGAGCGCAGAGGAGGGGAGCAAGGCGGCTTCCTGGAGGAAGGGGCACTTAATTCCAAGCTTGAAAGACAAGTCATCCAGAAATCAGGAGTGGGGAGGAAGTAGAAAAGAGTAAAAAAGGCATCCAGCCCGAGTAGACAGCATGTACTTGGAGGAGAGAGAGCTGTTAAGGAACAGGTAGAAGTTGGTCCAGCCAGAATGTAAGGTGCACAGACGTGGGGAGTGAGCAAGGAGATGCTCAGAAGCCAGCCATTCCAGGGCCCCGCACACTGGGTGGAAGAGTATGACCTTGACCTTAAGAGCAAGGGGCAGCCACTAAGGAGTAAACAAGGTAATGACAAAGCCAGACCTGTGCTTTAGAGGACAGAGTGGGCAGACTCGAGGGTGGGAAAGAGGAGGAGACCCTGAAATCAGGAAGTCGGGTTGGGTCAGAGGAGAGCCTTGTATGAACGGAGAGGACCCACTCTCTGCCATTCCAGCGACCTCATAACCTCATGAGCCCACTCCCAGCATCCATCCAGACTCTGGGCTGCAGCGACAGACACTAGTCCAGCAGCTGAGGCTTTAGAGGGGGATGGTTGGCCCCAGAGCTGGAGAAGAGGCTCAGATGCTCTCAGGACTAAAGAAAGAACAGCCAGAGCCAGGAGCTCAGGCCACCATACTCTCTCCTATACCATCTTTTATCTCTGCTTCTCTCTTCCTTTCTGCAAAGTGGCCATCATTACTCCTACTGTACCCAGGGCATGCCCCATGAGCCAGAAAGGTAGCCCCAAGCTGTTGCCAACCCCATGATCCCAAAAGCAATAGAGAAATTCCTCTAAAAGTTCCAGGAGAAAATCCCAGAGAGGAAGCCAAACAGCACATGGGAGGCATTCTGTCCGATGGCTACACTGCCTCACGTATAAAAACAAACCTTCACCACAGGCGCTGGCAATGTCCCTAGGAGCTGTCCGAGAACATGGCCTCAGACAGCAGACTATTAGGTAAAAGGCAGACCCCTTCCATCATTCCATGCTGCCTACAGCAAACAGTCCCCTGGCACCCACGACCCAGATCTTCCCCAGCCTCCTGTGGTCTCAGACAAGACCTTGCCTGGCAAACCCTCAACCCAGCAATTCCACGTCTAGGTTTTGATACTAGAGACAAATTCCCATGGGAACACAGCAAGGCTCGCACAGGATGTTCATTGCAGTGTAAGGATGTTCATGCAGAGGACAAAATGGAAACAACCTTAATATCCATTATAGGGAAATGGGGAATGGCGAAAGAAAAGGAGAAAGCAAAGGAAAGAGGGAGAGAGAGAGAGAGGGAGAGGGACAGAGAGGGAGAGAAGGGAAGGAAGAAAAGAGAAATAGCCATGTATTTGAGATAAATTACTTCATTAAAACCAGTGAGGTCCCTCTCTGTATACTCACATGGAAAGATGTCTATGATATCGGCAAATTATTTAAAAGCTAGATGCACAAATACATATAATATGATAACTTTCATCTGTGATGTCCATTATGGCACTATTTACAATAGCCAGGACATGGAAGCAAACTAAATGTCCATTCACAGAGGAATGGATAAAGAAGATGTGGTACATATATACAATGGAATATTATTCAGCCATAAAAAGGAACAAAATAATGCCATTTGCAATGACATGGATGGACCTAGAGATTGTCATACAGAGTGAATTAAGTCAGAAAGAGAAAGACAAATATCATGTAATATTGCTTATATATGGAATCTAGAAAAAAAGGGTACAGATGAACTATTTGCAAAGCAGAAATAGAGACATAGATGCAGAAAACAAACTTATGGTTACAAAGAGGGGAGAGAGGATGAGATGAACTGGGACATTGGGATTGACATATATATACTACTATATATAATATAGATAACTAATGAGAACCTACTTATAGCACAGGGAAACCTACTCAGTGTTCTGTGATGACCTAAATGGGAAGGAAATCTAAAACATAGTGGATATGTGTATACGTATAACTGATTCACTTTGCTGTACAGCAGAAGCTAACAAAACATTGTAAAGCAACTATACTCCAATAAAAATTAATAAAAAATAAAATAAAATTAAGCCTGCATGTGTGTGTGGTGTATCAATGCAAAGACAAGGGTCTGTGAGGGTCCCATATCACACCCGTGTCAGTGGTACGAGGCGGGATGGGCTTTGGAGGGGAACGCAGCACAGAGGTAGTCTTTCTCTGTATGACCTGCTTGAATATATAACAATAAGAGGGATTGCTTTAAGGCTTTGGATAATTAGAAATAATTTTAAATAAATGAGAGAAAACAAAATGACACGCAATGTTGCTTGTAAATGCAAATTAGAAAAAAAGTCACCTAAATACAAAAATACATCTAGAGGGAACTAAAATAAATGATGGTGCCTGTTACAACAGAACACCAGGCAGCCAGTGAAAGACAGAGATGATTTACATGGGGAGATATTCGCAAATGAAAAGCAATTACAAATTAGTGTGTACCAAGTATTCTTATGTTGTAAAAGAAAGAAAGTTTAGAATATGCATAGAAAAATATAAGTCATAGTGGAAAGAGTAGGACTTAGAAACCTACGGACCTGGGTTTCAGTCTCATTAATAGTTATCAGTGGAGTATTGTGGGGTTCACTCCACCGCTCTGAGCGTCAGTTTACCCGTACTGAAAATGAGAATAACAACAGTGTCTGCCTCATGGGGTTGATGTGAGGTTTAACTGAGCTAATGTAGCCAAAAGGCTTATCATGGAGAACACAAGACAGCAAGATGATGATGATGATGATGATGATGATGGTGGTGGTGGTGATGGTGATGATCTTCTAGTGTTTCATCCAGGAAGTAGTTTGAGACTAAGGGAAGGGAACAGGGCAATTTTCTTCTTAAACATCTTTATTGGAGTATAGTTGCTTTACAGTGTTGTGTTAGCTTCTGCTGTATAACAAAGTGAATCAGCTATTTTACTCTTTATACACTCTTACAATATTTGAAGGTTTAACAGTGAGATTGTGTTACTCTCTCCTCTGGACTGAATTGTGTCCCTTCCCCCAGTTCTCACATTGAAGCCCTAACCCTACCCCACACTGTGATTGTATTTGGAAATGGGGCCTTTGGGAGATAATCAGGGTTAGATGAGGTCATGAGGGTGGTGCCCTCATAATGAGGTTGGTGCCTTTATAAGAAGAGACACCAAACTGCTCACTCTTTCTGTCTCTCTCTTTCTCTCTGTCTCTCTCTTTCTCTCTGTCTCTCTCTGTCTGTCTCTCACCATATGAGGGCATGGTGAGTAGGAGGCCGTTCGCCAGCCAGGAAGAGATCCCTCAGCAGAACCCGACCATGCTGGCACCCTGATCTCAGACTTCCAGCCTCCTGAACTAAATAGACAAATTGTTGTTTAAGTTACCCAATATATGCTATTTGTTATGGCAGCCCGAGCTGACTAAGACACTCTCAAAGTTTAAAAATACATACGCTAATAAAGACTAAAGGGGGAAAATAACCTTGCTCAGCAGCCGACTGCAACGTGTCTGTTCTGCTGACCTCTACACCCTGGCACTGCCCTCAGAGGAGGCTGCTGGACCACCTTGTGGGTGAGTACACCTGACCACATCCCCTCTCATCCTGAGAAAATCACAGCCACACAGTGATTATGGAGGAGGACCAGGGGCTGTGCCAGGCTCTCAGAACACAGTGAGACAGACAAAAATGATCCCTCCCCCCGGGGGAGCTTGGGAGCCAGAGGACCGGCAAAGGTAGGTGACAAGTGTTCTCCTGTCGCCTGCCAGCATCCTGCGATTTAATACAGTTTGGACATTCTTCCAGCTGAGTGGCAGCTGGGGCTCCAGCCACATGAAATCAGGCAGATAAAAGCCGGAGCAAAGAGCACTGAGACCTTGGCTCCCTGTCGTTCTGCCGCCATCTCTGCCAGAGCCCAGCTGGCATGTTAAGTTGCTGAATCAATAAGGAAGTGGATCAGGGCTGAAGGGAAAAGAGAGGCTGAGAATTCCATAAAATTGCTCCTTCTTTGAGAGTCACATGGTTCTGCTGTCGTACCTTCTGGCGTCAGGGAGGCACATCCAGCGACGCGGAGGAGACCCCCGGCCACTGGCAGTGGATTCTGCGCACCTACTGTGAGCCAGGCCAACACAAGGCCCCAGGGATGCAGCAGCGACAGGACAGGCGAGGCCCTGCCCATGGATACCATCAGCATGATGACAGTAAATCACAGTCCTTCATGCTCTCTGCTCTGTGCTCACTGCTCTCACCCATTTCTCTTAACCGTTGCAGCCACTCTATGAAGGAGGGTTACTGTCATCCTATTTTACAGAAAATGAAACTGAGTTTCAAAAAGACGTTACCCACTGGGATATGACCTATGTAACAGCAGAGTCAGAATGTGAGCCCAGGTCCATCTGTGCCGAGGGTATGCCCTGGCTCACCACACAGTGTGACTCCGTGACATACATTAGAATATTCTAGAAGTGAGACCCAGGCCCAAGGTCTCCCCATAGTCAGGGTCAGACCCCAAGTGCAATTCCTTGCACACACCCAGATAGGGGCTGGACAAGCCTTAAAGTGGTGTCTTAAATATAATGTCAATCCTGACCCCATGCCTCCTCCCTGCAGCCACTGTCTCCTTTATCTTTTCAACCCCACCCTCTTGGTTTTAACTGTTTATGCATCTGTGTTGCTGATTCACCGTGTGGTCCGAGAGGGAGTACCCAGCGCAGGGCCTACACACAGTAGGGCAGATGACATGCGGTTCTGAAAGGGACCTGGAGTCCCATGGGAGAGGGGGGGATAGGGTCTCAAGTCCCATCTTTGCTCTTCACCAGCGACATGCCCCAGGCACTTTGCACCCAAGGGTCTCCTGCCCTCCCATGTAAGGCCCGAGAGCATCCTCACCTCCTCCAAGGCTGTGGTTGGAGTTCAAAAGAGAAAACGGGTGTAAAGCTCTCAGCACAGAGCCCGGTACTTACCAAGTTCATGATGAGATTCGTGGCTATTAAGGATGATGATACTTATACAACTGCTTGAAAAAAATATAAAACCAGAGGTTGTTATTTCCTTCTCTTTTGAGACTTCTGCTCCCTCTTAGCATTCATTCATTGATTCATTCATTCAATCCACTCACATGAATTGGGTACCTTCCACAGCCCAGCAGGGCTCCTCCTGGGCCTACACGGGTGAAGGGGACAGGCAGGGTCCTGCCCTCCTGGGACTGATAGTCCTGTGGGGAAGAGTAACGACCATCAAGGAACCAGACTAATGAATTAAACCATTGCAGGGAGTTCCCTGGCGGCCCAGTGGTTAGGACTCCATGGTCTCACTGCTGAGGGCCCGGGTTCAATCCCTGGTCGGGGAATTAAAATCCCACAAGCCTTGTGGCCAAAACAAAAACACTGCAGCCTGGGACAAGGAAAGCAAGGAAAAAATAGGATGCTGTAAAGGAGAATGATGCTTTTTCTGCCAGGATCATTCTCCTTAGTGTGAGAAAGAAAACTCATGACCCATCACCCCACCAGCGTCGGCAGGGCACTGAGCTCCTCAGTGACCCTTGAGCTGTCCCCTCTGTGTCCCGCAAGACCCATGCCCTGCCTGGCCCACCCCCGCCCCCTGTGCAGCCCCCAAGTTCCTGATGGTTCCACAGCACCTGCTTGGTGGTGCCCCCTGCTGCCCACCGTGCCTTCTGTAGCCGACCATCCTGGGGCCCCTGCCCAGCTCTCAGCACCTCCCTGTCTTGCACACTGCCCACTCTCAGCCCTGGGAGGGGAGGGCCCCTCAGGGATGGGACCATCTTGACCCCTTGGCCTTAGCCAATTGGACCAGGACTGGACACTTGACCCAGGCCAGGCCAATCAGGCTTGGATTCAGCCTGAGAGACCCTGGCCAGTGTCTGTGGGAGGAGAGAGGGCCCCTTGGCTAGAGCCCCAAGTCACCTTGTGGACTGTAGAGGGAGAGGATGGGGCAGGGATGAGGGAGGAGAAGGGGCCTGGTGCTTCCTTTCCCACAGCCCAGCTGCCCCTCCCCTGGGGTCTGTGCCCCCTCCGTGCCCCCACCAGTCCATGTATTGAGCTCCTAGTTCATCACTTAAGCCAGAGAACCTTGATTCACCTCCCCTCCCCCTCCCCTCGTGGCCAAGTCAATGGCTTCCCTCCCACAGCCCCTCAGAGCCCCTCTGGGCTCTGTGACTTCTCTGTTACTTCCCAAGGGCCAGACTCCTGGTGTTTGCTGAAGGAGTGAGAGAATGAGTGAGTGGGTGACAAAACCTCTGCGCACCCTCCCTGTGGGAGGAGCCAGGGCCCAGGGAGGCACAAACTGGGTCTGATTCAGGCTCTGCTGCTTCCTGGCCCCGTGGTCTCGATCTGATGTTTGTCCTCCCTGGGCGTCCACCTCCTCAGTGGGGAGGGTGGGCTGGGCACGCGGGTGATGTGGGGAACATGCTGGCCTGGGGCAGCACCCAGTCAATGTCATAAGGAATGACAGATGCCAGTTGTGGCCCCAGCATCCTTCTCCCTGATGCCTGTTCTTAGAGTCCTCCCCAGGAGGTGAGGGGGGCTCACGATCTGCAGGGACGCTAGAGGCAAACACCAGGTCAGGTGGCCTAATGGCTTCTTCACTGGGAGGGGGGTAGGGCAGGGACCCCAACCCCACCTGAGCAACCTCAGCTCTGTCCTCCCCAAGGAGTCCAGCTCAGGCCCCGATGTCCTCCTCCAGGCCCGTCAGCATCTGTCCCAAGTGTCACTGTGGCCACAGGGATGTGCAGGCAGAAGGTGACCTGCCATGGTGCCAGCTGAGGGCTGAGCAGGACCCCAGCTGCTCAGCTCTGTGGTCAGATGGCAATAGGACTGCAGGCCATGGCTGGGGGAGGGGCAGGGAGAGGAATGGAAGAGATGCGCATGGGGTGGGGGAGGGGAGGAAGCAGAGAAAGAGAATAATGGTTTCAGATTCAGAGAGGAGAACTTAGCCCTTTAATTCAGTGTGTGTTTTCAACGGGATAGATTTCTTTTTAAATTATTATTATTTTTAAACCCTAAGTGTCTAAATCTGTCTTTTGCCAGTGTTCAGATTTCAGGCCCACACCATGCGCCTCCCCCTGACTCTTGCTTGGGGGGCCTGACTCACCTGTGTAGCTTTCTAGGCTGGTCCAGGTAGGGGTGGGGCTACCCAAGAAGACAGGATGGCCAGACCATGTCCGCTGGGCCTCGTCCTCTGACACCCCAGGGACTGAGCACTCAGAGGGAATGGGAAAGTGGCTGGACAGCTCGCAGTTTGGGTACTTGGGGAAATCACCCCATGTCCGTGGGCTTCAGTGTGTCCTCGTGTGTAAAAGAAGATTAATTCTAAGGGCCGTGGCGGAAAGGGGAAGTGCTGTGAAAATGTGGGAAGAAACGTGGACTCCCCTCCCCGTTTCTGATGTGAGCAGTCTCTCGGGAAATGTTGGGCTCCTATGCCTCACGCCCACGGCTCCTCCCTGCAAAGCCACAGCAACTGGGAGGATTGTGCAAATAATATAAAACCAACCCAAATTGACTTAAAATGGGAACTTAATGGCTGCAATAGCTGAAAACTCCACCGGGAGCTCCAGTTCTGACCTGATTTCACCAGGGGTCCCCACAATCTCCCGGGACCTGTTTCCTCTGGCCTCCATCTCTCACGTCTCTCACTCCTGATGCCTCCGGGCTGGCTGTCTCAGCAGCACTGCTGCTCTGGGTGCAGGAGTCTGTTCCTAGGAGCCCAGCTCCAGCTCACACAGTTAGGCCACATACCCCTCAGAGCCAATCGCTGTGTTCATGGCAAAAGGCATGTCCAGATCAGCGTGGGCCCAGGTCACCCCATCCTGATCTCGAAGACTGACACTGGGGACAGGGAGTCCCTCCAAAAGAAAACCAGGAGCTTTTTAGCAAAAGAAGGGGATTGGAAGCTTAGTGACCTCACACATCACTTGAGCGCTGTGAGACTCACTTACATCACAAAAAAGCAGTGGACAGTGGTAAAGACCTACAGAGTTCCTGCTAAGGTGTCAACATCACTACCTGATCAGGCAGTTCTGTTCCACCTGTTCTTATCCCCATTTTACAGATGAAGAAACTGAGGTTCAGAGAGGTTAAGTGACTTGGCCTGGGGTCACACAACCAGTCCATGGAGGAACCAGGGTGCTATCTCAAGACCTGCTCTTAACCACCACGCTGCACTGCCACCCTAAAGGAAATAAGGACAGCCAGCACAGTGATACTAATGACGACAGCTTGGGGCTGGCTGAGGATGTGGTGGTGACTGCCCAGCGAGGGCAGGCTGAGCGATGGATTCTGGGAAGTTGTAGGTTCCCTGTCTCCCTGCTGTTCCACCCCCTAGCTCCACCCCCTCCAAATGCTCAAGGGGATGCGACCCACCCATCAGGGCTGCAGTACTTCCTTCAGCTAGAGGCCTTGCAGTTCTATAAAAATCAAGGGGAAACGTGGCCCCAAATTCCCCCCTCCTCTCTCCTTTCCCCTCCCTGCTTCTCACCTCTGGTCCCTGCTGTACCAACAAGAGGGGAAAGGAAAGTCGAGCCTCCCAGCATGTATCACTGTGGGACTAGAAGCCCAGTAACAACCTTTATACTTTGGCGAGGGGAGGGGAGGATGCATGGGTCACAGTAGTGCTGAGCTGAGGTAGGAACACATGTTTCCCTGGGCAGATGTGTGTCTCTGGGTGGGAAGCAGGACCTGCAGAGATGCTCACAGCCAGCGCTGGCCTGAGGTCAAGGCGGCCTCCTCCCAGGGGCTCTAGAGAGGGCAGTAATGACTCCAAGGGGGATATGCGCTGATGGGGATTTCGGGCACAGAGGGAGGCTGTTCTGATGCCGGGAGCCTTCACTGTGCTTGCGGGTGAGCTTGACCTACAGGGAGAGCTGATCCTACAGCTCAGAGTGGCAGAGTCAGAAAGGCCCTTGGAGAAGGGGTCACCCCTGCTTTGGGGAGCAGAGGCCACCCAAGATGGACTGAGGGCCAGGCTGCCTGCTCCCCAGACCCACCCTCAGGCTGTATCTGTCCCTGAGCTCAGGGACCACCACTGTGGCTGGAGGAACTGGTCTGAGCCCGAGGCCTCCATCCCTACTCTGAGAACCTGAGCTTGACCATCTCTGCACCGGCCCTGGCCTGCTCTCTAATGAGGCCTCTGCCTGGGATCCAGCCCTGCTGGTCTGAGGCCCTGCTCTGCTCCTACAGTCCCTCACCACCACCACCCAGCCACAGCCCAGGCTCCCATCTACCCAGCAGTTAATGGGCTGGCATTATGATCCTCAAATTACAGATGAGAAAACTAGGCTTAGAGGAGTGAGGCGGGGAGGAAAGTGCATCTCAAACCCAGGTGTCTATGGCTCCAAAGGTCAGTTCTGCACAGGCTGCTCTGCCTCAGCTCTCCAGGGCTGAGAGCCTGGGCCAGGGGGCGGGGGTGGGCCAGGAATGGCCTGCAAACAGACCAAACTTGTGGGCAGAGGGGGGTCTAGGAGAGAGTGCAAGAGGGCTGGTGGAACCAGCCAGGCCTCACCCTGGGTTCACTTCTACCCCTGAACTCTGCAGGGCTTGTTGGACATTCCATGTTGTTTCTTGCCTCTGCCATTTGGCTTTGACTGCTCACTCCGTTCTTCTTAAGATGAACTTCTCTCTATTTTGTCTGCTTGGCAAGCTCCTATTCATCCATCAAAACCCAGATTAGAGGACTCCTCCCTGCCATTTCCCAATCCCTATAAATTCTCGTCTTTACTCTACTGCTTCTGAACTAACATCCCGTGTATAAGTCCTTATCCACTAAATTGTCATTCATTTATTGCCTACTCATTCACACAGCTGGATATGAATGTTGGCAGGAGACTGGAAATCAACTGACCAGGACTGGACCCATGAATGCCCTCTGAGGCATGGCCACTCCCATCCCTGTGCCCCTGTGCCCCTGACTCTCCCCTGGCTCACGGCCCATCCCCTCACGAGATGTGGCATTTCCAAAGGGCAGGCTGAAAACTTTGACTTCTTTAGTGTCATTGTCAGCAGCGGCTGGCACAGAAAGTGCATCACGGATCCAGGAGGGGGCAGCCTTCTCTGCTTCTGGGTGGAGCCCAGTCCGCCTCTGGTGACCAGGCAGCCCAGGGAGCATGAGGACCCAGCCCGCTTGACCACAGGGGCACAGCCCACAGGACAGCCTCCAGGCACCTCCACAAGCTTCCCGGGTAGAGATCAGTGACAGACAGCGGGAGGGGACACAGAGGAGCCTCCACCCGTGACCATAGCTGTTGACGGGCTGGGTTTTGAGCCCACATGAGACACCCAAGGGACCCTCAAATTGAGGGAGAGGCTTTCAAGGGACCACAGTTCACTCAGGTACAGGAGGGATCAGAACTGGCAAGATTAAGTTTACCTGTTAGATTCTCCCTTTTTCCACCCGTAGATGGTGAGACCCAGCGACATTCAGAGACTGTGGCCACCTAGCCTGGGGTCAGTCCCCCCACCTAACACCTGCCCCCCATCAGGTGGCCTGACACAGAGTCGGGATCTCCAATGGCTCCTGTTGGTTGAAAGGCTCCAGATCTCCCAACCCCGGTGACACAACGACATCTCCAGCCCTAGAGCTCTCTGCAATGCGCACGACAGTGCCTGGGGGACCCCACGCACACGCTCCACCTACCAGATTTGTATGTAGCGCAAGGAGGAGAGCGTGGCAGCTTATTTGATTTTCTTTGAACAAATCAACTTTCTGCCCTGGCCAAGCAGCGTGGAGATTTCAGTGTGTACAGACGTCAGAGAGAGGAAAACGAACATCCAGTTCTGCGGGTTTTATTGGTCTCACCACGCTCACCTGCCATCCCTCCCGGGTCTCCCCTGAGGCCTGGCTGTGTTCTCAAAGCCCCATGCTGCCACCCGGGCATAAGCGCCCCATGGCAGCCTTGCCTCCTGTCTCTGTGTCTCTCCTGCCCTGCACCCCCTTCTCTCTCCTCTCCCTCCTCCTCCCTTGCTGCTAGCCCTCTCTGAGCACAGGGAAACGTGATCTCAGAAGCGTCGCCTTCCTTTAATCAGGACCTAATTCCTTATCCCAGAGCTCAGAGATGGAAGTTTCCAAGAAGACAAGGAAGGCGCTAGTGGTGATTAACGCTTCCCTGCTCTCTGGAAAATAGGACTTAGTCCAGGATGTGGATTTTTTTTTAAGGTGCTTTACCATAGGAGATTCTGGGAGGCCAGCCCCTGGCTTAGCAAATACCCCACAAGGCAAAGCAAGAATTTGGAGGAATGGGGGGTTGCCAAACTGAGAGACAAGAGAGAGGGTGAGCCTTGAGGCAGGGTTAGGGAGACCCCAAGCCAGGGGCAGGAGTCAGCTTGGCCCCCACTACCAGGATGCCTGGAGGTTGGGAGGGCCCTTCCTGGTTGTGCAGCTCTCCCGTCATCCTGTCCTGCCCACATTCCTTAACCAATTCTCCTTTGATTAAATATCTCTTCCATCCCGGAGGTGATGAGCGGATCCTAGTGGCTGGAGTAGGGGGGCACTTTGGGGGCACATGTCCTTGTGGATGAAGGAGAAGTTGAGGGTAGCTCAGAGGGAGATCAAATACCAAGTATAGGAGCTCAGGTTTTGACCCAAGGCTAGAGGAGCCATGGAGGGCTGGGGGTCTTGTGTGTGTGTGTGTGTGTGTGTGTGTGTGTGTGTGTGTGTGTGTGTGTGTGTGTGTGTTGCAGTGGAGGACAAGGTGGTTACGTGCTATAGGGAGGCTACTCAGTAGGGATGGATGGGAGGGGAGCCTGAGGCAGGGGGACCAGGTACAACGATGTTGCAGTGGTCCTGTGGGAGGTGGCAGTGACCTGGACCCAACCGGCACCCAGGGCTGCAGAGAAGGAGACAGATGCCATAACGGGGCAGCAGGTAGAGTGCACGCACACCCCCTCCTTAGCCGAACTCCCCAGCGCCCTCTACGGTCAGTCTGCGCATCAATGATTCTCAGATGCACACCAGATATGTTCAAGGTCACCAGATACTGTGAGGCAGTGCCATGTCCAAACCTAGAATAGGTCAAGGGACGTTTCAAAGGCGGAGATGACAGAGGTGGAGGGGGTGGGAGCTGAGGGCAGAGACGCCTGCATGTTCCAGGCCGGGTCGTCTTCCCCATCTCCCACTCATGGTTCACCCTGTCTCCTAAGGGCTGACCTACAGTCCAGGACCCGGCCTATCAGCCCCTCCTTAGCTGATGGCCTTTTCTCTGGGCCTCAGTTTCTTCCTCTGTCAAGTGGGTTAATGCCCCCTCCTCCCACCCTGTTGGGGCTGCAGTGAAATCATGCCAGGATAGGAAACCGGGGACGGCCCAGCACTGAGGTGACAGGGACCAGCATCTGTGTCCTCCTGTGTGTCCGGTCCCTTCTAGGACCAAATAGTGGGAGTTTTACCCCATGAGGTGACGTTGAGTTTTTCCACATCTGATGACTTCCAGGATTTGGCGGAGTAGGACCACATTTATGTCTGCCCCATGAACGGACCGATTAGCGCATAGATTTGAATTCTGGCTCTGACGCTGATCAGCTGTGCCCTCCAGCTGGGACCTCCCCTCCGGGCCCTCAGTTCCCTGTCTTGGCGTCTGTATGGTGGACAGTCATTTGCCCCCTGGGTTCCAAGTAAACATCACAGTAACACAGCACCGGATGCAGGGACCCAGAATACCTGGAGGCGGAACTAGGAAGACAGACTGTGGGCATGAAGTCAGCTGCCTCAGTGTTCACTCTTCTCCAGAGCAGGGAGACGGTGTCCCAGCCATGACGCGGCGTGTGCTTACCAACCACAGAGCTTCCGCAAATGTCAGTGCTGCCTGCGGGAAGCTTCCTGTGAACATCAGTCGGAAGGTCAGGAGGAGGTGACGTGGAGGGGAGTTCTGTGTGGACAGAGGGTGGGCAGGCCTCCAGGGAGGTCTCAAAGGGACAGGCCCCCAGTAGGTCCAGGAGGCCCCAGGTGGGCTGCTTCCCGGAACTTTGACCCGTGTAGTCACTCAAGGGCCTGTCCTCAGGACGTCTGACTTGGAGTTTAATGCCTTGCAGTCACTGTCCTGAAATTCACAAAGGTTTTTGAACAAGGGGCCCCAGTTTCATTTTGTGCTGGGCTCTGCAGATCACGCAGCGTGTCCGGAACCAGGGTCACTTCCATATCACAGCGATCGTGGGACATGTGACTTCATCCCCCTTCACAGATGAGGACGCTGAGGCTCTGAGAAGGCAGGAGACTTACCCAAGGTCTCACAGCTATTGAGGGGCAGAGCCATCTCTCCATGAGTGCTGAGGGAGGCTGGCCTTGTGCCATCCACGGGGATGGAGACAATCACTGCCCTCCAGACCCCCAGTCCCATGGGAGACAGACATTGAGGACGCAGTGGGATCTCAGGGGGAAGCACAGGCAGTGTGAAAGCAGAGGGAAACCCCAAACAGCCTGGGATGTCAGGGGGCTCCCCAAGGAGGGGCTGTCTGCTCTGGGGCCTGAGGGTGAGCAGGGGTTAATCCTGCCAGGAGGAGGAAGAGGGGACAATTAGTTCACAGGCTTCCCTTGCTGAGCCTCTTTCATTCCCTCCCTGGGGAGGAAGCATCTTAAATTCACTGTCCTGTTCTCACACAGTTGCCCCAAAAGCACCCAGACCCATGCCCCCTTCCCTGGGCTGCCCCTCCTTCTCCTCCCTCTTTCCCCCTTTCCCAAGGCAAAGGCAGGCCCTGGGGTCTCAGTACAAGACCTGCTGTGTGTCCCTGGGGGAGTCACTTGCCCTCTCTAAGTCTCAGTTTCCCCATCAGTGAAGTGAGGGGTTTGGACAAGGGAAGAGAATTCACCTCGATGAGACTTCATGTGTGCTGGGCCCTGACCTCCCGCCCTCTCCAGAGCCCTGGGCACCAGGATGAATGAGGCACTGTCATGAGCCCTGAAACACAGACTCCACCCCCACTCCTCCCCTCCCCCTGCCTGACATGGGGGTCACCAGGCAGAACAGCCGTCCTCCACATCACCTGCATCGCTGCTCCAGGACCTGTTGTGGCTCCCGCTGTTGGCTGCCTCAGGCCATCATGCCTCCCTACTCAGCAGTTTTACCACCCACCACCTCTCCCATCCCTCCCTCCCAGGAAACTCCAGGAAAAGTGGAGTTTTGTATGCCAAACACCCTAATTCCACCCTCACCCTGCCAGGGTTCCTGATGTATTCCCCTCTTCCTCTCCTCCCTCTGAGGAACTCCTATGCATCCTTCAAAGCCCAGAATGCATCTCTTTGGTGAAGCCCTTTCCAGGCAGAACTAATTGCCCCTTCAACTCAACCCCAGAGCAGCTGGTGGAGAACGTCCTGAGCCTGTAACATGTGCCAGGCTCTGTCTTCACCCGTCACCTGTGTCATCTCACTTAATCCTCACCTCATACTGTGAGGCAGGATCATTATTGTCTCTGCTGTGCGGATGAGGAAACTGAGGTCCAGAGAACTGTGCAACTTGCCTGAGGCCACACAGCCAAGAAGCAGTGGTGCCCCCACATCTTCGTGTTTTGTTGGCAGCTTGTGACATGGCCCCCAACGACCCTCGCCTCCTATATTCACACCCTGTGTAATCCTCTCCCGTGAGTTAAGCAGAACCTAGTGACTTGCGTCTAATGAATAGGATGTGGCAAGAGCAATGAGGCGTCACTTCTGAAATTAGGTTACAACGGACTCTAACTTCTGTCTGGCTGGGATTCTCTCTATATTGTCTTCTTGACTCTCAGGCTTTGATGAGGCTGACTGTCACATTGGAGAGGCCCACATGGCAGAAACAGAAGGCAGCCTCTGGCCAACAGACAGCAAGGAAATGAGGCCCTGAGGCCCTCAATCACACAGCCTAAAAGAAATCGAATCCTGCCAACAATCACATGAGCTTAGAGCCAGATCCCTCCCCAGTCAGGCCTCCAGATGAGACCACAGTCCTGGATGATACTTTTTTTTGAAGTATAATTGACCTACAACACTGTTAGTTCCTGGGACACAACAGAGTGATTTGATATTTCCACACATTATAAAATGATCATCACGTGAATGACACTTTGATTGCAGCCTGCATGAGACCGTGGGCCTGAGGACCCAGTTAAGCCAGGACTGGATTCCTGACCCACAGAGACTGTGAGATCATCAATGGGTCACTTTAAGTATCTAAGTTTGGGGTAACACATTGCAATGCAAGAGATCATGAATACAATCTGTTTTCTAGTCTGCCTCACCAGCTAGGCCTCTAGGTACTCAGGGAAGGAGTCATTTCTGAGTCATCTGTACCGTGAAGACCTAAAACAGTGTCTGGAAATATGAATAAACATGTGGCATTAAAGGAACGTGCCAGTCAAGTCCCACGTTTGTGACTTTGTTCGTGCTGGTTCCCCTGCCAGGTGTGCCTTTCCCACTCCTCTGCTGAGTATCTTCGCATCCACCGCCTGCCTCTTCCTGGAACTCTTCCTAAGCACGTGTGTGCCTCTGCTTACCGCTGGCCTCCGTGGAGTCCCTCCGCACTGCCCTTCATATATACATGAGATGTACATCCCCAGATGGCCTCCCTTGGCCTCCTCCCAAAGTGTCTGGCCCTGTGCTTCGCAAGAAAATGCTCAGCCAACTTAAAATTTGATCCTCCTTACTTGGCCCCATTTGGGTCAGTGGCCAGTCCCACCACTAACATTCTGGGTCCCAGCACTCCTGATGCACAAGTACACGTGTCCCTCCTCCACGGGGCCAGGGAGAGAGCTGGGAACCCAGGGTCATCCAGGCCTGGGCTCACATCCCCTCCTGCCACTGGTGAGCTGAGTGACCTGGGACCAGTCAGCTCACCCCTCAGAGCCCAGACTCCCCTGCAGAAAAGTGGGAGCAGCAGTGCCCCCGGTGGACAGTGTGAAGGCTAATGGGGTTCAGCATGTGCCCCGCCCCGCACACAGTAGGCCCCACCTCCGTCCCCTGCAAAGGCAGCAAACTGTAAGTTGCATCCAGTTCAGAGCTTCCGAACGAATCCTTTATCCAGCAGCCTCCGAACACCCCCAGCCACGCCCCTCCCTCCCAGGCCCCAGCCCAGCTTCCAGCCCACCTCAGCCCTGCTGCTCTGAACATAATTTGTGTGGTATTTGTTCCATCCATTACATAGAATAAATCTTTCAGGATGTTTAAATTCCAATCTTTTAAAAAAATTCTTCCTACACCCAAAGAGGAATGGCTGTGTTTGGCAAAGGTCACTCATAAAGCACAGGATACAGGACAGGAAGAGGAGGTCAGGACTCGATCAGAGAGCAGGTGGCATTCGTTAGGGAAATCGCAGCTCTCCTTCCAAGGAGCACGCGCTCTTCCAGGGCTGCAAACCCAGAGAGAAGGCACTTTTCTCCCGAAGCCTCAGAAATGTGCAATGTGGGAGCTCCGAGCTGGGCGGCTGCTACAGCAATACCGTGAGCTCTGGGTGTTGAGCGCCTGCTTCCTTGGGCCCCGAGCCCCGCACAGCCCGGAGTGTTATCCCCCCTGCACGGTGGGGGCCACGCGACACTGAGAGGAAGGGACTCGCCCAGGATGGCGCAGGGCACTAAGAGTGGGGCTGGGATTGGAACCCAGGTCTGCTGGCTCTCGGGTCCCTGCTCCTCTCCGGATTCTCTGCTCCCCGGGAACGCGGGAGGATCGCGATGGGAAAGGTGAGCAGAGAAGTCAGCCCTGTCTAGGCGGGCGCCCATCAGGCTTTGGGTTCCATCTTGGTACAGAAACCTTAAGTACAGGCCAAAAACCACAGAAACAAAACACCATTGATTAATTAGTGCAGCCAACTGTGTGTTTGGCTGCAGGATGTGCGCAGAGCGCAGTCACAGAATGCATTCTGAAGTGATCCCCCTCTTCACCTCCAGGGGCAGCAGAGCCCACCTCATCTGAGACCAGCCCCATGACCCCCTCCCCACCTCCCTCCCCAGCTATCTCTCTCCGGGTCAGAGGAGGAATGAAGGGGACGGGAAGCCAGGTCTATCTTTATCCTTGGGGTGTCTGTGCCTTTCCATGGGACGTGAGTAACAAGATGACGGCAGCCTCTGTTCACTGCAAATGCCCTAGAGGCAGAACCTTCTCCCGGCCCAGAGCACGTGGGTGCTCGCACACCCTCCTCAGAGGTGAAAGGACTTCCTGGGGCAGAGCGAGGGCAGGTGGTCTGGCCCAGGTCACCCAGAAACCCAGAGGGACAGCAGGCACCCCTCCAGATGGGCTGGAGGGACCAGCCTGGAGGGACCAATGAATAAATGCTCTGAAGAGGGGCACGTGACCAGATGGGAGAGTAAATCCATGCCTCACTGCTTAGGTGCATGGATCCTGTGCAGACAGTGGAGGGAGGAGGGAGCAAGATTGGATGGACCCCCGAGAGCAGACAGAGGGAAGCCTTGGGGCGGGGGAAGCAGAGGTCTTCCTCGCACTGTCTCCTTCGGTCTGGCTGGCACGCTATGGAGGAGCTCCATCACTATCACGACCCTCAGCCTGACCTCATGAGGGTAGGACACAAAGCACAGAGAGGTTAGGTAACTTGTCACACATCACACAGCTCATGGGGGCAGAACTGAATCCCAGCCCAGACACTCGGCTCCCACAACACGCCTCGGGCTGCTTCCCCAAATCTGCCGTGGACCGCCAGGCTCGCCAGGAGGCTTGGCCTCCTTTATAAACTTAATAAAATCCAGCTCTTTATATCAGAATAAAACCTTGCCAGATTCTTCTAAATTGCTCCAATGTTCCGGCATTGGGTTCACCATCAAATCGTTCAATGTGCTTAGGGCTGGGTGTTGGCTGGGAGCTCTTGTCTCTTCTGATGATTGTTTCTGACATGTTTTAGTTTGTTCAGCTTTCCTGTCCCTGCCGTGCATTGGGGTCCCAGGAGGCCAGGCAGCTGCACTCTGTCCCCAGGCTGAGGACGAAAGGAGGGTGGGGCATCTTTGCAGGCAGGCACCTCCCCCTGCCACGGCTCCCAGCACCCTCACTCCACCCTCCGGGACAGGGGCATCCAGGGCCCCCATGCCCCCAGACCGTGCCTGCAACTTCCCCTCCCCAAACCCCGACTCTCCAAGAACACGTGCTGCTCCCCAAGTACTCCTGACAGGCCAGTGGCTCCCAGACCCTTGCATAGGCTGTTCCCTCTCCCAGGAATGCCATTCCACATCTTCTTCATGTGCAGAAATCCTGCTCATCCCCCAAGACCCAGGCACGAATGGAGGGTGGGGAGGAGCTAACAAATTTACCCTCCTGCCCTGGGCCTCAGCGAGTCCACTGCTACCCGGGCACTGATCACAGGGTGGGCTTCATTAGCCCATTTTACAGATGGAGAAACTGAGGCTCTGAGACCCTGAGTAACCTCTTCAAAGTCACCCAGTGGTCAGTGGCAGGGTTGGGGTAACTCTGACTGGGTGGGCCGACACACAGACCAGCCTTGCCCACCACCCCTGGCTCTGGGCATCCTCCCGACCCCAGGAAGGGGCATCACCCCTTCTTCCACACGCTCACAGGGCCTGTGAGCCTCCCCACTCCCCCTTTTTTCTCAGTTGTTCTCTTCACCTTGCTGTCTGGCTTGGTGAATGAATGTGGGTTGAATGTCCCCAAGTCCTGGTGCCAGGCTCTGCCCTGGAGAAAGAGAGACCTATCTAGCCTGAGGGGCAAGCTGGACCATGTGTTTTTCCAGGAAAAAGAGCTTCTTCAATGGTTTCTGGTCCACAGATGTTCACACTTAGCTCCTCATGGGGGCAGGATGATGGGGCGGAGTGGGTGGGAGGCACAAAGTGTGGACAGAGGGGTGCGTGGGTGAAGGGGGAGCAGATCTAGGCTCAACAGCAGCAGCCTGATGTGCCTAATCTTGGAACAGTTTCCCCTGTCAGGTGATGAGCTCCCCATCCCTGCAAGAGTTCAAGTTATTACAAGACAGTGAAGAGAGGTCTTCCTCCTTTACCAGGGGAAGCTGGACTAAGGTCACTTCTTGTGCTACGATTCTGACTGCAGGGTGTGTATTTCAATGCCAAGCTTATCACAATTGATTCTGTGATTCCAAGGGTCCAATAATCTGTAGGTGAGGTTCCAGGTCTTCTCCAGAGATTCCTTAATTCTGCAGCTCTCGGGCCCGTGAGTCCTCGAACACTCCTGTGATTCTAGAATTCTAGGATTCTGTGAAAGGGACCAGATGCTCAGGTTCTGTGATTCAAAGACTGTGTGAAAGCATCTGTGAGTCTGTGAGAGATGCTCTAATTCCAAGATCCCATGCATTGCAGATGCCATGAAAGGGGCTGACAGATCTGAAAATCCTGGGCTGGGAGAGAAGGAAGGCTCCCGGACCCTCCCCTCCCCGGTTTCAGCGTCTGCAGGGCGAGGACACTGGGAGCTCCTCTCAGCAGTAACATGCGGGGTCCCCGGGAGCCCTCATCTCCACACTCCCCCTCCTCAACTGGCTCGCCCCCCCAGGTCCCCCCATGCTGAGGGGGTGACACGGGTCCTGAAGCCCCAGGGGCAGAGCCCATGTGACCAAACATTGATGGATGTGCCCCAGATGAGCCCTTTGCTGTTCTGTCCTTGTTTTCCTGTTGTATTAATTCTGAGGAACAGCCTTTGCTGAGTGGAATTTTCTGGTGTATCTTCCTCTGTATAAGCAGCTGGGGACAGGAAGCCAGGAGCCCACTTTCATTTCTGTTCTGTTTGTGTTTCCTGGTCCTCTCGGCCTGCTCCACGGAGCTCTTCTCCTATGTTCAATGTTTAACCTGGGAGCTCTCAGTGGGCTCTGAGCACCGGCTGTCCTGTCGGGTTCACTCTGGCTTCTCTGGAAGGAACTGGATCCCAGGGAGGGAGACATGGGAGACAGGTAGGGAGGAGCCGGAATTCTGGAAGCTGGGTCCACAGTCGGTCCTCCAGGATATCCCAGGGTGGCCCCCTCCCACCCACCCCAACCTCAGCGGGCAGGTGGGTGTCCTGGGCACCTGAGGCAGAGAGGGAACACAGAGCCCAGAGCCCGCAGTCTTAGCCCTGGGGATTGGGACAAGCCAATCCCCTCCCTGCATCTCAGGAGCCTTTCTGGAAATTTCCCCAGAGTTGGCCTGGCCTGAGGCCCCCAGGAGCTGGCAGAGGAGGCCTGACCTCACCAGGGGGAGGCGGGCAGAGGCTGCCATGGCCACAGACCCAGGCTCTCGGCTCAGGCATCTCAGCCTTTCCCAGGTGAGGCTCAGGGGCTCCATCTCCAGGACTAGAGGGCCGCTGCCCCCCCCACCCCGCCACCTGTTAGATGCTAGTCTCACTTCTGGGACCTTGGCTGCCTTGTTCACTGCTGAGTTCCCACCACAGGGGCCTAACAGGGTGTTGATGTGGGGCGGAGGGAGGGGATTCTGTTTATCCAGGCCCTCCAGGACCAGTACACACATCCCCCCTCCCCTCCCCCTCCTCCTCCACCAGCCTCGCACTCAGTGCAGGTGTCTCCTCCTCCAGGAAGCCCTCCCCTCCCCACCCACACTCTGTGCCCCATCAGTGTCTCTCCCCCAGGCTGCTCTCTCCCATCTCACCTGCCCATTAACATCTCCCCTCAATCACCCCACTTAGACTGTGAGCTCCTCTGAGGCATGAGCCTTCCGGGGTCCTGTACCCCCAGCATCAGTGAGTAACAGCTCATTAGTTCCAGTGGAATTTCATCAACCCCCCTGCCTCAGTGGTACCATTGAGGGGGGATGGTACCATGATACCATGAGTGGGGTCATGTGATATATGTGGCAGCTACTCCGAAAGTGCTGGCTGAATAAATAAAGGTGCAGCAGTTGGGCAGAGGGAGGGGAGGACACCGGTAATCATGGATAGGTAAACATGTGTGTTCCTGTGTGGGAAATGGGCAGCTGTGCCTGGTCTGTGCCCTGTACTGGGCGGGCAGGAGGTGTGGCTGAGACAGGCCCTCCTTCCCCCAAATCTGCGGCTGGGTGGGAAGGTGTGCCCAGGTGTGCACAGAGTAGGGAAAGAGAGAGCAAGAAAGAAAGCAGTTGTGGTCACTGATGGAGCCGCCCTGTCCAGGGACCATGTATATTCTCTCAACAAGCATTTGTCCACTGCATGCAGGGCACTGTTCGAGTACTTGGGGTACATCGGAAAACAAAACAAAGATCCCTGCTCTCATGCTAGAGGGGCTGACATTCCAGTGATGCAGACAATAAGCAGTAAACATAATGCATAAAGAAACTATATAGATTGTTGGGGGTGGGAGAGGGGGCAGGGCTCAGTGGCCGGAGAAACCTCCTGAGAAGATGAGGTTTGAGCAAAGACTTGTCCTCTTGTTTCTTCATCCATGAGGAAATGGAGGCTCAGAGAGGGTGAACATGTGCCTGAGGTCACACAGCCTGAGAGGGAGGCAGGATTTGTGTCTGCTCTGAGCCCTCACAGGTATCACCTCGCAGGTCTTTGCACCAACACTGAGACAAGGATATTTTCATCCCCACTTGGCCATCAAAGGAAAGGAGCCAGGAGACCAGAGCCCCACGTGGACCCACAGAGCCAAACCCGGGTTTGCCAAATGAAAAGCCTCTTGCCGTCCATGAGCTGCCACTTGAAAGGAAGCCACACAGGCTCCAAGGGGGGGGGAGGGGGTCTCAGCCCCCGGGAAGCTGCGGCACGAGCCCTTCTTGGGACCTCTGCTCACCGTGGGTCCAGGCAGCAAGTGACACCCTCAGGAAACAGGTGGGGGCTGATGCCAGCGACAGCATGACTCACTGTGGGAGAATCAAGGTGAGGACCTCCTGAGGCCTGAGCCAGGCCCAATGTCCGGGCTCAGAGACAGCTGGCCTTTGATCCAGGGCCCAGACACTGGGCTGCCTCTGATGTGAGAAGAAGCCTTGTGAAGTCAGATCCCACCAGGGGACAGATCAGAACTGTGCAGCCTCATTACTGCTCTGGCCTATTTTCCACTTCCCCTCCCAAGGCCAAGGTGGCTGCCATAGTAACCACACAGACAGGCAGCTCCGCGGACACCATGTTTTCACCTAACAGGGAAAAGGTCTGTGGGCCATGCTGGACAAACAGGCCTGTGTTTGTGGCCCAGCCCTTCCACTTCCACGGCAAGTCCCTCCTGCTCTCTGATCCTCACTGGTCTATTCTGTCAAATGGACCAAAATGGTGCCCGTGTCCCGAAGTTGTGAGGAACGCAACACTTAGCATGGGTAGCACTTGCTGTGTCAGCTACCACGATTGTTGTGTTTCATTTTTTTTTTCTTTTTTTTAACATCTTTATTGGAGTATAATTGCTTTACAATGGTGTGTTAGTTTCTGCTTTATAACAAAGTGAATCAGTTATACATATACATATGTTCCCATATCTCTTCCCTCTTGCGTCTCCCTCCCTCCCACCCTTCCTATCCCACCCCTCTAGGTGGTCACAAACCACCGAGCTGATCTCCCTGTGCTATGCGGCTACTTCTCACTAGCTATCTATTTTACGTTTGGTAGTGTATATATGTCCATGCCACTCTCTCACTTTGTCCCAGCTTACCCTTCCCCCTCCCCATATCCTCAAGTCCACGCTCTGGTAGGTCTGTGTCTTTATTCCCGTCTTACCCCTAGGTTCTTCATGAACATTTTTTTTTCTTAGATTCCATATATATGTGTTAGCAGACGGTATTTGTTTTTCTCTTTATGACTTCACTCTGTATGACAGACTCTAGGTCCTGTTGTGTTTCTTGGTACGTGCTGATGCTAGAGTTTCGGGGACGGTCACACTGACAAAGTACCTACTGTGTGCTGAGCACAGGTCACAGCACGTTCCACGGCAGCATCTCACCGAGCCTTTGGTAGAAGCAGCCAAAGAAGCAGGAAGTGCTAATCCCCCTCAGAGGGATGGGGAGCCTCAGAGAAGGGGAGGGACTCGCCCTGCATCCCCTGTGCCAGGGGCCAGAGCAGGTCTCCCACCCAGGCCTGGGCAGAGGCAGGGTCTCCTTGATGCAGGTTCCAGGGCCCCCACTCATTTGAAGATCTGTCTGCCCAGGAAACAGCCCTCTCTGATCAGGCCTGCACCCTCCTCCCAGTGCCAGGAACTGGAGGCCTCTCCTTCCCGGTCCTTGGAGCCCCTCCCCACGCCTGCCATTCCAGGCTCCCCTTCCTTCTTCAGAACACAGCACACAACAGTCCAAGACAGCCTTCAAATTCATCTCACCCAGTCTCCAGAGCCCATTTCACAGATGGGGAAACTGAGTCAAGTTCACTAGATGGCAGCAAAGACGGAGTAGAAATGGCAGAAACTTAGAGCCAACAGGCCTGGCTTCCAATTCCAGCTCCAACTCGAGCACTCTGGGCAAATCCTACCTGTGTCTGAATCTTCTTTAATACTTATAAAAAGTCCATCACCCACCCTCTCTGCACCTCATCAGTCCCTGCACACATCTGCCTGCCTTAGTTCCTCTATCTATATAATGGGTGTGTAAAACAATACCTGTGAAGTTAGAAAATACACGTAAAGCCCCCAGCACATGGTGCCCAAGAAACAATAGCTCAATAGAGGACCGTGGCTGCCCAGACCCAAACCCCCAGAGACTGCAGCCCCGTGAACAGAGCGGCCCCTCCCCAGGCCAACATGCCTGATGCCAGTCAGGCTCCTGTGGCCGAGCCTTCCGGCCACGGCCACGAGGCAGCTCTCAAGAGGGGGTGGAGCATGTCAGCCGGTGGGACGCCCTTGAGCAACTCCCGCCTCCTCCCGTATTAACTGTATTCATACCTGGAACAGGTGGGGCAATTGGGTCTCTTTTTCCCCATTTTTCACGGAGCATCATGTAATTAAAGAGGAGAAAGGCTGAACAATCTTCTTACTGGGACTCTATAGACCTCCTCATCTTCCTTCCCTTGTAAATCCATAATGAACTGTAATGGCGAAGACAAATCCCTTATTGAAATCTGGTGACCAATTCACTGTGGGACCAAGAAACTCTCACTCATCCAAGACCTGAGGACGGAAAGAAAAAATTTTAATTAATTTAGTCCTGTTTATCTATACACAAATAAAAACAAAAAATATTGGATGCAGAGCAGTTTGCCATCTGCCAATAGACAGTGGCTGCCCTGAGGAGATGCTGATTTTCCTTTTTTCTGGGACTTGTTTATAACGTTCTGTTGATCAAACCTGGATTGGAGAGAACGTGGGAATTACATGGAGAGGGTGGATGGAATGAGGCCCTGGAGCAGACGTGGGGAGAATTGGGATGAGTTCGCAGCAGGAGTTTGGGTTAAAAAGACCTCAAGATGCCAGCCCCTCTCTTTCTCCGAGTCTGACAAGATGGTCCTTTTACACTCATCCCCTCTCAGGGAAGAATGTGTTCCTCAGGAGGGTGGCCGTGTAGGTGAGGCTGTGCCCGTCAGGGATCCAGTGTAGGCTGGGTTCCTAGAAGCAGAGTAGGATGGGGACCTGTGGGCAAGTGGCTTGTGGAGGGGGCTCTCAGGAGGGGGGCGAGGGAAACAGGGGAGGAAGGAGAGGAGCCAGGCAAGGCTGAGGGCTCAGCTCAGGTCTGGCCCCAGCCTGAGCCCACAGGGAGCCCTGGAGCGTGGTGCCCCTCCAGCAATGAGCTGGGCCTTTTGTACCTGTGTCAGGTGGTCATTAGCTGCAGGTTGCCCCCAGTGGGAGGGTAACATTCTAAGCATTTCCAGCTAGTCAGCGGTCAGCTCCCTTCAGCAGAGGGCAATTCCCTGAAAAGAGTCCTGCTGTGAGCTGTTAGCAACAACACCATAGCAGCTGGGGGACAGGTGTGTTGACCTAGCAAAGGGCATTTGGGTAGAGCCAAAATCCCACCACTCCCATCTCTGGCTCCACCCATGGTAGACAGCTGATGGCTCTGCTCGCCCAGCATCTGGACCCGGCCTTGGTAACAGCCGTCTTTATTTTCCTTGGGGAAGCGCTGATCGGCCTTGCCAGTCTTGGGGTCCTGCAGAAATCACTCCACTCCCAGACAGAGGGGTGGGCTGAGTCACAGGTCTGGCCAATCAGAATCTCAAATGCTCCTCACACAGTGAGGGACTCATGGAAGACCCAATCAGAGCCAAGGGGACAGAATTACGGGAATGTCCACACATTTGGAGTTGGCAGGGTGTCAGCGTGGAGTTGTAGGGCCATCTCGAGGAGAGGACCTGCCTGGGACTGAGGCCGTCGTGATGGAGACCAGAAGCAAGAGTGGAGAGAGACGGAGGCCTGACAATATCGCTGAGCCCAGCCCCCTCCACCAGCACCTGCAGCTACCAGATCCCATCAACTCCCTTCTTGAGCTGAAGCTGGTTTGTGTGGGGTTTCTGTCACTAGCAACCAAGACCCCTAACTCACCTGGTTCTGACCCACGGTGCCTGCGGTCCAATCTCCTGTGCCATTTCTCATGCCAGCTGCATCTTACACTCTCCTCAGTGTCATAGGATTCCTGGGGCAGGACATCCCCCTCCTTCCCCTCCACACCCTCAAATGACTGAGTCCCAGGCATATGCAACCCCCCACCCCCATGTTCGTTGCTTTCATGGAAGATCCTGAGGCTTGGCCCCCTAGACCCGCAACCCTGCACAGCTCAGGCCAGTCTGGGGACACAATACCAGTTCTAGCTTCTGAAGGCCTCCCCCAGCCTTTGGCCCAAGGGCTTCTCCCTGACACTGGGCTCTGATCAGTTCCTCCTTCCACTCCCTCTTGCCTCCACCACGCCCTCCTCGCCCTCCCCTGATCCCAGGCCTCAATGCCTGCCTGGACCCCGACCAGCCCCTTCTGTAGGGTCCCATCTTATCCTTCTGCCCTCAGGACTGGCCTAGACCCGCTGGAAGCTGGATGTTGCCCCATGCCCAGGATCTCTACCAATCCCTGAGCCTGCTTGCCCCCTGGAAGAGGGTGGGGGAAGAGAGACACTGCTAGGAGCCCAGGGCTTGGCATTCATTGTCCCAGGCACAGGCCTGCTGCACTTGTCAGGAAAGGCCTGGCACGCGGTCAATTCAGGAATCAGACTCCACTTTTCAAGGCTAGCTGATTCCGCAGGTGCGTTGTTCCACACTCAGAAGGGGATTCCCGCTTCCATGGCCACCTTTCTGCTGGGGGCTCCTGCAGGACGGGCAGCAGGGACCCATCTCCTCCTCTTACTGAGCACTGCAGACTGGAGGGGATTCTGTGGGCGAGCTAGTCTGCCTCCCTCCTCCCCCCACTCTGTCCCCTCTCCCTCCAAGCCTGTTCCAACGCATTAAATGGTGAAGCAGCCTCATTACTGAAGCCTCTGGCTCATTAGCAGGCAGCTGGAGGGGCTGGGAGACCACCGAGGAGAGACCCGACGGGGTGGGGAGGGGAAGCAGCAGAGCCCGGGCAGTAATAACCATCTGCACTGCACCTTCTGCTGAGTTCCGTGTATTCCGATCGGTACACAGGCATCCTGGGCTTTTTTTAAATCACTGACAATCCCATTTGATCTTCACCACCTGTGTCTCTGTGCTGTTATTACAATGGGCCCCATTTCAGGCTGGGCTGGAGACACTGGGAGGGGAAATGACTTCCTCAAGGTCAGGCAGCTGCAGGTGGCAAACCTGGCCCCAATACCAGCAGCCCACATGGATGGAGCTCCTCCTGTGTGCCAGGCTGTTACCTGCAGTACAGGCGAGATGCTTACAACCCTACCAGGGAGGCAGTATTATTATCCCATTTTACAGACAAAGAAACTGAGGCACAGAGAGGTCAAGGTACTTGCCCAAAGTCACACAGCTCCATCTTTCTTACCCTCAGACCCCAATCCTTCCACACTGAGATGGACTTCGGAACCTCTAGGCAAAAGTCCGATCCTTACAGGAGTGTATCCATGGCCCCGCAGAAGCTGACCTCCCCCTCCCCTCACCCCAAGAGCTGTGGGGTCAGTGTGAGGCTGAGGGCAGGGTTGATGGTGCGGTGGAGACAGGTTTGGCCACGAGGAGCAGGCCAGTGAGATGAAGGCCCAGCTCAGTCTGACTTCTAGCCTTGGATCTGCCGCCTGTTTGCTGGGTGACCTGGGAAAACCACTTCCCCTCTCTGGGCCCTCATTTTAAAGGTTCCTAGAATTTGGGGGACTGCACAGATGCCCTCTGAGTCTGCCTTTCTGCCATGGCTCTGACTGTGCTCATGGTGGGGGAGGAGCAGGGGCCAGCCTCTCCTCCTCTCCTGTCCCTGGCTGGACACACCTTCATGCACGATCCTTCCTCCCATCTCCAAAGCCCTTCTCCAGCCTCATTCTAGCTGGAGAGGAATTGAATTGGCAACTCACAGCACCTGCTATACGCTGGGCACTGAGGACACCTCACCCTCATTTGATGCTCCCACCCCCTGGTGAGGGAGGGCTTAATATCATCCCCATTTCACAGATGAGGATGCTGAGGTTCAGAGAGGCTGAGTGGTGCAAGCATCCCAGCGAGGAAATAGCAAGGCTGGAATTTGAACCCAAGCATCTGTCTCCAAAGGCCGGTTTCCCTTGCCCTGGGTCGCCTTTCCCTTGCAGTGCCTGGCGGGATTGAGGCCCAGTCCCTGACCTTCATTTTGCTGGAGGACGTGATCTTCCTCAAGTGGGAGGAGCCCCAGGAGCCCAACAGGCAGGTCGCTCAGGACAGTTGTGTGTGTGCGGGGAAGGGGAGGGTAAGATGTGTGAGCATGTATGTGCCAGCCTGGGCACGCCCACACCGTGATCCCAGGGGACATTAAAGGTCTTATCACCCCTCTGGGGCGCAGCAAAGGCCATTTGTTGAGGGCCTCTGTGGCCCGGCATCATGCCTGGACTCCACAAGCGTCAAGTCATTTGACCCTCTTGGAGCCTTCTGGAGGGGCCGCAATTATCTTCCGCCTCAGGAAACTGGGACCTGGAGAGCTGACTTGTTCACAGCATGTAGCTAGTACCGGCAGGGGCTGAGATCGTCCACGGGGCCCCCGGTGCATGCACAGGCCAGGGGTGACAGCCCTGTGTATAGGCAGGGGGAGGGAGCCCAGGTGACCCCCCAGGAAGGAAGCATGTTGCCCTGGTACCCTCGACAGTCCCTGACTCCCTCACACCTTTCCCTCCAGCTCTCTGAGCCTCAGTTTCCTTATCTGCAGAATGGGATCATCCTGCTTACCTCACAGGGTGGCTGTGAGAGTGCAGATTACCCTGATCAAGATACATTCTCCTCATAGCATTTGAATGTAACTGACAGATGAAGTTACTATGAGAGGGAAGTATCCCCGTGTTGAAGGAAGGAAGATACCCAAGGGGGATTGTTGGAAATGACCAGGGGCCGGCGTGGAGGCCATTCAGGTGGCCCACCTGCTCTTCCCACGTGGACGATGTCGTCCTCCTGTGTGGAGGTCAGGAGCGCTGACTTTGTGATCAGAGTCTCAGGTTCAGACCTGGCTCTGCTGAGCCACCCCAGGCAAGTCACTCGACCTCCCTGAGCCTCTGTGTCCTCTCGCCCCCGAGGCAGCCCCTTGTGTCTTGAGCCACTCCTGCTGGGTGGGACCTCCTGACGTCAGACCGCAGTCCGCGTCCAGGAAGGTCCTCACCCGGGTCCCACTCTGGATCCACAGCTCTGTGCATGTGTGTGGGGCAGACAGATGGCAGCTCTCCACACGGTGCACGCCGCTCCCAGGGTGCCACCAGCCCTTCTCCAGCTGGTGACCCCAGCTCCTCAGACCCACTGTTTCCTGGGCACCTCCCCTGGGCTCAGTTCTTTACACAAAATTCGCACAACAACCCTGAGAAGAGGCACAGTGATCACCCCATTTTACTGATGAGGAAACTGAGGCTCAGGGAGGTTAAGGGACTCCTCAGAGGCCACAGGACAGGCAGAGCTGGGGTTACAACCCAGGCTCCGTCGGACTCCATGGTCTGTCCATGCTGCTCTGTTTCCTGCCTCTGTGATCGCTGACCCTGCAAGCCTTCCAGAACATTCCCCTTACCTGCGCTTGTCCCTGCCTTGCACAGCAGGCTCAGGTGGCCCTGGGCCAGCCCAGAGGACAGTGGTCTCTCACCTCCTCCCTGGACCCTCTTCTTGCATCGAAGTCACCCACCATCACACTGGCTTCTCCAGTAACCACACCCCCATCAACTCACGTGGAGACTCCAGCTCGGCTTTTCCAGGAGCTGCTGACAAGGCAGCTCGCCCTCCCTCTCTACTTTGCAGCTAATTTTGAACCTAAATGCAGAACTTTTCCAAGTGTCCATGTTACGTGGCATCTGCTTGATCTCACCCTGAGAAGGGCTGGAGGCCTCAGTGCGAGGTGTCCCTCCTGGCTGTGTCTGTGGAGCTGGTTGGTTGGTGTTTCAGGTTCTTCTTCCAAGTGGACCAGGAGGCCTGGGTGGGACCAGAGCCCTGGGGTACACCCCTGCAGACCTTCTAGGCCGGTATCCATGGTGACAGGCCCCCCTTGGGCACCATTGTTCAGCCAGCTTGACGGGCTGTCCTCTGTCTGTCTTCCCTGTGGTTGCTGGTGTCTGACCTGTCCCTCCCTCCCTCTGTCTCCTTCCCTCTCTCTCTCCCCTTGTCATTGTCCCTTTACTCTCCTCCTCCTCTGTCAGTCCTCTTGCCTCTTCTCCCTCCTCACCTCCCTTCCTCCTCCACCTTCTCTCTTATGTTGATGGTCAAGGTCACATCCAGGAAGGCTTCTCACCTGCACCCAGAGGGGTTTTTGGCTCTGCCCTGGCCACAGTGAGGGTGATGCCCAGAGGCTGAGGGTGGGCTGGGAGTAGAAAGGAGCACTGCTGTAGGAACAGAGGACATCAGAGCAACCTCCTGCTGTGTGACTGGGAGGGAAGGGTTCAGGGGCTGAGAGGGACCGATCTGGAGTCACACGAACCTGGGCTTGCCTCTCAGATTCCCTTAGCTGTGTGACCTGGGGCACGTCACTTACTCTCTCTGGGTGTCTGCTTTCTCATCTGTAAAATGGGGTAAAATCATAGGGCTGCTGTGAAAACTCAATAAGACTGTGCATGTAAATAGACTGTGCATGTAAACCCCTTGCTGCCAAGCCTGACCCCAGGAAGAGTGTGGGCAAGCCTAGCTGGCATCATTTGTATGTATTGGGCCCTGTGTCAGGAGCTTTTCATATATTACTTCATTAAATCTTGGTTTTTTATGATGTCATTTTCTATACGTATAACAGAATCTGTATTACACACCTTTCTATCCACCTGTCCATCTATGTATGTATGTTATGAACCATCAGCGCATGGTAAACTCCAGCGAACCACAGTTCGAGATTTAAAACGTTACCGAGAGCTTGGCCGTTCCCATATCCTCTCAACTCTGCGTCTCCCACACCCCGTAAGAGGTCACCACTGTCCTGCATTTTTGTTTTTCATTTCTATGCTTTTGGAAGAAAATACAGATGATTTTTATGACTTTGGGTAGGAAAGGAGATATTTACCAAAATACGCAATGTGCCAAGCATAAAGGAAACGAAAGATACATTGGATTCAATTTAAATAGTTTCTGTTCATCCAATGTCACTATCAATAAACTGGAAAAATAAACCACAGCACGGGACCAGACATTATAACACATAAGCAGTCCATGATTCTAGCCTAAATATAGAAAGACTTCCTAAAAAGACTAAGAAAGCCATTTTAAAAATCCAATAGAAAATTAGGTAAAAAATATAAATAGGCATTTCAAGAAACAACCTGAAGAGCTAATAATCATTTGAAAACATGTGCCATCGCATTAGCAATCGGAGAAATGCCAATTGTAGAACATTGAGGATTCCCATCTCACACCTGCTAGTCGGGCAGAACTGAAGTTGCTGTCTAGATAGAGAGCAATGGGAACTCTCCAGACCGCCGCTGCTGAGAGCAGAAACAATACAGGCTCTCTGAAAATCAATTTGGCGCCGTCTTGTAAAGTGGAACATGCACGGACCTTCTAATTCAGCAGTTCTACCCAGAGAACATGCCCCAGAGAATCTCCTGTACATGTGCGCTGGGGACTTGAACAAGAGAGCTCACGGCAGCTGCGTTTGTAATTACAAAATCCTAGAAACAACCCAATCGATATTTTTGAGTAAGTGAAGGAATCTTTCCAGCCCTTCCAACTCCAAGACAGGTATGTCTGAGACCCCACACCATGCTTTATGACAAATGAGGGACGCTGAACCTGCTCCCCCTCCCAGGCAATCAACCGGCTCCCTGCAGGCTTGATCACTCAGAACGGCCCCCAGCTGGCCCCTTGCTGAGGAGTTCAGTGCAGTCTGAGAATCAGGGCCTCCTGGCTGCTGTACCAACAGGACCCACATGGCTGGCATCAGGTATCAAGGACCCCAAGAAGGGACAGGGCTGCCCCAGAGGCTTCTCCATCTGCTGGCCCATTCCCACTGAGGGTTAGGGATCCCCAACATGACTCGCCCCAGCTTAGAGACTCAAAGGACCCTCAGAGAGACTCTTCTTCAGCAGCCCAGTCTGCAGATGGGCACACTGAGGCTGCAGGTAGGCTGGGAGGGAGGTCACACATCTCCTAAGTTGCAGTCCAGTGGTTTTCCCAGCACCCCATGCCACCCCTCCAGGGCCCCCGACTCCCTCAGCAGACCCAGATGCCCCCAGGTGAGAATGCATCCCCAAGCCCACTCCCACACACTCATACATCCTCCCTGCCTCTCTCTCTCTCTCCCTCCCTCCCTCCCTCTCTCTCTTATCTCTCTCTCTCCTCTCTCTCACACACACACAGCCCCCACCACCTGGCTGAATTTCGAGCCCCTTTCACCTCTGCAGTGCCTCCGCCCCTTTCTCTTTGGCGCCTGGCGATGCTCCTCCCTCCCCCCACCTCCAGCTCGTGTCAGGAACCCCCTGGCAAACAGCAGTTGGAGTTCTTCATCTTTGTGGGACCACCTTGTTCCTCCACCTGCACCTCCAAAGAGCCAGGCCAACCCCCGCTCTGCTTGCAACAGAGTAAAGGAGGTAGAGCCTCCTGGGCTGGGGGCAGGGGGAGGAGCTTCTGAATGACCTCTCAGCCCTCAGACCATGGCCAGGTTGGGGCCAGGTCCTGGGCAAGCTCAAGTTCATTCACCCCAAGACAAGCTCCTCTGGCTCCAGGCATCAGGTCTCAAGTCCCAGGGCCCTCTCTTCATTCTGGACTCACCAGGCAAAATCCTGAATCACTCATCCTATCCCAGGCTCTACTGGGCCTGATCCTGGAGACAGCCCTGCCTGAACTCCACCACCCAGACCCCAGCTCAAGCCAAGGGTAATACCTAAGATGGAGCACTGCTCTGATGATACTGGGGGACAGATCAGCCCACTGGTCAAGCCAGGGAGGACACCAGCAGAGCCCCCAGCCCTTCCCAGATGCACATACTCTGGCAGGGGGCTTTATCCTGAGACCTTCAGCCCCTGGGGACGTGGATCTCTGTTGAGCTCTTTGGGGGGCAGCATGGGAGGCTCAGGCTTTGGTGTCAGACAGACAGGTCCCCACCAGCTGAGAGACCCTGGGCAAGTCAGCTGCCCTCTCATTTGCCAACTGTAAAATGGGGACGATTATGTTAGGATCACATGAGGTGGTGATTAAGTGCCTGTGTGGTGCCAGGTGTGCTGAAAGAGCTCTGTTTACAAACACAAGGCAGAAAGGCCTCACCTCCCTTCTCGACACAGTCTTCCTCAGGGGGTGGAGCCAGAGGCGGAGTGGCTGGCTGGCAGAGACTCCTGGCTCTGTCACAGACTTGCTGTGTGGCCCTGGGTAAGACATTTCCTGCTTCTGAGAGTCAGTTTCCACATCTGAAATTGGTTTGGTGAGGCTCTTCCGGTTCTGTGATGTTCTGATTCTATTCACACTGGCTGACTCCCTGCCTCGTGTTTCCTTTGGCCAGAGGTTACGACAAGTTCTAAAGTACCTCATGAGCCTACATCACTTAACCTGAATTAAGAATTTATTCAACTGTCTGAACCCACAGGCCAGGCCACAGGCTACTCCTCCCCCATCTAGCTGACCTCTAAGGCTCACGCACGCATCACAGACATGGGCCAGGCAAGAGTGCAAAGGGTCTGGTCAGATCTGTCCCCATATAGGAAACCACGGAGTGTGCAGGTCATCCTGGCAGTGCTGAGTGAGTCCTGGGCCCATGTCCTGGGTGGGTTGGGCAGGGTGATGGGAGCCATGACCTCTGCAGAGAAGCTGCCGGAAACTGGAAAGAGGGGGAGGGCTGCCCAGAACTTGTTCCCCTGAGTCAAGGTGCCCTTCCTGCTCAGGAAGCAAGTGCCTGTCCCTGCTCCACAGAGTTCAATGTCTGGGACCAGGCCTGGGGGTGCCTGTCTGCTAGTCAGCACCGGCCGGGCCCCAGAGCCGCCACCTCTCGGTTAGGAAGGTGGACACCCCTGGGGCTCCGTGAACATGTGTGCACCTGGGCATGTCCCTGCTGCCTCCTCTGCTCTCTGGCCTCCTTGCCCAGGCTGCCCCATCAGGGACGTGCTCCCAGGTGGGACCCTCACTGGGAGGAGGGCGGGAGGGGGCAGCTGACAGTGATGGAGCCTGTAGCAGGGCTGGCAAGCTGAAGTCACAAAGTGATGCTTCCTCCCAACCACCCTCTGGCAGGGAGATGCTGACACAGAGGAGGAAACAGAGGCTCAGAGAGGGTGAGAAGTTTGCCTCTGTCACAGAGCCAGAGGTAGCAGAGCCAGGATTCAAACCCAAGTCTACTCCTACCCACTGCTCCACATAGCCACGTGACCTCAAGGCCACCCGGACCTCACCTGTGAGGACCTCACCTGTGACATCACCTGCCTTGCAGATGGTGAGTGTGCCAGCCCCTTCATAGCACATCCACAGGCACGGCCTCCTTTATTGCCCGCAGCATCATCTGGGGTGGGAGCTATCATCTCATAGAGTCTCAGAGAGGAGAGGAGACTCACCCTAGGTCATCAGCTGGCTGGAAACAGCAGAGCTGGGATTTGACCCAGGTCCGGGTTACGTAGGCTGGGATGACGGTGGTTCATCCTCAGCCAGCCCTGCCACTCCCTGCTCTGTCAACCCCCAGATCCTCCTGTTGACGCCACCACTTCCCACCAGCCCACGACCCTGGTGAGTCCTCTGTGTTGGGCTCTCTTCAGCCCTGGGAGAGGGTCTACTGAATGTCAGCTACAGCTCCTGCCACTAGGGGAAACTGTAGTCGGGGCGGGTGCAGGGCAGGGGGGAACCCTCAGCATGATAAGTGTGAGCTTTGCTTCAGATTTCAGATGGCAGGGTCTTGGAGGAAGAGAAAGCACTTTGGATGGCAGAACCAGGGTAGGAAGAAAATCCCCACAGGCTAGAGCCACTGAGGGAGACTCACAGGGAGGGATTCCATATGTAGATGTGAGTTTAGCATGCAGTGCGAAGCTCTGAGCTGAGATGAGAAAAACAAATCAATGGTTCAGGTACAGAAGAAAGAGACAGGCTTTGATGGGAGCTGACAGGGAGCTCAGTGTGAACCCACGAGATGATGTGTCTCTTATGTCACCGGTCCCTTCACTCCTCCCCCACCCCCAGTCCAGTCTGGTCCCAACCAAGGCTCTTCTGATGAGATGGAGGGTCCCCAAACCTGACTAGCTTAATAAGAGCAACAATAATAATATTGGTAACAATGAAAATAATTTTATCAAGAGATAAAATTATCTTTGCTTCTGAACATTTACTGAATGTTTACTCTGCACTGTGTACTCACATAATCTGTATCTTCACAAGAAGCTTGCAAGGTTGGTATGATTGGCGCCATTTTACACAAGAAGAAATTGCAGCTTAGAAAAGCTAAATAATACAGAACTAAATGGCAGAGCTGAGATTTGAACTTCAATCTTTCTGATTCCAAAGCAAACACTCTTCTGTGCACATCTTCTGTCTTTTAGACCATGTTAATAGAGGTATGGAGTCTAGCAAAAGGGGGGTGAGAGTCCTGTTCAGCTGGGAGGCTGAGACTCTTCTGCCATTCTGAGGAACAAATGTAGAAGGTCATGGATAAGCTGAACTTTGTCTAAAAGAAGGGCCTCCGGTCTGAAAAAGGCAGGGGAACCAGGTCACATGGATTCATTCATTCATTTAATAGTTTAATAAGGATCCTATTATGTTCTGGGCCCTCTTCTAGACCCTGGAGATAGAGGGGTGAAGAAAATTGACAATATCCTTGCTTTCACGGAATTTGTATTCCAGTTGGGAAGACAGATATTAAATAAGTAGGTATCAAGCAGTGATACACTGTATGAAGAAAAATAGTGAATGAAAAAGGACTAGGGATGAGAAGGCTGTATTAGAGAGGGTGATCAGGGAAGTCTTCTTGGAGGAGGTGGCAGTTGAGCAAAGACTTGAATAAATTGAAGGAGTGAAGCTTGCTGATAACAGTCAAGAGAATGCTCTCCTGAAGGAGGAATGAGCATTATGTGCTCAAGGAAGAGCAGAGAGGCCAGTGTGGCTGGAACAGAGCAGCAGTGGGTAGGAGATGAGGTGTGAGGAGTCAGCAGGAGGAAGATCATTTAGGGTCTATAGACCACGGGAGACTTTGGATTTTATTTTTAATGTAGAGGGAATTAATTGCAGAGTTTTAAATATGAGAGTGACATGATCTGATTATCCTAAAAGATCACTTGGCTTCTGGGTGGAGAAGAGGAATAGGGAGCAAGAGTGGAAGCAGGAAGACCACGGAGGAGGGGCTTGTACAAGCTCAGGTGGACCGGGGAGCCAGAGAAGTGTGTAAAGGGTGCCCTTACTGAGGAGCTATTGAAGGAATCAGGTGCTTATTCTTAAAAAGAAGAGGTGAAAGTAAGGACGAAAGCTGTCCTCAAACATCGGAAGGGCTATCACGTGAATCAGAGGTCAGCCCCTTTCTGCATAGCTCAGAAGGGCAGAACCAGGACCAATGGGTAAGGTCACGGGAAAGCCGATTTCCCTCTGATAAGGGATACTGACTCAAGATGGAGCATCCTTTCTGGTGGGGACAGTGACCTCTTTACCACTGGAGGTACATAGCAGAGGCCAGCTCTCAGGGCTGCAAGGTACAGGGGACAGAGATTAGCCTTTGTGATCAGATAGACCTGGATCCAAATCCTCTCTCCTCTGCTTATTATCTGCGTTGTCTTGGGCACTTCACCTTTCTGAGCTTGATTTCTTCATCTCTAAATTCCTACCTAATTGGATTATCATGAAAATTTGGTGCAATGAAGTACATGAAGCACCCAGTATCTTGCCTGGCACAAAAAAGGTACTCAATGAATGTCAGTGATAATGATGATGGCGATGACAGTGATGATGATGGTGACGACGATAGTGATGATGATGAGATAGCGATGATGAGATAGTGGTAATGACGGTGACAGTGATGATGGGTCTGGTGATGACTATTGTTTTGGTGATAAAGATGATGAAGATGTTATCAATGACGATGGTACTATTGCGCAAGTTGGTGATGGTTGTTGCAAAAGGAATTTAAGCATCAAGGAAGGGTATGGGCTAGAGACCACTAAGGTATCTTCCAATTCTAAACTGTGATGAGAAAAAGCCCTATAAGGTGGCTATGACTGTCAGGCAGGGCAATGTCTGTCTGTTGACATCATCACACTCTCTACTGACTTCCTCCCCGGGAATTCATTAGCCCAGAAGGAGCAGTAGAAACAGCAACAGGCTCAGATTCTGAGCCAGGAAGCCCTGACCCAATCTGTGCTTGACCTTGTACCTCCCACATTCTGGGCAGCTCTGGGAACCAGAGAGGAGGCTGAAGGTAAGTGGGGGTGGGGTGTATATGGGGAGGGGCAAAGACTCTCTCCTCTGCTGACATTTCCTACTCATCCACATTATAATCATCCAGCCCAGGTTATGGTCAGAGATCTTTGGAGTCATGAAAAACCTTAGATGCTCTGGTCTGACCACCCTTTCCCATTAACAGATGAGAAACAGCCCAGAAAGGGAGGATGACTTTCTTAAGGTCCCAGGAAAAGTCCAGGTCTCCTGACTTCCCGTTTCACTCTCAACTTCACCGTACTTTATCTATCGGCTCAATGTTCTCATAAGTAATCAACACCAACCCTCCTGGCCCCATTGTCCTAACAACAAAACCCCTTCTTGCTACGTGAGGCTGATGAACATTTGCAGGTACATAGTCCAGTAACCAAGACCAGCTTGATCCCACTAAGTATTATTTTATAAGTATTATTTCTATTTACGGATTTCACTGCTCAGTTCATCTCAGCCCAGGCTTATTGTGCCTTGTTCCAAGAGAAGCTGCTATTTCCTTAACAATTTCATTGAGATCTCTATGGATTAGCTAGAGTTTTGCCATAGCTCTGCCATCCTTGACTGTCCCCAGTGTATTTTTTGGGAATTCAGCTACCAGTAACAAGGATCTGAACAACAGTCGCTTAAACAAATTGAAAATTATTACTTTGCTCTTGTTTAAGAGAATTTGGGGCATAGGAGCTCCCAGTATGCTTTGTTAGCTCTGCATAATTTGTCAGTGTCCCTGTCTCCTTCTTTGTCTTCTTTGTCTTTCCTTTACCAGGGCATGACCTCATATCTAAATATTGCCTATTGGCTATATGATGGCTGCTGAAGCTCCAGAAATTATTGCAGCATTCCAGATAGGAAGACAAAGGAAGGGAGAGGACAAAGGAACCAAAAGTGTTTCTCCAACTGCTAAGCTCCCATCAAACAGTTTTCCTAGAAATCACACTTAACACTTCTATTCATATTCCACTGGCCACCCCAATGAAAGGGGAGGGGTGGGACCTAGTAAATACAGCTTTTAAGCAGGAGACCTATCCATTCCCAGCAGCACTGGTATTCTGTTACTAAAGAAGAGGAAACAGGATTCTGAGTGACAACCTGAACCCTGGGTCCCGCCCCGCAGCTAGAAGATTTAAATAAGGACCTAGAGATGCAGAGATTAGAACCCTAGCCCCAGAGCTGAATCCAGGAAGTCTCCTTGTGGGAAAGGGAGCTGTAAAAATCCTTGTATGACTACCTCCATTCTAAAACAAATTGAAAGTTATATTTTAGCAATAGAGGCTCATGGCCGAAATTTTTCAAACATATAAAACTTAAGAAAATCAAAATCTTTTATAATCCCCTGTGCAGAGATAACATCTGTTGGTATTTTTGCATACGTCCTTCTGGGTATTATTTTTCCTTTGCTTATATTAGCAAAATTAGGAGTTTACTTTATGTCCAGTTTTATATGCAGCTTTTATTTCCTGCATTTATTTTTATAAGCATTTTCCCAGCATGAGCTATTTTTTGAAGGTCTCATTTTTAACGGCCAGTCCAGTCCAGTCCAGTACATGGGCTATTCTATAACTGACGTAGTTAATTCCCCATTGGGAGGCAGTTAGATGGTTTCCAGCTAAATTTGGCTGTTATAAATGATGCTGGGATGACTAGTCCTGCCGATAGATCTTTGTCTCCATCTCTGATTATTTTGTTATGACAGATTTATGGTCTCACCAGGTCAGAGGGTATGGATTTTTTTAAGGCTTTGGATACACATTATGAAGTTGCCTTCATGGAAAGCTGGCCTGGATTCCACTCCCTACAAGGGGTCTAACATATCCTCAGATGGGTTTCTGAAGCCTCCTGCCCCCCTTCTTCAACATTGTATCTCTGATTCTCCTGCCTCAGCTTCCTCTCTCTGTCTCCCTCGGAAAATAACGGGAAAAGTTTATATTCAAAAATATCTAATGATGTGTTTGTTTATCTTTAAGTACTTTAAAAAGTCAACATAATTATTCTAGTCCCATTAAGTTTAGTTTGCAGCAAATTATGCATTCAGCATGAAGTTGGGGTTGCTTTGCTGGTTGGAGCTGAGATAGAGTTTGGTGGTTAACAGTTAACCCAGAGGAGCCAGTGATAACAGTGCAGCTGGGTGAGCAGCAACAGGTCCGTCCTTGGGAAGGTGTTATTCCCAGGTGGGAGCCTCAGTGCCCTGGAGCTCTGGAATTGCACCGACGCTCCAGCCAGGAGTCCCAGGGGACTAGGAGAGGGAGGGAGGGAGGGAGGGAGGAGAGCAGTGGCTGTCTGGCTTACTGGATACACCAGGATTCAATTCCTGGGGTGTCTGTGGAGTTGAAAGTCTCCCTGTTGGCTGCTTTGCAGGTGCGCTTGGGACATGAGTCACACCAGATCCAATCCCTGAAGCAGGAGTAAGGATTTGGGTTCTTTTCCCAAAAGCCAAGAGGAGCGCTTGAAGGGATTTAGGCAGGAGTTCCCTGTTGGGAGGCCCTCCGACTGCCTTAGGGGATGGATGGGAGGGACACGACTGAGAGCCGAGAAATGGGGGGAGGCTAAGGTAGTCCCCCAGGTGACGGATGATGGCTGTGGCAGAAGGTCTGGCTATCCTGCCCCGTGTCCCCTGGGCCAGCTCTGGGCTCACCTGCACCTGTAGTGGGCGGTTCCCAGTGCAATGACCGCTCCCCCGTCAGGCCCTGCTTCCCTCTGCTTCTCCACCTGGGGGTTCTCCAGTGTCCTGGGGGTTTGACCAACCATGGCAAGGGCAGCCTGGAAGTGCCAGGGGATTAATACCCCAGGCGAAACTATCAACCAGGGAGAGATGGAAGTGAGTAGGCAAATACCCAGCTTCCCTCTGAGGGACAAGTCTGAGGCACTTCCTCAGAGGGCCTCCAGCAGGGCTGAGCCCACATCTGATTCAGCCTTTAGGGCTTTCCTCCCTCCCTCTCCTGTCCCCTCCTCACTGTGCCTCCTGGGATCACCTCCCACATAAACCAGCTGCTGTTTTGGAGGAACCCAAACTCAGCACTGATTACTCAAGAGCAGCAGCAGTGGGATGGATAGAGTGGAAGATTTGAGAGATATTCGGGGAGAGCAGGGCTGTGATGGGCAAAGGAGGACGGATAGGTCAGCAAGTAAATGGTGCCCCTTTCCCTAATTTGTATGTGTACGGAAATTTTGCATACATCCATCTAAACAACATCCTATGACGATATCTCATTTCCACTACCTCAATAATATCGCTTGTGCTCAATTACAGTCAATCTCTACCCCAGCCCCTTTCTGCCAAGGAGATTAATTTTGCGTGCTCTACAATTTCATAGGAATGGAATCCCATGGAAGGTATCTAGGGTCTTTTGCTCAATGTAATGTTTTTGAGATTAATCTACGTTTGTGTTGACCAACAGGTTATTCTTTATTATTGCTCATTGTTAGTCCATTATGTGGATATACCACAATTTGTTTATCCATTAACCTGTTGATGAACAGCTGAGTTCATTCCAGTCTGGGGCTATTATGAATAAAGTTGCTGTTCAAATACTTATATAGTCTATTTATAGACCAAAGTTTTCGTTACTTAAAAGGGTCCTTAAAAGTGGAATTTCTAGGACATAGAGTGGGTATATATTTTACATTATAACAAACTGACAAGCTGTTTTCATTCTAGTGACAGTATTATTTTGCATTCCCTCCAGAAATGTGTACCATTTCCATTTACTCCATATTCCTCACCCACACTTGATATTGTCAGTCTTTTTAATTTTACCCATAATGCAGAACCCTGATAACTAGTAATTTCAAGCATTTTCCTTGTGTGTTTTGGCCATTGGTTTCTCTTCTAATGTGAAGTGTGTGTTTAAGTTTTTGACAATCTTTATGGAGTTTTTCTTTTCATGATTGATTTGTGAAACTTCTTTACATATTCTGGGTATAAGTCCTTTGTCAGATATAGGTATTGTGATTATTTTTCCCAATCTGTGACTTGCTTTTTTATTTTATTCTTAATGATATATTTTGAAGGCCAGAGGTTCTTATGCTGATGAACTGCAATTTACCATTTTTATGGCTATTATGGATAATGCTTTTTTGTCTGTGTCTTAAGAAATCTTGGTCTACACCCAAAATCACAAAGATATTTGCCTAAGATTTTCTCTTATCTTGTTTTTTTTTTTTACTCTAAGTTTACATCTATATTTCATCTCAAATTCATTTCTATATAAGGTGTAAGTTAAGGGTCTAGGTTAATCATTTTTTATGTATAGAAACAGTTATTACAGCACCATTTGTTGAAAAGTTGGTCCTTCTCCTACTGAAATGTCTCTCAGTCTTAGACAACATATATGTGTGTGGGTTTACTTTGGGTCTTTCTATTCTACTTCATTGATCCGTTTCTATTCTTGCTTTTTCTTGATTATTAACTTCATGGTTTTTAAATCAGATATTATATGTCCGTCAAATTCTTTTTAAAGATTATTTTGGCTAGTCTAGTTTTATTGCACTTGTGCATGATTTTAGAAACATCTTGTTGATTTCTACCAAAAAAAAAAAACCACAACAAACAAATTTGTGTGTGTGTGTGTGTGTGTGTGTGTGTGTGTGTGTGTGGGTCTGGGTGTTAAATCAAAGTTTCAATTTGAGGGTAATTAACATCTTAACCGTATTATTTTCTAATTCATTAACAGCATATGTCTTTCTGTTTGTCTTTAATTTTCTTGTGAAATAATTTATAGACTTCAGTATAAAGGTCTTGCACATTAAAAAATCCTTAAATATTGTGTGTTTGATGCTATTGAATCAAACAGTACTGTATTTTAACTTTTTTTTTTTTTTTTTTTTTTGCGGTACGTGGGCCTCTCACTGCTGTGGCCTCTCCCATTGCGGAGCACAGGCTCCGGACGCACAGACTCAGCGGCCACGGCTCACGGGCCCAGCCGCTCTGCGGCATGTGGGATCCTCCCAGACCGGAGCACGAACCCATGTCCCCTGCGTCGACAGGCAGACGCTCAACTACTGCGCCACCAGGGAAGCCCCTTAACTTTTTAAACAATTGTTTGGTTTTAGTAGGGAGCAGGATTCAGCAAACTCTTTCTGTAAAGGGCCAGAGCATAAGTATTTTAGGCTTTGCAGATCATACACTTTCTGTCACAGCTACTTAACTCTGCCATTGTAGCATGTTAGTAGCCGTAGACAATACATAAGCAAATGAGCTTTGGCTGTGTTCCAAACAAAATTTTACTTATAGACACTGAAATTTTATTTTTGTATAATTTTACATGTCACAAATATTTTTATTGTTTTGGATGGTTTTCAACTATTTAAAAAACTTTAAAGCATTCTTGGCTCACAGGCTCAAGAATTAAAAACACAAAAAACAGGTGGCAGGCCAGATTTGGCTCACAGGCCATAGTTTGCCAACCTCTGACATGGAGAAAACAATTGAGTCTGATACTTTCATACCTGCAGCTTGTTAAATTCACTTATAGTTCTATGGTTTTCCTTATAGTTGCATCCTGCTGTTTGTTAAAATCACTAGCAGTTTTTGTAGATCCTTAGGATTTTCTATAAAACATGTGGGTCACCTATAAGTAATAAGAGTTTTAACTTATCCTTTCCAAACTTCAAGCCTTTTATTTCTTTTTCTTGCCTTATTGAACTAACTAGAACCTCCAATACAATGTTGCATAGAAGTGATGATAATATACAACATGACTTGTTCCTGATGGGGGAATGTGTTCAGCCTTTCACCACTATCCCTCACTATATGTCAGCTGTAGATCTTATATAGAGGCCCTTTATAAGACTGGAAATTTCCTGCTATTTCTAGTTTGCTGACAGTTTTGGTTATGAATGAGAGTTGATTTTTTCAGATAGTTTCTTGGCATTTACTGAGATGATCATATGCTTTTCTCCTTTGTCATACTAATGTGGTGAATTACTCTAATTTTCTGATGTTGAACCAGTCTTACATTCTTGTAATAAATTCTACTTGGCCATAATGTACTATCCTTTTTATGTACTTCTAGATTTTATGTGCTGATATTTTTAGTCATTTTGCATTCATGTGCTTGAGTTAATTTTCTTTCTTTTAATGCCCTCATTGGAGTTTGATGATGGGGTTACGCTGGCCTCAAAATGAATTGTGAAATGTCCCCTCCTCTTCTATTATCTGAAAGAATAGGTGGAAAATTAATATTATTCATGTCTTAAAAGTTGGATAGAATTGACAGTTGGGCCAGAAGTTTTTGTGGAAAAGACTTTAAATTATGAATTCAATTTAAATATTAGATATAGGGCTATTCAGAGCTTCTATTTCTTCTTCTGTTAGTTTTGGTAAGTTTTACATCTCAAGAAATTTTTTGAGTTTGTCTAAGTTCTTGAATTTGTTGGCATAAAGCTGTTCATACTATTCCCTATTACCATTTTAATGTTCATATAATCTGTAGTGATCTCTCCTCTACCATTCCTGATACTAGTAATTTATATTTCCCTTCATTTTTCTCATATTGTCTTAGTTCAGGTTGCTATAACAAAATATAGAGTGGGTGACTTAGACAACAGAGGTTGGGGAGTCCTAGATCACGGTGCCAGCCAATTCACTTCCTGGTGAGGGCTCTCTTCATTGCTTGCAGATGGCTACCTTCTTACTGTGTCCTCCCATGGTGGAGAGAGAGAATGAGTTCTCTGGTACCTCTTCTCATAAGACACTAATCCTATTGAATCAAGGTCCCATCCTTTTGACCTCATTTAACCCTAATTACCTCCCTATAGGCCCTATCTCCAATGCAGTCACATTGGGGGTTAGGGATTCAACAGGGCTTATATTTGGGGGAGAACGCAGTTCAGTCCACAGCACATTTCTTCTTGATAAATTGAAATCTTTGGATATGATACTCTTTGTCTCTTACATGCTCTTTGTCTTGAAGTCTACTTTCTCTGACGTTATTGTTTATTCATATACGCTTTCTCATGCTTAGCATATCCTTTTCCATCTTCTTTGCTATCAGCCTCTCTGTGCCTTTATATTTAACATGTATGTTTTGTATTCATCATATAGTTGGGTCTTGCTTTTTTAAGTAATCTGAGAATCTCTGACGTTTATCTTAAGTATTGTGTCTGTGCTGGCTGTATCACCTGTTTTTGTTTGTTTGTTTTCTATTGGACTTATTTGTTCTTGGATTCTCTGTTTCTCCTTTCCTGCCTCCTTTTGAGTTAACTGAGTATGTTTTAGAATTCTAATCTATTTCCTTTAATGGTGTTTTAATTATGCTTCTTCATGTAATTCTTAGTATTTGCTTTAATGATTACAATATATTGTTTTCCCCTTGGGCTCACTTGTGCATGTCAGTTCACTGATCGGTATGCATCCTTAATTTCTCTCAGTCTAACTTAACACTATACTACTTTGTTTATATAAGAACCTTATAACAATGCAATTCCATTTATACTCACTCTCATTCACTAGCTATTATTGTCATATATTTTATTTCTCCCTGCGTTGTAAACTCCACAATACATTGTTATTATTGATTCTCTAGACCATTTACTAACTGAAAGAATTGAAGAGAAAAACGTATTTATATTTACCATTTCCAGTGCTTTTCCCTATTTGGGGTAGATCTGAAATTTCATCTGATATTATTTCCCTTTAGACTGAAGAACTTCATTTAGGATATTTTGTAGTGTGGGTCTGCTAACAATAAATATTATCATCTTTCATTTATCTGAAAATGTTTTGAATTCACCTTCTGTTTTTTGAATTTTTGCTGGATAAAAAAAAAATCCTAGGTTAAAAGTTTTTTGGGTTTTTTTTCCTTCCAGAACTTTAAAAATGTTACGTTGTCTTGAGGCCTCCATTTATCTGAAATAAAATCAGCTTTTGTTATTATTCTTGTTCCCCAGTATTAATATGTTTCCTGCCCTCTAACTATCCTTACAATCTTTTCTTAATCTTGGGATTGCAACAGTTTGGCTGTGATGGGTCTAGCTATGACTTTCTTTATAATTACCCTGCTTGGGATTTATGGAGATTCCCAATCTCAAGAGTTACTTTTATCAACTTTTGAAATTATTTTTCTAATATTTTCTCAAGTGTTTGCTTTTTTCTTCCATTCTTTCATTCATCTCACAGTTTGCTGAGGGTCTGTTTATATTCAATATTTTTTACACATACACAGCTTTCCCTGTTAACATCTTACATTAGTCTTGTAAACTTGTTTTAACTAATGGACTAATATTGATGCATAATTATTAACTGAAGTCCATAGTTTATTCAGATTTTATTAGTTTTTACCTAATGTTCTTTTCTGTTTCATGATCCCATCCAGGATGCCACACTACATTTATCTGTCATGTCTCCTTAGACTCCTCTTGGCTGTGACAGTTTCTCAGACTTTCCTTGTTTTTGATGACCTTGAAAATTTTGAGGAGTACTGATCAAGTATATTGTTGGATGGCCTTCTATTAGAATTTGTCTGATGTTTTTCTAATGATTAGCCAGGGTGGGGTGGGGGTAATGGATTTGCAGGAGAAAGAGCACAGGGGTAAGGGACCACTCATATCATATCAAGGGTACAAGTATCAACGTGATTTATGACTGTTGAAGTTAGACGTTATCTCCTGGCTGATGTAGTGTTTGTCAGGTTTCTCTACTATAAAGTTATTCCCCCCACCCTTTCCACACTATACTCTTTGGAAGGAAGTCACTGTGTGCAGCCCACACTTGAGTGGGGAGTTATGCTCCACTTCTTGAGGTCGAAGAGATCTACATAAAGTATGGGAATTCTTCTGTCCAAGAGATTTGCATCTTTTCCACAATTTATTAATTAATTCAATCCTTTTTATTATATAAGTTTCAAGTGCACAGCATTGTAATTTGACATCTGTATACACTACAAAGTGATCTCCACCACAAGTCTAGTTATCATCCATCACCATACAGTTGACCCCCTTCACTCATTTTGCCCACCCCCAACCCCCTTTCCCTCTGATAACCACTAATCTGATCTCTGAGTTTGCTTTTATTTTATTTTGTTTGTGCATTTGTTTTGTCTTTTAGACTCCACATATGAGTGAAATCATATGGTATTTGTTTTTCTCCATCTGACTTATTTCACTTAGCGTAACACCTTCAAGGTCCATCCATGTTTTCACAGATGGCAGGATTCCATTCTTTTGTATTGCTGAGTAGTACTCCATTGTGTATATACCACATCATTTTTATACATTCATCCATTAATGGACACTTGGGTTGTTTCCATATTTTGGCTATTGTAAATAATACTGCAATGAACATATGGGTGCATATATCATTTTGAATTAGTGTTTTCATATTCTTCAGATAAATACCCCAAAGGGGAATTTCTGGGTCATATGGTAGTTTTATTATTAATTTTTTGAGGAATCTCAAAAAATTCTATAGTGGCTGCACCAGTTTACAGTGCCACCAACAGTGAATGAGGGTTGCCTTTTCTCCACATCCTCTCTAACATTTGGTATTTCTTATCTTTTTGATGATGGCCATTCTAGCAGGTGTGGAGTGGTATCTCATTGTGCTTTTGATTTGCATTTGCCTGACTTTGAACAGCTCTTCGTGTACCTGTTGGCCATCTGTCTATTTTCTTTGGAAAAATGTCTATTCCGATCCTCTTCCCACTTTTTTTTTTGAAGTTTCTATTTTTTTTTAATTGGAGTATAATTGCTTTAAAATGTTGCGTTAGTTTCTGCTGTACAATGAAGTAAGTCAGCTATATGTATACATATATCCCCTCCCTCTTTTTTTTTAATCAGGTTGGTTGTTTGTTTTTGAATTGTATGAATTCTTTATATATTTTGGATAATAACCCTTTGTCAGACATATTATTTGCAAATATCTTCTCCCACTCAGCTTTCTTTCATGGACAGTGGAGTACCCTCAGGGGGGAAAAATATCTAACCATGGATCTCACCCAGCACGCTTCGCTGCTAGTAAGGGTCATAGCCCCTCCAGTCTCTGCCAAATTTTGGTTGCTCTTTATTCCCTTCAAATAGTAGTCCTTTCATTTTTATAAACATTTTGTCTAGAGTTTATCATTGGCCCAATACAAGCTACTCTTCCAGGCTCAACATTCATAAGCTTAATATATAACTTTGACAGCCACCTTAAACCTACCTGAATCAAGACAACATAAAAGCAAATCAATGTGATTGTATAACCAAGAGGTTGTCTGACCATTTTCTTGCTTTGTCTCTCTGAGCCTTTCTTTACTCAGCTGTAGAAGGGCTAATAATTCCCACCTTCTAGAGTTGTGGTGAAGGCTAAGGAATGTGCAACACAATAGGTGCTCACCAAATGTGCGTCCCTTCTCTTCTCCCTCAGTAGAGATACCCATGCGTTATTGCCTACAGACCAACCCCTGAACCAGGAATGCAATGCTGCTCCCACCTTTCTCCTGCCAGCCTCTCCCCGCAATGTCTGGCTTTTACTGGCTTCTGGTCTTTACACCCAGCCTATCCTATCCCCAGGTAACCTCTTTAGGAATAAAGCCTGTAGGTCTGCAACCTCCTTAGCTGTATATGTCTAGCTCTTTATAAAGGAAGATATATATTTGGGGCATTCATACATTCTTTGAACCAATACTATAGAGTACCTACTATGTTCTGAACTCTGTCCTATGTGCTGGGGAGTCAGCAGTGAGCAAAAAGAGAATATCTCTTCCCTTATTATATTCAGTGGAGGGGGCAGGCACTAGACCAGTAGGTCAAATACATAGTATGTACAATGGTATAAATGGAGTTCAGGAATGAGGATACTGCAGGGTTCTCTTAAGGATGTCTCTTTTTATCTTTATTTTATTTCTATAAATATATTATCTTTAAAAACCATTAAATATAGTACAAAAAGAGTATAGAAATGGACTTCCTGACAAAATGTTTAATAAAATATGTAACAATAGGATAAAGTTGCCATGAGAGAAAAGATTGCCAGTCATCATGTTGCTGACTATAGCAGTCCATGCTATCAGCTGGAAAGCTCAGGAGGACCTCAAGAAAACCTTAAAAATATTTTGTGTAAGGAGGAGTCTGCACTTTTTAAATAATAAGGTCAGGAAAGGTGACATTGTGAACAAATGCTGAAAAGAGCGAACCGCACAGATATTTGGGGACGAGGGAACAGCAAGCGCAAAGGCCCTGAGGTGAGAGCGTTTCTGGCTGTTGGAGGAACAGTGAGAGCCCAGTGTGGCCAGAGCAGAGGCATTAAGCTGAGAGCAGGAGAAGAGGGTTATGAGCATTCAGACTGCTTAGAACTTTGCAGATCATTTAAAAACCCACCCTCACCCCGTCTCCCAACATTTAGGGAGTGGAAGAAGAGGAGAAATCAGCAGAAGAGACAGACGTTGAGGCCAGCAAGGCGGGAGGAAAACTGAAAGGGTGTGGTGTCCTGGAAGGAAAGGAGGCAGGAGTGATTATGTCACCGAGTCCGAGGTCATGCTGCTCACCACACGACAGGACGACAAATCAGGAGACGAGGTGTTGGGGCAACGAGGAGCACCTTGACTTGGAAAGCCAGCAGATCGAGAAGAGAGTGGACTAGCGTTCCAAAGAACCGTCTTACCCAAGTTAGAATTCAGGCTTCTTTTATACTAAAAGGGGAGGGGGTGTGGTTGGTTACTGCGAACTTCTTGATTCTGGAATCCTTTGTTCCTTCAGCTGTCCACGTAGGTCCAGTCACAATGTTCCTATAAACCTCCAACAAGACGAATGTTATTCTCTGTTCTGCAACTTTTTCTTTCCTTTTTTTACCATTTTTTAATTGAAGTCTAGTTAAGTTACAATGCTGTGTTAGTCTCAGGTGTACAGCAAAGTGATTCAGCTATACTTACATGTTCTGCCACTTTTTATCTCTATATGAATGGAAAAGGTCAGAGCCTTGAGAATGGGCTGTCCTGTATATGTCAGGCTGTAGGCAACATTCTTGGAGCAAAAGCAACAGAATACAAAGGTTAAGGTAAAAGAAACAGATCCAGTATGGGGTCAGATTTGTTCTTCCCTATTACAATTATGTGCTCAAGATGAGGACAGAGACTTGTCCACTGGATCCAACAAGGAGGTCACTTGGAGCCATGACCATAGCTGCTTAAGTGAATGGGTATGGACACAACTCAGTCAGGTTCGAGAGAGGAGGAGAGCAAAGGGTCAAGGGGAAGTTTATTTCTCTTTTAAGTGGGAGAAATGTTTGCACTCTGTATGCTAATGGGGATGATTGGATGAAGAAGGGAACATTTGATGATGAGGAAGAAAGAGAGAAATGGTGCAGCTGTGTTCCCGAGGAGGTCTTCTGCCCTATTCTGTCACAGGCACCAATTTTCTTTTTTTTTTTTTTAATTTTTATTGGAGTATAGTTGCTTTACAATGTTGTGTTAGTTTCTACTGTACAGCAAAGTGAATCAACTATACGTATACATATACCCCCTCTTTTGTGGATTTCCTTCCCATTTAGGTCACCACAAAGCACTGAGTAGAGTTCCCTGTGCTATACAGTAGGTTCTCATTAGTTATCTATTTTATACGTAGTATCAATAGTGTACATATGTCAATCCCAATAGAGGTTCCTTAAAAAATTAAAAATAGAACTCCCATGTGACCCAGAAAAGCCACTACTGGGCATATACCCAGAGAAAACCATAATTCAAAAAGACACATGCACCCCAAAGTTCATTGCAACACTATTTACAATAACCACGACATGGAAACAACCTAAACGTCAATCAACAGAACAACAGATAAAGAAGATGTGGCACCAGTTTTCTATTGCGAGCCACCCTCCCCTACCATCGGTCAAAATGGTCCGAATGAGGCTGCCTCATCGCCTGGCTACCAGCATGGGCAACCGGACCAAGCCTCGCCAATAGCAGGGCTGCAGCCACAGGCCAGTGATTAGTTTAGAAGGGGTCATGTGACCTACAATGGGCCAATCAGAGTGAATGAGCGTCAGCTCTGGGAGTTTTGCCGGACACCAGGGAAGGCGAGGCTTTCTGTCCACTGGGGTGGCTGCACAGATAGGGAGTAGACCCAGCTGTGTCTGTGCCCAGAGCCTGTGTCAGTGCAACCTCACCCAGCTGCCTGCCCGACAGGGAGCCTGTCACAGAGCGGAATAATAATACCCGTGCGATAGACTGCCTTTCTGGAGACTGACTGCCCCCAACTCACACTGGCCCTTCTCTGCTATATGACTCTGCTTTAGCTCCTTTATAGTTATCATCACTATCTGAAACACATAATTTCATCTATTTACTTATTTTTGTGTCTTCCCCCAAGGTCTATCTTTTCCACTGTTTTATCTCCAGGATCTAGAATTGTTCCTGGCACAGAGTAGGGCTCCAAGTAAATATTAGCTGATTGAATAAGCAAATATATAAGAATGAACTACAGCTGTACATTCATACTCAGCCACCCCTCGCTTACCCAGGAATCAAGCATCTGGCAAGCTTCAGCTATCTGGAATGCAACAGGAAAACTCAGAAAGCCCTAGAATTACCAAAATGCAGGTTACAAGAGCCATGTCTGAAAGCACAAGTTTTTTGTACTTTTAAACAGAGGTGCCCCCTTCATGTTCTCACTTAGAGATCAGGGACTAATGCAGACATGGTTCTAACATGCCTGGTGATCTGGTTCCCCACCCATGACAGGTTAGAGACAGGACTTTGGGGGCATTAGAGGGTCAGAAACACTGACACCAGCAAGAAGAAACATGGGGCACCCAGGAGACTGGAAAACACTGGAAAGTCGATGACAGAACTTCAAGTGAGAGCAGGCTGGGCCCTGAGTGTAGGGTGAGGGGTCTTGGGGGACACCCTAGGGTTAGAACATGTAGGGGAGGTGGTGATGACTCAGGGTACACAGCAAAGCTGAAATTACCCTCCACAGTCCCCATTCTAGAGCTAGGGAGATGTGCAGTACATTTTATTCAACTATTTTAAAAATAGATTGATTCCATGCAGAAAAGTAAGCAGCAGAAATAGAAATCACCCATCATCTTACTAAGAGAGATGCCTCCTTGGGGGTCACATGGCCCATGCAGTGGTTGGCTCTGCTCTCTCATTCCCAGATTGTGCACTGTGCTCCACACCATGACTTTGTTGGCTGCATAATATTCCATCACATGGACACACACTATATCATGTAACTGTTCCTCTATTGGACGGTCTGTTTCCAGACATTGGCTGCTATCAGTAACTCTATAGTGAGCATCATTATATGTAAGCCTGAGTGCTCAGCCCTGATTATGTTTCCTGATGGTAGAATTGCTGCCTCAAAGATATGGGCGTTTTGGATTTTTTTTATACATACTGTGAAATTTATCCATTCAGAAGATGGGTATAGGGCCTTTTAGATGCTAAATTAATCACAGCTCAGTGGACAACAAAATAAGCTCATTACAGAAAAGCTTCTGTAACTTCTCATCCCCGGATAGTAACTGACGGGTGTCCCCTGGTGGACAGTTGTGTGTGTGTGAGCACGTGTGTACACATATGTGTCTAGCACCTTCCTTGTGTGCATGGCACATTTCCCATCCTCCATGTCACTAGTACTAACCAACTACCTTGTGAGCTATACAGGGTGTGTACTGTCGCTCCCATTTTACAGATGAAGACAAGAGGCTCAGAGGGCATGTGTACATGCAGTGAAAGGAACACGAGCAGACACACGTGGGTTTGAATCCCAGCTCTGCTGCTGGGTGAGCTTGACCTGTCTCTTGAGCCTCAGTCCTTTTGTACATAAAATGAGGGTAGAAATACCTGCCTTACAAGAGAGAATGAAATGAAAGGGCAGATGGAAAGTGTCTGGTACAAGCTGGGCAATAAATGCTCAAGCAATGATATTTGTGGTCATTGTTAGCAAAGTCACTTGTCAAGGTCACAGAGGCAAAATTGAACCCACATCTCTAACCACAAGTCGAGTGCTCGTTCCGGATACCACCTGCCTTTGAACCACATGCCCAAACTGACAAGGGAAGATTTTGATTAGTCTCCATGTGGGGTTGTTGTTGCTGAGTCTCCAGAAGACTGCCTTGCTGTGAATCCAAAGGAGACACTGGTCCTGACTGAACTAATTTTAAGAATAATATAATCTATAGAGGTGAATGGCTGTCAGCTTGTGGTCCACTGGGACTGGGAGATCTTTCTCATGTTGACTAAACCCCAGCCTGTGTCAATGTCCTGTCAGCCTGGTATCCGAGTATCCACCCTCTCCCCCCAGAGCCCTGGCCAAGTTTGCTGATAACAGAGCTGAAAGAATCCCTCCCTCACCTGGGCATGTCTTTGGGAAAGTTATTCCAGCTGCCAGGCCAGACCATGCTGGGTAATGGATGGCCTCTCTTTAATGCTGTCTGGGAGATGGGCCCTTCTTTAATCGTCTACAGTATCATTAAGAGATAAAATATTTGCTCTGTGGGGCTCCTGATGGTCTTTAGAAATTGCAACTTAAGCACCAACCAAGAAGGGCTGCTCAAAGCTTAACCCTCCCCTTCCCAGCACAGACCCAGGCCTTGGCCACTTGGGTCTACAGATCACTGGCCTTGACTCCCAGGGAACCCTTGGGTTCCATTTCCAGCTCTTCTCAGCCCAGGGAGCAGGTGGATGAGAGGGCAGAGGGAGGACAAAGGGAGAAGAGGAAGCCTTGGCCCCTGAGTGACTCAGTTCAGGGGTTTGTAGACAGAGGACCCTCCCCCGGGCCAGTTACAGAGCAGAGCACTGGAAGGCCCTCACTGGGAGCTGGGTGACTTTGGGCCACTCCCTTAACCTCTCTGTGTCAGGCTCCTACAGGGCAGAGGGGCTGGAGGGGCCTGCCAGCTCTGAGGTTCTAGGGTCTGTTTCATGGCAAGTAGAGCCTGGTTCCCTAAGAAGGGTGACATGTGCACGCCCCCACCCAGGTCCCTGCTCCCTGCTGGGACCACATGTCACATGTGACCAGGTGGGGAGGCCACCCCTGGGGACAGCAGGTGGCTTGGATGAGCTAACAGAGAGGAGAGAGCCCCTGTTACCCAGAATCACTCAGGAGCCCAGCACTGTGCCAGGACCACACCCCGCCCTACACACACACACACACACACACACACACACACACACACACACACACACAATACACGGCACCAGCCTCACAGCAACACTGTGAGGACAGGGTGTCATTACCCCCACTTCACAGCTGACAGCGCTGAGGCCCCAAGTGGTAAAGGGACCTTGTCCAAGGTCACACCAAAAGCGAGTTGTATCCAGGTCTGTCTGATTCCAAAACCCAGACTCTTACCCATCACACCACTGGCAGGAGCACACAGGAGAGAGAGGGCTCACCCTGACCCTCCCCTTCCCACCTCCCTGCTTTTGCACGTGCAGTCCTCTCTCCTAGCACGCCTTCCCTCCTCTATCCAAGTCCTACCCAGCCCAAGGCCTGCCTCTTCCAGGAAGTTCTCCTTCAAGACTGACAGCCAAACCCCCGATGCTTCCACCCAGCTGACTCCCTGGTTGTTCAGTTTCCCAGCATCATTTTAGATTTTGGTGCCGTGAGCTCCAGACACAAACATTAGCCCATTTCATCATCTCACCAGGTTAATTGATATTCACTGTGTGCTGACTTGGAGTCCGGCACTGCGGGGTCACAGAGGGGACGGGAACAAACGTCCACTAAGCTCCTGCAGATCCCCCCACACTCGTGGCTGGTGGGAGCCCAAGTGGGGTCCCTGCAGGCCCCTCACCCTGTTGGAGGATGAGGAACCCGAGGCCCAGAGATGGGTGGGAGGTGCCGCTGCGGTCCGGTGGTGAGTCAGGGGCTGGGACTCAAAACCAGGCCAGACTCCAGATCCAACCCCGCCCCCTTACCTGCCCCCAGAACTCCTTAAACCCCCTCAGCTGGAGCAGGATTGGTCCTGGAGCCTGGAGCCTTCTGATCTCACAAGTGGGGCTCAGGCGGCCATAGCTGTACAGAGAGGGGGAGGGACAGGGGCAGCAAGGCAGGACTCTTATGTCACCCCTCAGGGACACCCAGGGCCCTGTCACCCTCAGTGACGTGCTCCCCACCTCTGTTGACTCCAGGCTGTGCCTGCACCTGGGGACTCTGTCCACCCCCTTCCCCCAAATGTCCCCAGGGCGTCACTCCAGCTGAGAAGCCTCAGGGCATAAATTAATCCATCTTCAGCCTTCGGCCTCCAGATGCTCTTTCCCCTTGCCTCCCGGGTGCTGGTCCCTCTCCAGCTCGATTCTCAGAGAAATATTCAAGGAGCAGGTGGTGCCGCGGTGCTGGGCCGCGAGGGTGAGGCCTGGCCCGGGACTGGCGCTGGCTGGGAACTCCCACCCTTGGAGCTGCTAATGACGCGGCCCAGCGTGAGAGGGGGGCGACCTCTGTGCATCACAGACGTGTCCGCTCCTGGGGACAGTGAAGCCCTAGTGCCCTCCCAGCACTGGACTCAGCTCTGGGGCCACGTGGGGAGGCTGCGGTGAGTCCCTGCTTTGCTGATGGAGGACTTCCTGCTGAGGAGCGTCACCTTATAAACTCCCCTGGGTGTCCCCTCCCAGACTTTATGTTCTCAGCCAGCCTGGATTTGAAAGAAGGAGGGAGAGGCTGAGAGAGAGGATGTCAAATCCCAAGCTGTCCCAATTGCAAGAGGCTTAAGAAATGAAGTCTAAGTCACTTGTTACACGTGGGAAACTGAGCCCAGTGTTCACAGAGCCAGTTAGCAGCGGAGCTGGGACTAACCCGGACTAGCCAGGGTTCCTGACTGTCAGTGCGCCTGTGTGAAATGGTGTGTGCGTGCGTGTGTGTGTGTGTGTGTGTGTGTGCACGCATGCACGTGCACATCTGCCTCTGAGTGTATATGATGGTCTTAAGTTGTGTGTTTAACAGTCTCAGGGTGCACATGTGAAAGTCACATTTGTCCCAGGGTGTGGGCATGTATGAGTGTGACCTGATGTGTGACAGGGACCTGAGGTGGACAGTGGCTGTCCCCTGTGTGGGTGCCTGTCTCAGCAGGTTCCCTGAGCTTATCCTGGTTGAAGCTAGACGCTGTCTCTGGGCTGATACCCTTCCCCCTCCGGAGAATTTCCAGTTCTTGGCCAGGGGCAGCGAGAAACTCAGTTGTTTCTATTTGGTCTTTAGATTATGAAACAAAAATTAGGTCTAAACTCTTTGTGGGGAGGTAATTTTCCCTAATCGCTCGCCCTGCTGCACAGATCTCCACAACTTGATTGCGTCTAATTAGATTAATTGGACGGAAACTGATTTCTCTTCTCTGAGAATATGAACTACAGAGAAGCGGGGCCGTTGGAGGCCGGTGACTCCCTGCCCCCCGACAAGTCTGGCCTGGTGAGGAGGGGCCGTGCGTGGGGCTGGGTCCAAGGCCTCTTCCTGGGCGCCCCTCTCTCTGCTTCTCTCTCCTTGTCACTTGCTCTGTCACTGAGTCCCTCTGTGTCTCTGGCTGCCCCTGCTCCCAGCTGTCTCCTGGTCTGGGCTTCAGTGGTCCCAGGTCTGTCCTGACCGTGCTGGGGTTCACCCTCCTGCACCCTTTCTCTCTGCCAGGAGATGACCCAGGGCTTTCCCTGCATTACCAAGGGGCGTGGCGAAGAGGACAGAAGCACAGCAGGACTGGCCCAAGGTCACCTTCCGCAGCAGCTGAGCGCTGCAGAGGGCGGCCTGCAGGGCCAGGCTGGACCACACCAGCTGCAGGGCTCAGGGAGCTTCCGGCTGGAAGAACGGGGTCTGGGCGGTTCTGAGGGCGGTGGGACCGGCCATGCTGGGCAGAGGGTGGCTGAAGGGTCTGGTCATTCCTGTCCCCTCACGGCCCAGGCCGGGCACTGCCACCTACAGGGGCCTGAGGCAGAGAGCCCCTGGCCCCAGACACTGCTCCATCCCCAGGTCCTGGCCGGAGCACCCGCCTCCCCATCTGTTTGCAGAGTCATAAAGCTGGGCCGTCCTGGGCTGCTGCCTCCCTGGAGCCCCATCCAGGGGGACGCCCTGCCCTGCCCACCTTGCTGTCTCTCCCCTCCTCTGTCCCCTGTCCGCACTGTCCCGACCTAGTCCAGGGCACCATCTTCTCTCCCCAGATGCTGTACAGCTGCCCCACTGTCCTGGGCCCGGCCCCCTTCTCCAACTCCAGTGCACAGTCTACAGCTTAAATGAACGTGCCACGCCCCCTCTCAAAGACCTTCCATGGCTCCCGCTGCTCTGAGGACTAAAATCCCAGCCATTCACACGGATTGCACGCAGACCTCCTCAGCCCCATCTCTCACCACCCCCGCCTCCCACTCTGACCCCACACACCCGGCTGTGTGCAGGCCTTGGTACATGCTGGTACGTCTTCCCAGAACACCCTTTCCCAGGCCCTGCCCGACACCAGCTTTCTTACAGCTTCGCTCAGAGGGCAACGCTAACAGCGGGTGTGCTGAACTGGTGTGTATGCTCCGGGATATGGGCGTAATTATCTCATTTAATTTAACTCCTCTGTGGGGATCATTATTATTCCCATTTTACAGAAGAGGAAACTGAAGTTCAGAGACACGAAGCACCTGGCCAAGGTCACTAGGCTGGGAAGTGGTGGAGCTGGGATTTGAACCCAGGTCATTTGCATGATGTCAACTCTCCCCATCCCACCCATCGTCTCCCAGACTAGGGTCCACTACTCTGTACTCTTGTGCTCCCCCTACACAAGCATTTGTCTGATTGTTCTGAAATTGTCAGTTTCCCCATCCCCTCATCAGGTCTGGGCTGTGAGCTCCCCATGGCCACCCTGGGTCTGAGCTGTTTCTAATGCCCAGAGCCTAGGGTAGGACTAGGTGGACACTTGGCCAGAGACTGACGCCCAAAGAATGGGCAGTGGCAGCCCCTCCAGGCCGCTGGGCCCCTCCCTCTTGTGCACTCCCCTCCCACCACTCGACACCTCAGTAAGCAAAGCCTTTAAACCAAAAACAATTTTACAGTTCATTTGAGTTAATCACAGCTGCTCTTTCTGGAAACCATCTTCCCTAAATTGTCTGCAGAGAGGCAAGCGACCTGCCTGGCAGCCCCCCTCCCCTTCTTCCATCACAGAGCCCTGGAATCACAGGAGGTGGTAGGAGGAGTTGAGATCCCAAGAGTTCAAGTCTGCTGTCGTGGTATGTGCTGTGGTGGGCACCGGGGTACAGCAGTGAACGAGATGGATGCCCTCCCCACCCTCACGGGACTCACCATCTACTAAAGAAACCAACTTTGAACAAATAATCACGCAAGGGATCATGTAGTTAGTGTTGAGTTGTAATAAGTTAATCATGAAGAAGTCTAATAATACTAACTATACAACCCCGGCCACTTGTTCAACCTCTTGGAGCCTCGGTTTTGTCATCTGTCAATGGAGATCCTAATGGCATCTTTCTCCCAGGGTTTTGTGAAAATCCAGTGAAATGTGTAAAGCTCTTAGCCTAGCACCTAGCACTTGGTTGGTTGTAGCATACATTATGGGCCATATTCTTTTGCTAGGGCTGCCGGAACAACATGTCAGACTGGGTGGCTTAAACAACAGACATGTATTGTCTCACAGTTCTGGAGGCTAGAAGTCGGAGGTCAAGATTCAACAGAGTTGATTTCTTCTGAGGCCTCTCTCCTTGGCTTGTAAGTGGCCATCTTCTCCTGCTGTCTTCACATGGTCTTCCCTCTGCGTGCGTGTCTGTCCTAATCTCCTCTTCATATAAAGACACAAGTCATATTGGATTAGGGCCCACCCATGTGACCTCTTTTTAACTTAATCATCTCTTTAAAGATTCTACCTTCAATACAATCACATTCTGAGGTACTGTGGGTTAGGGGGGTCCACATATAAATTTGGAGATGGTGGGGACACAATTCAGCCCATAGCAGTATGTATCCGAGAGAATTTAGTGCATGTATCCACAAATCACGTACCTGTAAGTGTTCATAAAATTTTTACTTTTAGTAGTCATAAAAGAAAACAACCCAAATGTTCATCTATGAGAGAATGATAAATTGTGGTAGATTAAAAAAGTGGAACTACACAACACTTTTAAAACATGAACAAAGTAGTAATATGCACAAAACATGTATAAATATCACAGACGTGGTCAGCAAAAAACAAAAAAAAAATCAGACCAAAAACATGCTTTATGATTCTATTAATAGGGACTAACCTATAGCATAGAAGTTAGAATAAGAGTTATCTTTCAGGGCTGGGACATTAACCAGAGAGGGGAACAAAGAAACTTTCTGGGGTACTAGAAATGTGCAACATCTTGATCTGGGTGGTGGTTTCATAGGTGTGCACATTTGTAAAAATTCACAGAGATATTGCATCAGCTTTTGCTATGTAGCAAACTTCAGATTTGGTGGTAAATAACAGTCAGTTATTTAGCTCACAATTCTATTGGCTGTCTGTGCAATTGATCAGGTCGAGGCTAGCTCAGTGTCTCTCTGATGCTGATTCTCATGGGTCTGTGGTTGGCTAGAACTGCAGATTGCAGCCGAATGATCTAGGGTGGCTTCACTCACACATCTGGTAGGTGGCAAGCTATTAGCTGAGGCACCTCCATTCTCCTCCATCTGGGCTCTCACCCTCCAGCACGTTAGCTCAGGTTCATTCCCATGTCTCCAAGCGCAGCAAGAGAAGGAAAGCCCATATCACCAAGCACTTTGAAGCATCTATTTGCTTACTTCTTGCTAGTGTTTTCATTGGTCAAAGCAGGTCTATTGGACAATGAAGATTGAAGAGATGAAGAAACAGACGTTCATTCTTGATGGGAGAATCTGAAATGCCACATCATGAGTGTAGATATAGAAAGGGAAAGAATTTGTGGTTATTTTTACAATCCACCAAATATACACTTAAGATTTGTATATTTTGTCATATGCAAGTTATATCGATATGATAAACATAGATACAAGGATTAGGTCTGATGATTACAAAAGGTACTCTTGGCCTAAGTAAGGCTTCCTTGTATTCTATTCTAACTAACCCTTTCCTAAAGAGAACCAAGATTCTATAAAGACAGAGGTTGTTACAAGATATGTGTGTGTGTGTGTGTGTGTGTGTGTGCGTGCGTGTATGGATGGGGAGTTGTAGTAGTTTCACAACTTGCAGCCTCAGTCAGGTTTTGCTCAGGTCGGATGGAGGTGAGATTATCAATGGACTAAGTTGTGAGCTGGGCTCGGAACTCAGGCTGAGAAATGGACTGGAGAATAGTAACATCCTGTGTCAGCTAGTGAAGCAAATGATTGCTTTTCAGCACGCTGGAGAGTTCTGATACAGCTAGAGGTCCTTCCTCTTCAGAGTCCTGGGACCACTCAGTTCCCTCTGTCTTCTCGGTAGAATGATCTGGTTATTAAAGGAAATTTACTCTTGCGAACGTTACATTATTGCCAGAAGTGAGGGCATGGGCGCTGGAACCAGACTGCCTGAATTCAAGTCTTGGCGCACGACACAGCTGAGTGACCCTGGGGAAGTCAACAACTTACTTAACCTCTGTGCCATAGCTGCCTTGTCTATCAAATGAGGAAAATCATGGTAGCTGCCTCACAGTGTTATGGTAAAGACCGAATCAAAACAAGGCAAGTAAGGAGCTTAACATAGTGGCTGGACATGGTAAATGCTAAGAAGTTATCTTTTCTTACATAAGATGGAAAGGATTCCGAAGGTTTCCATGACCCCAGATGTCTGACAAACTTGTTATATGACTTTAGGTGAGCTATATAACCTACCTGGCCACTGTTCCTATTCTGTAAAATGAAGCTATTTGCTTTTCCCACATTACTGGATCGTATCTTTTTACCAAAAGAATATATTCATATATCATTTGATAAAATAAACTAAAAAATAAAATAAAATAAAAAAGATATCGGACTAAGTGGCATTTATGGTCCCTATAAACCCTATCTTTTCTGGGTCTTGGATTCAGGACTTCGGATGGAGTGAGTCAGGCATGAGGGTTAAATTAGTGAGGATGACATTTGGGGCAGGCTGGGAGAGGACCCCACTCTAAAGCATGTCAAGCCTTCTAGCTCTTACACTATGCACCCCCCACTTTCCCAGTATGCTGAGGCTTTTGGTCCCTCTGATCTCTGACACACAGGAACTCACCACACTTTCCCGTTGCTTCAGCCGCGCTGGCATTGTTGGAACTTCTTGACTTTCCCTCCTCAGAGCCTTCCCACATTCTGTGCCCTTCTCCAGGAGTGTGCAATATCATTCAGAGTCTTCCAAATGGAGTGACAAAAACAACCGAAACCCGTTTAAATAAAAGAAATAAAAAGGGGGATTAGTCGGTTCGTTCACCTGAAAAATCCAGGAGTCAATAGCTTCAGGTACAGCTGGACCCGGGAATTCAAATGTTATCATTTTGGAACACAGTCTTCTCATCTCCTCTGTATCGGCATCATTCACAGTCACTCTCTCCCCTCTAGGTGGGGAAGAAATGCTGGTAGCGTCAGGCTTCTGTCACGCTGGCATCACACTCCACATTCCCGATAGTTTAGCACAGTCTCTGCTATGATTCCCATTGGCCTGCATTTAGTCACCTGCCCACTCCTGAAACAATCACTGTAATCAGGGGGTAAAGTGCACTGAGTGGCCAGGCCTGGGCGGCAGGAGCCAGGATGGGTCAGCCCACCTGAATGGGCTGGGAGTGGTCAGGGAGTTGTTTTCAAAGGGAAACTGGGGTGGTCTTACCAGAAGGAGAGGGATGCAGGCAGGGTGGAGAGTGGGTAGAAGCCCGCTACACATTCCTCTTGACTCTTTCTTGGTCTCAGTACAAGTGGCACTTCTTCAGAGAAGACTCGCTTGACCTCTGATATGTCAGGACCCATCAATCCTTTTCCTTTGCTTTTTGGCCCTTATTAGTCTCACAGCTAAAATGCAGAACTAAACATGTACTAAGTCTAAATATATACTAAGTGCTTTAGATATGTTAATGAATGTAATCCTTCTAATATCCCTAGAAGGTGGGTATTTTTTCAGCTCAATTTTATAGATGAGGAAATTGAGGTCCAGAGAGGTTAAGTAACTTGCCCAAGGGCACACAGCCAGGATGTAACAGAGCAGGTTTTCCAGTCCAGTAGTCACATTTCAACCCACGGTTTCTCTAAACCACCATCCTACCCTTTTTTAAAACATAGTCGCATGGGTGATCATGACTTTATACACACATGCCTGTGTACACTTATATAAACACACACACAAACACATGCTTGTAAATGCACTCACACATTCACATAAACACTCACGTACACACACTTGTACATGCCTTCACTTGCACATTCACACAGTTGCACAGTGTTGCATGTACACAGGCACCCACACACAAACTCAAATACACATTTGTATGCACTCACAGAAACACACACGATCGTACACATATTCACTCACACACCTGCACACACAGGTGCTCAAATAAAAATTCTCATATACTCGTTCACAAACACTCATCCATGCATTCACACACATATAGCTGCATATGCATGCACTCCCATAAATATTTTCATGTGCTGATACACACATGCACATGTGCTCACAAATAGCAAATGCACACGTGTGTACACACATACATGCTCCCACACAAACAAATACGCTCATAATACACATTCACATACCTGCACATACATGCACTCCTGTAAATAGTCTCACATCTCAATCCACACACACTCATGCACACACACACACTTAAACATATGCAAAGTCACACGTGCAAACACAGAAACACTCACATGCGCACATTTGAGTTGAATCATTGCTCAAGGCCTGCCTACTGCACTCCTACTGCAAACCCACACAGGCAGGATGCCTCCTCCATTGTGGTATCCCCAGCACCCATCACGATACACAGAGTGGGATTGGGTGTCCTCACTTTTTCAATGAAAACAATAAGGCTGCCCAATCCTTCCCTCCCTTCAAGGGGGTTTGGGAGAGTCAGATACAAAAAAAAAATGGCCCCATCTCTCCTCTTCCTTCCCTCCTTGTTCACTCCCACTGTCCTTCCCTCCCCCTCTCCCTTCCTTCCCTCCCCTCCTGCAACCTCTCTGCTCCGCTGCTAAACCATCTCCCTCATCCTTTCCTCTTTGTCTGCCTCTATCCCATGTCACCCCCTCTTTCCAGCTCTCTGTACACTTCTAAACTAATTAAATGATACCGTGGAATGTGTTTCATTTGCATTTGGTTCGAAAGGGCCCCAGAGCACCAGCGCATGCTCATTAAACAGCTCCTTGCAGAGGGATGTAATGAACCGCTTTTATTACAACAGTCATTTTGGCCCATCCTGGGAGGCGATTCTGTTTTCATTGGGAAGAAAGAGAACTGCAAATCTGAGTGCCTGGGGCTGGGGATGGGGGGGGGGAGGACCCCATTTCGGGAAGCTCCCAGGCTGCCCTGGCTCCAGCTCTGGCTCTGGCTGGGACAGGAGGGCAGAGGCAAGGCTGGGCTGTTGCTGTGCTTCCACCATAACTGTGAAAGGCAGGAATCGCCATTGGCTTTGGCTAGAGCCATGGCCAATGTTCCTACCCGGGGCCTCCAGAACTCCTGGGGATGCCTATCACAAGAGGCCCCTGAACTTACCTGGGTACCAAGCACTGTCTGTAGAAGGAATAACCAGCCTGGCATATAACACAGCTCCATTGTATTATACGTTTGCTACTATGATTATAGTGACAGGGAACGTTATGGAGAAGCATTTCTACGTTCCTGATAGCCTTGGTCCATGGTGCATGTCCTCTGTCTTTGGGATCTAATAGTAGAAGTAGGGGCAGTGACATAATAACAGCAGCCACCATCTCTTGAGCACCTACTGTGTGCTGGGCACTGAGTTTAGTGATTTACCTGGATTATCTCATTTAATTCTCACAATGACCCTATGAGGCTTCCCTACTATTCCCCTACTATTATTACCCCATTTCACAGATGAGAAAACTGAGGCATGGAATGATTAGGTCACTTCCTCAATCCTGGTACTGACCACGTGGGTAATGAATTCAGTAGTCAGGCTCCCCAGTTCACACCTGACCCAACTCTACCGCTCCTGGAGCCACTCCCACTTCACAAGTGAGAAGACTGAGGCTCAGGAGACAGAGGGGTTGCCAGGACTTCTCAAGGGCCAGCCACAGGCCTCAGTGGTCCTCTGGGGGCTGACAGGTGTCGCTACAGAGCCCCCTCCTCCCTGAATTATACTTTGAGAATGGAATAGGTTTTTTGTTATTTTTTTTCCTTGGTTTCTGACCAGATTTGGGGATTCTGAAGATGCCTTCAGAAGAGACTGGAGCTGGCCTGAGTCCCTGGGCCAAGACATAATACCTGCCACTCACTCCCCCTGGTGGTCAGGCCCCAGACCAGTCAGACCAGGGTCACCTGAGCTAACTAGGCCAGCGCCGTCACCAGTCCCTCCTCGCTTTATTAGAAATCAAACAGATTAAAGAGTTCTGCTGACCCCTTGGATCACAGCACAACTTTGGACACCAGAGGCCCCTTACTCTTCCAAGGGCCATTTATAGACAAGATGTGTTAACTCATCAGCAGGGAAGCAGCTGCACTGCTAACAATCCCTGGGCATGTGAACCATCTGTGCCCAGTGTCCTGGCATGTAGCTGGGCCCATCCTGCCAGTGGGACCTCGTCCTTTTCTTTCCTGAGCCACAGGGCCGTGGAACCTGTGAGACTGACAGGGTCTGCTCTCCCCGAGGACAGAGATGGGTACAGGAGGGCACTTAGAGGAAAGCTAGTGGGGGAGACCTGAAGGAGGTGATCTGGCAGGGAAAGGGAGACCTCAAATGGGCTGCAGGGGAGAATTCAACTTTCCTGAGCACCTATTATGTGCCAGGCATTTATACACAACCCCTCACCTAAGCCTCATCATCTTTGGAGGCAGATGTTGTTACCAACCCCATTCCTTTTGCAGATGAGGAAATTGAGACCAACTAAAGGTCACACAGCTTGGCCGTGGTGGGGCAGGGATTCAAACCCAGGCCCCCGGTGACCCCTAAGTCCATCTTCTTCCTCCCAAACACACCGTCTAGATCTGCTCTTCACCGCATGGGGGTCCTGGTGGCTCCTTCACCTCTGTTGTCCTCCCAAAGCCACCAGGAGTCTCCCTGAGAAAAGGAAGCTTCAGTAAATCTCAGTCTTCAACCAGGAGGGGCGGAGAGGATCCCTCTGGAGAAGCAAGCATTTCCCAGCAGAGTAAATCACCAGGCAGGTGCAGACGCTGCCCTCCTTCCACAGGAAGTTTGTAGATCAAACCTTCGACCTGGATTTGCAGAATCTGCTGGGGGTAATTGAGTCAGGAAGCAGGGGGAGGGATGATGGGAGAAGAGCAGTGCCCCAATTCAGGCCCTGGGGAGCTTCATGGAGGGGATGGGCACAGCATGGTGTTGAGGGACCACGGCTCCCACCTGAGCCCCCAGGGCTGGTTCAGACCCTCCCTGGGGCCCCTGCCAGCCAAACATTCTGTGAGTACTTGACCCTCGTGTCTGGGTATCTGAGGGCAGCTGCAGCAAAGAGTCTGGGGCTCAGGGATGGAGAAAGGAGAGCAGGGTTGGGAGTGGGCAGCAGCTCTGAGCTGAGCTCTGGGTGGGTGTGTTTGGTGGGGAAGAAGGCTCTGATGGTCACAGAGAACAGGCCCAGGGTTGGGGTGCCCAGCCGGGCCTCGGCCAGGGCAGCCAGGAGGACCCAGAGGGGCAGGACTCAGCACCCTGGGCTGGGGAGTCAGGACCTGGGTCAGTTCTGCTGCTGCTGACTGGCTGTGTGACCTTGGGCAAGTCTCTTGACCTCTCTGGGCCTCAGTTGCCTCATTTGCAAAATGAAGGTGATTGCTCCTGCCCTGGATGCTGGGCTGTTGGGAGAACTCAAGGAGGTCAAGGATGGAAAAGCCAGTCAGGAAGGTCCAACCTGACCGCCCAGCGCAGGGCCTGGCTCTGCTCCACATGCCTTTGCTCCCAGCCTCCTGCTGATTGGACTGGCCCTGGTGTCCCCGCCCCTGAGGGCTCAGCTGATTGGAGGAGGTGGGGCCTTTCTGCAATGAGTCTGCTCCCTCCCTCCCTCCTTCCCGTTCTCCCCCAAGGTCACCATCACTGGGCCTCACACATGCTGGCTTGAGTTTCCCCAGGAATGTCTGGAGCCTTGTAAAACATGTGATTTGCTGTCTAAATGCAGGACCTCTCTGGCCGCCTCTCCCCAAGATCCATGCTGCTCTCCCAGCCCTACCACTGACCCTCCCCTTCCTAATCCCTGCCCCCTCCCCCAGCCGTGTGATTTGGGGCAAGCACTTCACCTCTCTGAGCCTCAGGCGCCTCCCCTGGTAAATGCGGATGAGAATGCCTACCTCATGGTTGTGTCCTGATTATTTACACGCTCTCGTCGTCCTTAGACAAACATTTCTTGGGAGCTTCCTGTGTGCCAGGCCCTGGTCTGGACACTGAGGACACGGAGATGGACAGTGGAGAGGCCTCCGCTCTCTCGGTGCTTCCATCGTGGTGGGCTGCTGGGCGGCTGCAGCAAGGAGCTGGCGGGGAAGGTGTTTGCAGGTGGCCAAGAGCCGCGGCAATCAGAGTGCATGGGCGACACACCCAAAGTCACGGCTGGGTCATCAGCAGAGCCCAGGCCAGGCTGGCCGCAGAGCAGGCACGTGACACACCCCTGTAAGGGGACCCACCACGTGGATTTCCAGACCCGCATGTGAAGTTACCCCCTAGTGCAAGGATGTTAGTTCCCAGGGCAAGCCTCAGCTCATGGGGGAGGCTGAGCCCTCCTGGGTCCCCTTGTCTCCTCAGGCCCACCCAAGGGCTCACAGGCTATACAGCTGAAGGCCAGCTGGTCATGTGCATCCCCCTGGATGAGTAGCCCTTGGCTTCCTCTTTCTGAGGTCACTGTCATCCCCCTCCAGATCCAGAATCTTTATCCAGCAGAATCACCTTGGAACAGAGTTGAAGCAGGGAGGTTGGGAGCTGAGTCTCGTTATCAGAACACTCTGCCTTCTCATGGCCCCGAAGCCGGCTGCACGGGCAGTGACTTCCCCCACCAGAGCTGATAACAGAATTTTTAATTATTATAATTATCACCTGAAGAATTGGGACCCGCCATAGATAATTAAAATGAGATTTGGCTTCTGCTTGCCCATGTCTTCTCTCAGCTTTAAAACTGATGGTGAGGGCTTCCCTGGTGGCACAGTGGTTGAGAGTCCGCCTGCCGATGCAGGGGACAAGGATTCGTGCCCCGGTCCAGGAAGATCCCACATGCCGCGGAGCGGCTGGGCCCGTGAGCTATGGCCTCTGAGCCTGCGCGTCCGGAGCCTGTGCCCCGCGACAGGAGAGGCCACGACAGTGAGAGGCCCGTGTACCACACACACACAAAAAAACTGATGGTGAATTTCACAGCACGCCTGGAAACAAGAGTTACTAACAGGGACGTTCTTACAGAAAGGAGGCTGTGGGGCAAATGTGGCTGCAGACACATGCCTGGGGGTGAGGGGCACACGTGCATGCATGTGTGCACATGAGGCTGCATGAGTTTGTGTGTGCACAATGGCGTGTGTGCATGTGCAGCGGTTGGAGAGAGGGGACAGGAGGCAGGCAGGACCGCATCAGGGGCAGGGCACAGGAGGTGGGGAGGGGTGACAGATGGTGGAGTGAGGGTGCTGGGGAGTGAGTGATGGGCTACAGGTACAGATCTACCCCTGAGAATAATGGCAGGGGCCCTGGAGGCCCAGCAAGTCCCTGCTTCCTGGTTGTTTATTTCCCTTCTGGGAGCCTTTTTTTTTCACTAGCAAATTACACACAGTGACTATTCCTCCGGCATAAGATAGTCAGCTGTGAGAATTGAGTGATGGGCTGTGTACTTAGGGCAGCGCAGGGTGAGTGCTCAGGGTGGGTTAGGTAGTATCCGTCCACCCCAGGGCGGCAGGATGGCGGACCGTATGGTGACCACACGGGTGACAAGGCAGGACCGTGGGGGATGAGGACTCAGGTCCTGAGTTCCAGGCAGCAGGCCCCACTGTTGGACCTCTGGTACTAGGCCCTCCACAGAGACCCGCCCATCCTCCAGGGGTAGTTGATGGGCCACAGCCTGGGCAGGCACCAGGCTGCCCCAGTGGTACCATCTTGGGACCCTGTGGGGTGAGAATTCACTGTGGAGGGTCCGCAAGGCTGCTTGGACCCCAGGCACCTGAATAGTCCTAAGCAGGCCTTGGGGCCTCCCTCTTGTGTGATGGGTGGGCCGTGGTGGAGCTTCCCCGAGGCTGCAGGGAGACTCAATCCAGCCTCTTCTCCCGCACCCAGCGCCCCCCAGAGGGAGCTTAGGACCCCACAGAGGGGACCATCAGGGCCCAGTGCTAGAGCCCAGCCTGCAGGAGCCTCAGCCCCAAGGGGGATGGGAAGGCACAGCCATTCCTGAGCACCTACTGTGTGCTAAACACCTGTGCCGGCCTCGGCTCCCAGCCTCCCAACAAACTGCCACTGCCCCATTTTACAGAGGAGGAAACTGAGGCTCCCAGCAGCTGAGTGACTGGCCCAGGGCCATAAGCCCGAGTGGCATGAGCCTGGGTCTGTCGGGGAACAGGGCCCACTTCTCTCCCACAGTCCCTCCACTGACCACTCACTCGGGGGGTCCTGGGGTGAGCCCGTGAGCCCCCCTCTCTCTAAATGTCAGGGTGGTGGAGAGAACACGAGGAGGGCAGGCACCCCTCCCCATCAGGGTGCAGATTCCACCGCAGGACTTTCCAGTGTGACCTTGGAGGGGTCCCTCCCCTCCTCTTAGCCTCCGTCTCCTCACCTGTCAAACAAGGACAAGGACCCCCCACTCTAGGGGGCAGGGGGATCCACAAGGAGACAGTGCAGCTCAGTGGCTACACACAGGGCACTGGGTTCAGATCCTGCCCTCAGCAACCCCTGCATGACCTGGAGCCGGTTGCTTCCCTTCCCCATGTTCTCATCTCTCCAACAGGAGGATTGCGATGAAGCCCTCTCGACGCCGAGGTGTGATGAAGGTCATTGTTAGCAGACACGGACTAGGGCCTGGTCAAGAATGAATGGTCCTGGCTTATTACGATGATGGGGTTCTGATGGAAAGTAAACCTGATAAGGACACTTGCACTTACATGTTACTGGACACGAGGTGTAGCATGTGTGCGCTTATTCGAGACGAGCTCAGGGAGGGCTGCTGTGCTGGTTACTCCCTGCCCACCCCATGCCAGCTCTCCCTAGGCCTGGGCGCTGCCCACTGACCCTACATCCCTCTGCCTAGGGCTCAGAGCCCTGCCCTCCCCTCCTTAGCCCCACACCCTAAATTCTCAAAACAAGGGGCAACTTTGAGCTCGTTTCCAGCCCCAGCGCTCATTAGCTCTCACCTGCCCCTGCAGCCACCCTGCGTCCGTCCACCAGTCCAGCAGCTGCAAGGCAGCTTCTTCCCCACCTGGGCTGGCTGCTCCTCCTCAGGGCAGAGGTCGCAGGAGAGGGTGGGGAGGAGGCAGACAGGCAGCCAGCGAGGCCGGGCTGGAAGTGGGGCAGCAGCCCAGCTCCCAGAATGCAGGGGGTTTGCATCAGAAGGAAGCGTTCAGATGGTCAAGCCCACACCCCATCTCATCCATTGCAAAAACTGAGGCCTGAAGAGGGCAAGGGCCTCCCTCAGCTCACACTGCAAATCAGTGGCAGAGCTGGGCTCTTTAGACCGCCTGAGTGGGGAGATGGAAAGGTCTGTTTAAGGGAGGACAAGCTGATGTTTCCTGCTATTCAAGAGAGGATGGGGAAGGGAAGTGGTAACTCTAACTTGTAGGTCCTAAATGTGAGAATGAGGAGTTTGGACTGTACTGTGAAGGTGGCTGGGAGCTGTGGATGTGTCTGAGTTCCATGGGCTTCTGTCCGCCTGGTCCAGGCCCCCAGCACCCCCTGGACACCTGCAGTGGCTCCTGCCAGGTCACCTGCTCCTTCGTGCCCCTCCACACTCCACTACCCACTACCCACACTCCACTACTCCACTCCACTGCAGCAAGTGCAGCCTTATAAAAGCATACACGGCTGTGTCACTTTCCTGCTTGAAACCCTCCAGGGGCTTCTGCTGCTCCTGGAATAAGCTTCGGAGGTTGTGTGTGAAATGACAGCTGTCTCCAGCCACTCCCATAGCCTCATCCTGCCCCACACCCTCTCATGTACCATGGCACAGCCACGCTGGCCTTCGGATGACTCCTGGATGGTGCCAAGGTCATTGTATTCACCCTCATGATGCCTGGGACGCCCTTCTCATCCACAGATCCCAGCCTAAGGTCTTAAAAATCTTCCTAGAAGCCCTGGAGAAAGAACCCTACCCCAGGCATTCTGCACCACATCATCCATCATGGCATTTAATACTTTAGGAAACGTTCTTGCTTATTTGTTTATTGGTATGTTTATTAACAGTCTTCCCCACAGGTATGCAAGCTCCATGGACAGGGCCCTTGTCTCTTTTGCACCCTGCTGCATCCCCAGTGCTCCGCATAGCGCCAGGCACATAGTAGGTGTTCAGGAGACACTTGCGGAATGAATGAATGAGCTGGACCCGAGCCCAGAGCTCCTGCCTCCAGCACTGTGCTCTCCCTGTTCCAGGTTGTTGCAGAAGGAGGGGGCTCAGGGTCAGGGGCTTGTCCTGTGCCTACCTTGTCCCTCCCAAGCGGGAGGACACTGTGGGGCCTGTCTTCCTGGAACCCCTTGGGTCCTGGTCCTCCTGGCATGGACTTCCCACGCATCATTCTTACCTGGCCTGGAGGTCTCCCAAGCCTGGACACAGCTGTCCTGACCACTGGGACCTCCACAGACTCTGCCCACCCTGGGTCCCGACCAACCTGGTGGGAGGGCTGGAGAGCGATGTCCAAGGGGGGAGGCTTGTCCACAAGCTGCCCCAAGGAGTCCCCAGTTTTCGTGGAGGCATCTGGGCTTGTTCTAAGGAGACGTTAGGTCTCTGGAGGAGATAGCCCTGCCTTTAGAAGCCCGCCGGCAGCTGGGGGAGCCTATCCTCCCTGGTCAGGAGCCCTCTGGGAGAAACCGGGAACTGCTGAGGACACCTGGTCCCTGCAAACTCACTGAGACATGAGCTCACACTGTCCCGACAGAGACCATTGGTGAGGTGGCCCCTCTCATAGGTGGGTTCCCCCCTCCCTGAGGCAGAGGGGCAGCTGGGGGGAGGTGGAGGCTAGCCTCCCCAGATAAGTGGACCCTGGGTCAGAGCTGCCAAGGGCATCCCTCTCCTGAGAGGCCAGACCCCATCAGTATCCTCCTCTGGTCTGGTGGTGCAAGGAGGGAGCCTGGACCCCAGCCTCACTGTGCCCCCAGAATCCTGCGTCATCGCGGACGTGCCCCTGCCCCTCTCTGGGCCGGGCCGGGTGACACTAATAGTGCATCCGCCTCCAGGCTGGACTCTCTCCTCTCTCGCCTCCCCGTGCCCTTGCCCCCAACCCTCTCCCCCCATCACCCCTGGTTCCTGATCCTGCAATTATGGAAACAGAAACTCAGCTAATTTCTTGAGCCCGTAAATCGCCCAGTGGGGAAGGCAGGTGGGCAGCCCCCGCTTCACTCCATCACCCACCCTAATGCATCTTCTGACACTTTCAATTTATTTTTCAATTCCTTTACCATCAGAAATGACGATTAAATTTCCAGCATAAATACCGCCTTACCAAACTGAATTAATCACAGGAGAGGAGGGGCAGACAGGCCCCAGCAGCACTGTCAGAGCATCTCAGGCATTACCCCTTCGTCCCAGTTGAGGCCCTCCTGGGAGGGCGGGGTCTCTGGGGTGCCTCGCTGGGGTCACCTGACCCAGTCCCCTTTGTCCTCTTGCATCCGTTCTCCTGTGGAGGGGGCGTGTCTAGGAGGAGAGTCTTGCCCAAAGTCACCCTCCCCATCAGGGCAGAGTCAGGGACACCAGCCACTCATCCCCCCACCTAGCTCCTTCCTGACCCGCCTCCAGCCCCTCGAGGACTCAGGCAGGGAGGCGTTCCATGGCCAAGAGAGGAAGAGATGTGGGGAGTATCCCGAGGTTTGGCATTTTGCAAGCCTGGGCTCCTGCGGGCATGAGAGATGAGGGTGGGTGACTCCTACTCCTGCGGGCATGAGGGATGAGGGTGGACGATTCCTATCAATCCAACCAACAGTTGCATTTGACGTGTCTCCCTCTTCTCCATCCACCGCCCCCGGCCTCAACCCGGTCCTCCCTCCCGGGTGAGCCCCAGGGCCTCCCCATGTCCCACTGGTCTCCCCACTTCCACGCCCATCCATCTGCAGAGGTATCGGCTCAAAATACTGCCCCATCGTTTCCTGGCTGGAAACACTTCAGTGCTTCCCTCTGATCTCAGATCAGGTCCCCGCCCTTCACAGCTGTGAGGACTAGGGGGACACAGCTTCTAAAAGCCCTCTGACCCCCTTCCTGGCTGGGTTGACTCCTCCTGCGACAAGTTTTTCTGTCTAAACCTCCCTCCTCAGAGAACTTTCTCTGATTACCATCCCCCATTCTAAATTAGTTTCTTCCTCCTAAGATTCTCTCTCAAATCTATTTCCTCTCATTTAGAGCACTTAACACAAGTTATAATTACACACTAATTTGTGGGTTTGTTTAATAGAATTATCCGGGGAGGAACATTATCTGACTGGTTTGATGCTGCAGCCCTTAGAACATGGCCCAAAGGTAGTGGGTGCTCAGTGTAGACTTTGGAATGAATGAATGAGTGAGTGAATGAGTGAAGGAATAACAAACTCTTCATGTGCCCACTGTGTGCCAGGCTAAGGCTGGGCCCTGGAACTAGAGTGATGAAGTAGACATGCTAGCTGGACTCTGAGGGATGAATAGGAGTTTGCTGGCATTGAAGACAGGGTTGATTTGCTGGGGTTCTAAGAAGCCCACCTGTTTCTGGATGGACCCTTCCCAGCCACCCTGAGAGGAAGCCCTTTCCCTTTTGCACATGATTAATTTAGTGGTTCAGTTCAGCGAGTGTTACTATGAGTAGGTCAGAGCCCATACCTCAGGGTCAGCCTAACCTGGGTTGAATCCTGATTCTGCTCTTGGCCCTGTGTGACCTTGGGCAGGTCACTCAGACTCTCTGAGCCTCCACCATCCACTCTGTGAACAGACAACCCCTTCATTGGTGTTCAAAGTCCCATCCACCATGAGGGAGGTGGACATGCCACGGTGCCTCCCATCCAGGTTGGGGGCAAGTCCGGGCACAGCCAGTCAACTGGATGGGAGCTCCGGAAGTCCAGGCAGTGTCAGAAGGGAGGTGGAGTGAAGGCTCCAGGAGCCCAGGCCAAGGCAAGGTCAGGGGAGGCTTCCTGGACGAGGCAGCCAGTCAGAGCTCCCTGCAGCTTACTCCTGTGACTGCATGTGTGTGTGTGTCCTCGTCATCTTGTTCTCCCTCCCTCCAAGTTCCCGCTCTTCCCATTGCCTCCCCTCACTCTCTCTCTGCCCTGACGGGAGGCTTGAGGGACTCAACCCTGTTCCAAGGAATATGTCTCCGTCCCTGTAAGCAGGCCCTTGGGACCCCCACTAAATGCACCCACACACACCTCCCAGAATTGCTTCCCTGTAGTTGGCAGCTCATGAGGCCAGATGCCTGCTGCTGCATCTCTCTAGATACATATGCACAGACACACACACACACACACACACACACACACACACACACACCCAGGGCAGGCCCCGCAGGCAGCAGGAGGAAAAGCTAGAGCTGGGAATTAATGGAGGCCTCCTGCAGGCTTCAGAGTCAGCATCTGCGCAGCAGCCAGGAAAGCAGCAGGGGCTCCTGCAGGAATTTCCCCCGCCCCCTCCCTACCTGGTGGGTGAGGGCTGGGCAAGCAACTAGCCCAGATGTCCCTCCCAGGCTTGAGGGTGTCCCTCTCAGAGGCTCCTTCCCAGCCCACCACCCCATGAGTGGGTCAGTCCCTTCCCCTCTCAGAGCTTCCCTTTCCTCATCTGTAAGATGGGCTCGGTGATGCTTGTTCTGAGAGTTGAGATAAAATGAAGACTAAAAACCACAAGATGACCCCAAAGGATTTGCAAACAATCGAGTGCAATGCCCTGCCCATGTCAGAGTACTGGTGATACCTGAGGGGTGGGAGGGGAGAGTCCCAGTCCCAGGCCTGGCTCTGTCTCTCGGCTCTGTCTCTCAGCAGACAGGTCCCCCTTCAGTCATTCATTAATTCACCAGTATACCCTACAGATTTTTATTAGGCACCTACTGTGTGCCATGCTTTGTGGAGGAGGTTAGGACACCATGCCAGACCCGGGTCCTCAGTTTCCTCCTCTGTGAAATGGGGCATCACCTGGGTGGTCCAAGGGCCTCTCCAGCCAGCCCCGAGCCTTTCTTCTAGAATTAGTCCCTGAGGCCAGGCTGAGGGTGCAGCTGGCAGAGCCAGAGCCTGGGCAGAGGGTTGAGAAGCGGTTGCAGACTGCAAAGTGGCCAGAGGGACAAGGAGGGGGGACATGGCTCCTGAGCCCGTTTCACCCCTAGGACAATGAGAGTTTCCAGAAAAGACGAGACATGCTTCCTACCCCACCCCTCCTGCTCAGCCCAGTGACCTCTGGTCAGTGGCTGCTCTGACCTCACCCTCCTCTGGGAGCCCTGGGCTGGGAAGGAGCTCTGGGACCTGACATGGACTTGGAGCCTGACCCCATGTCTGAGCAGGGAGCTCCCATATCCCTCTGTGCTCAGATGGGAAAACCGAGGACAGAGAAGAAAGCAGCTTTCCCAGGTCACACAGCAAATTAGTGATGATTAGTTCCCACCGATGTGTGTGCTTCTGATGAGGAAACTTAAAATACAATAACAGCCATAATAATAAACACTGCTGAGCGCTTTACAGGTGAGACTGCATTTCACCCTCACACCCTTCCCTTGGGGTGGATGCATGGCTGGCCCCATTTTACAGACAAGGAAACTGAGGTTTCACTCCCATGGCTGCCCCTCTCACCACCCCTGCACGGTCCCCAGTGGGTTTTCTATGCTGTGGTGGTTATTTATCCACGTCTGCCCTCCCTGCTCATCTCTGACCTCCAGGATGTCCAGGGCCTTCTGTGTCTGTTTCACTCCCCACAATACCCCAGCAGGTGTCCAGCATGTAAGAGGGGCTCAACAGAGATGTGTGACAGGGCGGTAAAGTGAGAACCTAGGAAAACCAAGTCTCCCAGAGGAATTGTGCCCCCACCCTGACCCCCAGCAGCGGGCAGACCCCGACTCCTGGCTCCTGTTGGCACCGCCTGCCACGCCCCATGTACCCACGCCTAGCGCTGCCGAGACAGGCTGACTCAGAAGGAGTTAACAGCCCGAGTCTCGGGTCTCGGGGTGGGATTCCCGGCCTGCCTGGTTGGCTGAGCCCCATGATTAAGCCCCGCACGGGGGAGAGCGGGCTGCTGACGGAGGCGTGGCCGTGCACTCTGGGGAGAGTCAAAGCCAGGCCCTTCCCCTCCCGAAGCCCTGAGCACCGGTTCAAAGCAGCCCCACATCCCTCCCCTCTCCTCCCTTCATCTTCAAAGCAGCCCTGGAGCTGGAGCACACTGTTTACTCCTGAAAAAGAGGCCCTGTCGGGAGGTGAAAGGCCCAGGGTCACACAGCTATTGGTGGTGGACCTGGGGCCAACGGCCCCTCCTCTGATTCACTGGCATCTTTCCTCCTCCTTCCCAGCCCTGTGGGTGGTTGAATACCAGGCTGTGGCTTTCAAAGTCCCTGAGCATGTCCTGCCCTCTGGCCATCCTACAGGGCACTCTGCCTGCCCCCCAGCCCGGGGACATCAGTGAGGGACCCTCCAGGAGACAGACACTACACAGGAATGTGAACAGGGAAAGTTTAACACAAAGAATTTTAATTGCAACAGTGGATCAGAGTAACAAGGGCTTAGCTAGTAAGAAGTGAAGAGAATGCTATCAGTCTATGGAATCCAGAAATGCAAGTATAAGGACACCTACTACCTCAAGGACTGAGAGAGGGCACCCAAGGAAGAGCCCAGACCCTGTTGGAGAGAGCAGAGTTGTCGGGAAGTGGCAGGGAAGTCCCTGTGATGATGCCACATAGGTGGAACATCCTGAATTTGCCCTCCAGAGCTTGCCAGAAATCCACTCTTTAGGATGCCAAGAAAAGCTGTTTCTAGGGAGGTGACTCGCTGGGCGCACCTGCTATGAAATCACCTTCAGAGGTTGCTGGGAGAAACCTCTGGCCACTGGGTGCTGCCGACCACCGTCCACTACAGGGTCAGGCCCCAGGGAAGCCGCCTGCGCTGCAGGAGCAGGGTGCTGGGGACACTTGTGCTGCAGCGAGTGAGCGCTGGGGAAGCCACGTGTGCCCCGGGGCTGCTTGCTGCTAAAACACCCATGTGCCCTGTAGGACCTGGGTGCTGGGCAGGCCGCTGCCCTGAAATAGGCTGCTGAGCCAGGGTGCGCGCCAGAACTGGAATGGATGTGTCTCCACTGCCCCCTACTGACAAAGTTTAACACCATGCCAACTGGAAAAGGGAAAATCTTCAGAGTGATGCCCATTTCCATTCCCACAAATCAAGCGGTAAACGACCTAGAGGGGTGGGATAGGGAGTATGGGAGGGGAGATGGGGACATATGTATACTTATAGCTGATTCCCTTTGTTGTACAACAGAAACTAACACAACATTGTAAAGCAATTACACTCCAACAAAGATTAAAAAAAAAAAAGAGTGAATTGGAGCTAAGATGCAGTAACTCTGAAACCCGCATGGTGCCTCAGCTACTCATCTTCCATAAGCACACGTGTACACATCTTTTAATTTCCATTCAACAGCAAAAGGACTCTCTATATCTCCACCCAACAAGAGGCAGCGATGTATCTTATAAGTGAACGAGCTTTTTCTCTAAAACAAGGAGACCCACAGTCCCCAGACGCACTGTGTCCATTGGTAGCTATAACTTACTCCTTTGTTTAAGACACGCTTCGCTGACTGTTCTGTCACCAAAGACTAAATTTCTAAGTTAACTTGCAACCCCTTGTATATAAAATAAAAATGAGAAAAAAGAGAGGGAAGAAAGTGGCTAGCATCCATAGGTAACCACAGACATGTAGTAAGCAAACGGAAAATATGCAAAGCTACTTACCGTAGTGGTTTTCCCAGCTGATCACGAGGCCATAAATGGCAGCTGTGGCTTCCTTCTTCCATGGCTCACTCCATGGCTCCCTACTCACCCCTTTCCTCAGCCAAATGCTCAGATGATCAGGGCTCTTTACCTGATGGAGTGACCAAACCTTCATTGCTAAAGAGTCTTGAGTCCTTAGTCATCTTGCCTTTACCTGGGGGTGTGGGGTAGTCTGTACTTTCCCTTTAACCTTCACTATGGAACATGAAGGCACTAAGAGGCGCCTTGCAGAATCTCTGACCCAGATTCTCCTTCCCCCTCCCCTCACATGTAGCAGCACTCCAGTTTCCCTTTGGCAACTGAGATCAATCATTCCAGATAATCGAGTAGCCTCTTTCTTGACTGCTGGTTCAAGTCCAAAATGGCCAGGTGGCAGTCTTATCTTCCAATTCAGTGGAACCATTGCTGCGTCCCCCGGTGGAAGCCTTATTCCCTTAGGAAAGAAGCCCTCCAAAGCAGCAGCATACGAAGTTGCCGGCATGGGACCAAACTCTGAGTCATTAGGCGTAATAGTGATGGGAGCCACTCCCACCTCCACCCCTGGTCTCCTGAACCCAGGTGTCCTGGCTGCAGGGGAGCCAGCACCCGATAATGGTCTTAGATTCAAAACATACTCTGCATCCTATGAGAGAAAACCCCATCTTTTCAGGGCATTGTCTCCTGATTGGCTCCACAACTGAGCCTTCTGTAGCCATTCCGCATTTCAATTAGACCAGCCACTTCCGGGTGTGTGGTAAGACCAGTTAATTCCACGGACACGAGCCGATGGCTGTGCTTCCCTTGCTGTGATATGAGTTCCCTGATCAGAAGCCGTGCTGTGAGGAATGCCGTGATGGCAGATAAGGCATTCTGGAGTTCACGGGTGATGATGCTGGAAGAGGAATTACAGGCAGGAAAGGCAAACCCAGATCCAGAATATGTGTCTATTCCAATGACGGTGAACCTCTGCCCCCTTCATGATGAAGAGGTCCAATGTAATCAACTTCCACCAGGTGGCTGGCAGCTCCCGCTGGGAAGGGGTACCATGTCGGGGCCTCAGCGTTGGCCTCTGCTGTTGGTAGATCAGGTTCTTATCAGTAGCCTTAGCCAGGTCTGCCTTGATGAGGGACAGCCCTGGCTGATGAGCCCACACATAGCCTCCACTCTGTCACCATGGCTACTTTGTTCACATGCCCATGGAACAAGCACTGGGGGGCCATGGGAAAAGAGGCTGTGTGGAAAGTGTCATTTTCTCCACCTGATTATTTGGGGTCTCATCCACAGTGGATTCCCTTTGTGTAACCATGTGAGAGGTCCAGCCACAAACCTCTTCCCCAGACCTTCTCATCACTGGCCTTCAGTCCTGTTCCTTCCACCTCCCTGATCATCTGCCAAAGCATTGGCCGTGCATGTGAATCTACTGCTTTCTCTTACTCTAGACATGGTGGACTTCTAAACGTGCCACTTGAAATTCTGCCCCCTAGGAGGATTTCTGTCCACCACTGTCCTTCAGGGTCACCCCTGCATGGGCGCCGTTGTGAAGCAGCTGTCTACTTTCGGGAGATACCAGCCTACTGTGCAGACACATCTGTAAACCAGGCTCCAGTCCTCTCTTCTTCAGTCGGCTGGTCATAGTGAAGCCCCAGGAGGCCATACGTAGGGACCGAGGGGAGGACGTGATGTGGCAGCAGCTGGTTTTGAAGGAGTCCGAGCTGCCTGCCCACACGACTTGCTGGCGCCTTCCAGACCCGCCTGAGCTCATCTTCCATGACTCTTCCATTTGATAGATTACATACTCCCAACCTTAGGGCTAGAAAATACCAAGGTCGTGATGGAAAGCTCAGGCTATACAGTCATCTGATGTCCCCTGGTTAAATGTTTAGTTTCTACCAAGGCACTGTAGCAAGCCAGGAGCCATTTCTCAAAAGGAGTGCAGTCATCTGCAGCAGAAGGCAGAGACCAGCTCCAAAATCCAACAAAAATCTGTGTGGTGATTTCCCTGCCCATACCCCCCAGAGGCTCTGTACTGCCCCCTCTTGGCCACAGACACTTCAAATGCCATTAGATCTGATCCGTCACAGCCCCTCACAGCAGAGCAGCCTGCACTGCAGGCTGGACGTGCTGCAGAACCTTCTCGTGCTCTGGTTTCCGCTCCAAACTGGCAGACACTGAGGTGGCGGGCCCCCGAATCTAGTTTGTCTGGCACGTGTCACTAGGGCATCTAAAGTACTTGTTACTCCCAGCTCCTCAGAGCCAGTGGGCACGATGCCTTCAACGCAGGGGCCAGGGTGTCATTCTGCGAAGACAATCACATTCTCTGCAGACTTGTCACATCAGGGGACTCCTCTGACTCCCCAGGCTCCAGCTGCACCCTCTCCCGGAGGCCTGCGAGACTGCAGAAAATTCCCCCAGGAAACCCTGGCAAAGCCCACAAAGAAGACACGTGAACTCATAGTCCAGTCCTTTTATGTCACAATTTTTCATTAATTGACTCACTCACCCATCCACCTGTCCTCCCATCCCACTGGCATTTAATGAGCAGCTACTATGGGCTTGGCACTGGGGTGCAGCAGTGGGCAAAAGACACCCAGCCCCTCCCTCACAGGCCCACATGGTCATGGAGAGAGGTGACAGACATACCGACTGACCCACTTCATGACGGGTGGGTGGTCATGACAGGAAAGGAGACCGGTGGACAGGACGGGGACCCAGAACAGCGTGGAGGCTCAGGGGTGTGGGATTGAAGGTGGGGCCTGGACTTCAGACAGTGCTCAGGAGGGGGTCAGGGGAGGCAACATCCCAGCTGAGACCTGAAGTGGAGGAGCCTCCCTGTCCAGGCACCCTTTCACCCTGGGAAGTGTCCCATTGGGATAATAAATCATGCGGTAGTCTTGGTCAATAGGGTTAAACAATCTCCTGGGCCTGGCATACAGTAGGCGCTCAGCACACAAGAGCCATGAGATCGTGATCACTGTTACTGTTACACTTCGGTTATTATTGTTTGAAGACACGGCCTGTTCTGAGGTCTCAGAAGCCACCAATGAGGGGTGTGGGGTGAACACTGCTTCCCCTGGATGAAGCTGCCCCCCCACACACACACAGGGGCTGCCGGGAGCCACAGAGCACCCTGAGCACCCATGGGTAGGGGATGCACCCAGGTACGGGGTCTATCCTTCCCATCCCCCATCCTTGCAGACAAGGCAGGTGGCTCCTGCTGACAGACTGCAGTGCCAGGAATCTGGGGAAGGTCTAACTAATTATGACAATTGACACCTTCACCAGATGTCCGCCGTGAGATGCCGGCTCTGAAGATGAATGGTTTGGGTGATTCTGTTTGAACAGCACTTTCCAAGCAATATGTTTTTCATCTGGGTCACCAGGAAATCGGGTTTATTTTCCAGGACACCATCAGGGGAGGGTTGGCTGGCACTTGGGCCTACTTCTTCCCATCCTGGGGGTCTCAGAGGGTGCCAGACCTAGGCAATGGCCATGTTGTCCCTGGGGCTGACCTCTGGGCAGGCGGCCTGTGACCAGCTGACAGGGAGGGCATTTACAGAGAGCGGCGACAGAGACGTTTACTGAGCACAGACTCAGGAGTGGGTCTAAGTGCAATCCTCAAGCCATCCCCTGAGGGAGGGTTAGCATTACCTCTGATTTCTTTTCTTTTTTTTTTTTGCTGTACGCGGGCCTCTCACTGTTGTGGCCTCTCCCGTTGCGGAGCACAGGCTCCGGACGCGCAGGCTCAGCGGCCATGGCCCACGGGCCCAGCCGCTCCGCGGCATGTGGGATCTTCCCGGACCGGGGCACGAACCCGTGTCCCCTGCATCGGCAGGCGGACTCTCAACCACTGCGCCACCAGGGAAGCCCCCCTCTGATTTCTTAGATCAGGAAACCGAGATTCAGAGGGACAGTGATTTGCCCTGGGTCACCCCTGCCCCCTGCCACCTTCATCCGTCACCTGCCGGACGCCTGGCCCACTCAGTGTCCTCCAGTTCCTGCCCAAGCCCCGAGAAGACACCTCAGGGTCCCCAAAGTGTGGTCGGTAGCCTCCCGAATGGAGGAGGGGCTTGCGAACATGCAGATTCCCTGGACCCTCCCCAGACCCAGGCACCAGGATCTCTGGGATGGGGTGGCGTCAGGGAGTCTGTATTTAAACACCTCCGGGGGTGAGTCTGCGCGCTCCAACCTCTGGGAACGGCTGTCCCAGTTAGCGCACCCCTTTCCCACCACCCCCAGGCCCTCCCAGTGGTGCCAGCCCCCCGCTGACCTCTGCCCACGTGACCCAGGCCGCCCCCCCAGCAGCCCTGCGGCCCGAACCACCACCGCCCTTCTCTGGGGTGTCAGGCGAAGTTCTGGGGGGAATGACTCGTCCAGTCTCTGCCCTCGGCTCCACCCCCGCCCCGCTCCTCCCCCGCCCCGCTCCTCCCCCTGGACCCCATCCCTGGGCCGAGGACCCTGATAGGGGCAGCTTCCTGGGTGGGGAGGGCCCTGCTGACTCGCTCACACCGGCCCCCCAGGAGTGACTGAGGGGCCCCGGCCTCAGCTTCAGAGTCCTGCGGCCCCAGGAAGAAATCGGGGAGCGCTCGGGCGTTTGTGACTCAGCCGACCCAGCAGTGCTCCAATGCGGCGGCCGCAGCCCCCGCTGGCCAGGCCGGGCCTCGATCCGGCCGCGGGAGCCCCGCCGACCCGCGGGAGCCCCGGTCAGTCAGGGCGGAGCCGCATCTCTCCTTTCTCCCGGTACAGTTCCTGGACCTCACCTCAGGGTCCAGGTTCGCGGTTCAGTGAGAGAGAGACAAAATTACTATCGGCTTCCTAACTTTCCGTCACCAGGCGATTGGGGTCTCATGGAAAGTTCTGGAAGCCAGGCACACGGACCTCATCTGCATCGCCTCACTGAACCCTGGCCACAGCCGCACGGGGTGTGCTTCTGCCCCCTGTCCTGGCTGGGACGTGAGGCCCGAAGCGGTGTGCCTCCCGGCCACGAGGCACGCTGCCACTCAGGGGACAGAGCAGGCGGTGGACCCCGAGCCCCCGCCCGCGGCGCTGCCCTCCGTCCAGCACCTCCGGCTCCGCCCGCGGCCCCCAGCAGCCCCTGCGCGGTGACGGTGCCCCGGGCTCAGCCCGCGCGGGAGAGAGGAATCACAGCCCCGCCCGATGCGGCTGTGTCCGCCGCCGCTGCGGGAGGAGCGGGCAGAGACCGGGGCGGGGGAAGCCGCCCGTCAGCCCCGCGAGCTCCGTCCTCCGAAGACCGTGTTGCGCTGGCTCCTCGTTCTGTAAATTCTGCAGTGGCCTTTGGCTAAAAGCAAGAAAATCCTGACCTAGAAAAGGTAAAAGTTTGGCCTTTGAAATTTTGAGCCCGGAGAGCTGGCCTGATGTGTGGCCGGGGACAAGGTGGCTGAGGCGGCAGAAGGAAGAGGAAGAAAGGCGCGGCCGCAGTTCCCTCCCCGCGGCTCCTCCAGGTTTGCGCTGACAGCCGCGGGCCCAGAGCCCCGACCTGACCTGCGGGTGGAGAGGAAACGAGGGGGTGGTGTTGGGGGGCGCCCAGTGTGGGGAGGGGCACGCGCAGGGGCACCTCGCCCTGAGGACCCCCAGGCCCTCCAGCTGGGACGGCCGTGCAGCCATGAGCTCCGCAGTGAAGGGGCGGCTTCAAGGTCACGGGCTCCGAGCGCTACTTCTTCATGTGCTGGGGCTTGCGTCACTGTGGAATATACAAGAGTCCACTTGAAAGTATCCAGAGCCTCAAAGGCCACCAAGTCTTCCCCACGCCAGGGCTATGCTGGTGACATCGTTGACAGTGCCACCGTGTTTTGCCACGTCCACCAAAGAGACCAGTCTCTTGTAAGCGTGTTACCCTCTGCTCTGTGTTTTTTCTTTTTCTTTTTCTTTTTTTTTAACTTCAAACAATAGAAATTTATCGTCTCACAGTTCTGGAGCCCAGAAGTCCAAGATCAAGGTGTTAGCAGGACCATGCTCCCTCTGAGATTTCAGGAGGAACCCTTCCTTGACTCCTGCTGACTTCTGGTGGTGTCTGTTGATCCTTGACTCCTGCTGACTTCTGGTGGTGTCTGTTGATCCTTGACTCCTGCTGACTGCTGGTGGTGTCTGTTGATCCTTGACTCTCGCTGACTTCTGGTGGTGTCTGTTGATCCTTGGCTCTCGCTGACTTCTCGTGGTGTCTGTTGATCCTCGGCATTTCTCGGCTTGTCGCTGCGTCACTCCAATCTGTGCCTCTGCTGTCACACAGCCTTGTTATCTCTGTGTCTGGGTTGCTCTGTGTCTTGACTTGAGGGACCCCCTCCTGCCCGGACGGTGGCCCTTCTCTGCTCATGATGCATCACAGGCAGGGACAGGAAGTGGAAGAGAAGGTTGTGAGGGAGGGAATGTGTGACCCTGACGCCAGCGCCCATGCCCACTGAGCTGACAATGAACCCGATTAGCAATGTGTCCTCTACTGTGGGGCGTGGATGGCTAGGAAGGGGGTGAGAGAGATGGGTCTGGACTGGGAAGGAGAGAGAGGCCCCCTCCCCCTCCATCATCCCACTTTGTGCAGATGTGGTTGGTGCCTCGCCCACATCCCCTTGGCTCTCACACTGCAGAGCATGCTGGTGGGCATGGGTGGTAGCCTCCGCACGAGGGCCAGCTGGGAGTGCCAGGGCATTCATGAGCTGGGAGCAGCCTTCAGCCACGACGGGTTGGAGGATACATACCCAGCTTACTTGCCCCCCAAGGTGGGATGACTCCCCTTGGAGGTGCTCGCCACTTCCCTGGGGGGTCTTTCTGGGTGTCAGAACTTCAAGCAAAGGGTTTTGGGATAAGCCATTCACGTCTGGGATATTGAACGTTAAGGAAACTGGTTTGAGGAAGTTTATGTGGGTTCTCAGTTTCCTCATTTGCTCGGGTCTAGATTTCACAGTACCTGGCAGAAATGCTTCAGTTTATGGATGGAGTTGTGGCTGATGACTGGTGGAAACAATAATGAAAACAAACCCTCCCCTCCCTGTGTTTCTTTATGTGCTGTCTTCCATCTGTTTAGAGAGAGGGGAGTTGTGACACTCCTCCATCATTTTCATCTAGATATGAAGTGCTTTCTCACCCCTGATCTCTTTCAGTCCCTGTGCTAACCCAGGGACATGGCAAGGCGGTGTCCCCATGGAGCAGAGAACTGGGGGACCCAGAGCCTGAGAGTAGAAGAAGACTGCACGGCCATCACAGGCAAGAGCAGGCAGCACTCACAGGTACCCTGTCCCACCTGACATGTGACCCAGTGGGTTTTGGCATGTGTGAGGTTTCAGCATGAATGGCAAATGCAGGCACTCATGTCCTACCTCTGTACTGCCATGGCATCCATCCCAGCACTCTTTCTTTCTGACCTTGAATTCAGCCCCAAACTCCTTTCCAAGGCAACATATCAAGCAGATACAACCAACCAACTGGCATTGTTTTGTGAGATGAACCTGTTTGCCTGACCAGCACGAGAAACTCCAGCTACATAAAATGTTGGTAGTGGAATCAGAGAGTCCTGAGTTTGAATTCCAGTCTTATGAATGACTAACAGGGTGGCTTTGGACAAGCATCTTTATCACTCTGAGCCTCAGTTTTCCCATCTGTAAAATGGAGATTGGTGTCACATAGGGCTGTTGAGGGGATCACATGAGAAAACCCCTGACCCAGCACATAGCACAGGGCAGATGTTTAATGATAGGATCCAAACTGAAGACAGGCTCTTCTTTGGCCAACATGGGTGTTTCTTGATCACCTGATGACCATCTGGTGGCCATTTTTATCACCAAAGTTGAGGGGAACCAGGATTCCTTGGTGTGTTGGGGCCACTGGGCGGGGTACTGGTGGCCTGTGTCCTAGTCCTAGGTCTCCCGTGGACCAGCTACGGTTGTAGGGCAGGTCCCCTCCTCCCTGGGGGTGGGAGGTGGGGGGAAGGGTGACTGTGGTAGAGGAATGTTGTCCCACCTGGAAAATGGGATTAGCCTAGATCTCCATTGTTCCTTTCAGATTTAACAGATCATTTTTTTGAATGAGCTGCCACCAAATCACCACCCCACCCCCTCCACCTCCCCACCTTCCCCATCTCCTAAACAAACCCTCAAAGGTCACTGTTGGTCCCCATGAGTTAATGGGCACGAACCTGCCTGCTAATTTAATGCAAATCTCAGCCCACCTTATTGTGCGGGAGTTACAGTTCATTTGTACTTTCTTGGTGACAAAGTTCATCTCTGTCTCCAGTGGAGTCTGTAATCCCAGCAATTTCCATGGTGCTAGTAATTATGAAAAAAAAAAGTCTGAAGCACAGAAGTTCTGCATCCTGTCTATGAGATTACACACTTTAATGGAGTTTATTAAATGTATTCTGCAGTTACTGAGGAGATTAAACTCACTGTGAGGCTCTGGAAGGCAAAACAAGGACCAACTGACAGAATCTTCCAGGAGTCAGGTAGGAATTCAAAAGGAAGAAGCACTTTCTGCTCTCAGAGCTGGTCGGCATCAAATGAGCCCCAGGAGGCTGGGAGAGAGGCCAGCAGGGTCCAGAACCTGGTGTGGTCACTGTGGGGGGCAGTGAAGAGCGAGGACTGAGGGTCATACCTGGGTCCATTTTCCATTTCTCACCTCCAAACCCCTGGGAAGTGAGTTGATTTTTCTAAACCTCTGTTCTCCCATTTCTTCCTCTGTAAGATGATGACCACTCTGCTTAGCACAGAGCGATGTTCCATGAGTGGTCCTCCTATTATTTCGTTATTTAGAGCTGGGAGGAGGCTTCCTCCCACTCCTAGTGTCCTCCGGGAGGGGTGTCCCACAGACGCTCTGACCTCCCCTTCCCACAGAGCTGGGGAGTTTGAGGAGGAGCAGGACCAATTCACAGGGCCCAAACCGTCTTTCTGTCTCTTTGGGAGCCTGGCTGTCTTTGGGGAGTCTGCCATCTGCCCTGCTTTCCCACTGCTGGAGGTTTTATAGCAATGGGCCCCAAAACCTGGACCTTGAGGAAGCCTTTGGGGGTCCAGTGGTGCCTCTGATGGTGGGGTGAACACCGTCTAATCCTGGAGCTTGCAGTAGGGTCCACAGGCTTGCAGGTATGAGCCCCATCCTCCAGCAACAGCTTTATCAGTGATAAAGGGGAGACCACTTCTCCATCCACCATGCCCTGGATCCTCTGGTGGCTTTAGAATCAGGGCAGCAGATGCCTCTATGAGGCCCCCTAAAGCCCCAGCATTATTATCAGAAGGGCTGAGAGCTTAAGACGCCACTGACAAAGCAGCTGAGAACTCTGTTTCTAGAACTTCCACTCCCCAAAGGCAGGAACCATGACACATGTCTTTATCACTAAGTCCAGCCCCAGCACAGTGCCCAGCACATAGGAGGTGTTCAGTAAATAATGCTGAGTTAATTTTACCACCACGTCAGGTATATGCAATCTCTTTAAGAAAATAAAGAATGTCTACGCAACACCTACATCTAACTTACTTAATGGTGAAACACTGAATGCTTTCTGACCAAGATTAGGAACAAGGCAAGGATGTCTGCTCTTCTCTCTCCTATTTAACAAAGCACTGAAATTTATATCCACTGCAATAAGGTAAGAAAAAGAAATAAAAGACATACAGTTTGGAGAAGAAGAAATAAAACTATCTCTATTTGCATATGACAAGTTTCCTGTGTAGAAAATTCGAAGGAATCTGCAAAATACCTCCCAGAACTAAGTGTGTTCAGCAAGGTCTTGGGATACAAAATCAATGCACAAAAACCAATTATATTTCTATAAGCTAACAAAACACGCAGACAGAAAAATTAAAAATACAATACTATTTACCATTGTATCAAAGAAAATGAAACATATAGGTATGCACTTAACAAAACGTGTCCTGAATCTGTATGCTGAAAATTATAAATTACTGATAAAAGAAATTTTAGAAGACCTAAATACATAAATGGAGAAACGGACTGTGCTCATGGATTTGAATACTCAACATAGTAAAGATATCAGTTCTCACCAAACTGATACACAGGTTTACCACAGTTGTTATCAAAATCCTAGCAAGGCTTTTTGTAAACATAGAAAGCTTATTCTAAAATTTATATAGAAAAACACAGACCCTAGAACAGCTAAAACAATCTTGACAAGGAAGAAAATGGGAGGAATCACTCTACGTAACATTAAGGTGTACTACACAGCTACATTAATCAAGGCACTTAGGTTGTGGTAGAGGGATAGACACATAGGTCAATGGAACAGAAAAGAGAACCCAGAAATAGAGCCACCCAAATGTGCTCAATCGATTTTTGACAAAAGTACAAAAGCAATTCCATGGAGGAAGCTTAGCCCACTCAACAAGCAGACCTGCAGCAATTGCACATCTATAAACAACAAAATTAACCTCGATACATTTCATACAGAACTCAAAATGGATCATACACATAAAGGTGAGACATAAAACTTTTAGAAGAACTTTTAGGAGAAAGTCTTCATGATCTAAGGCTAGGCAAAGAATTCTTAGACTTGCCACCAAAAGTGTGAACCATCAAAAGAAAACATTGATTAAGTTGAACCTCACTGGAATTTAAAAACTTTGCTTTTGTGAAAGCCCATGTGAGGAGGATTCAAGGAAACAAACTCAGGAGACATAAGAGAGGGAGCAGGGGAGCAGGACTCTCCAGGAAAGTGTCCATGGAACTTGGACCAGGCAAGACAGAGAAAGGCAGAAGATGTTTTCAAGCCGCACCTGGATGAAGGTTTTTCTTTCAATTGCTTAATGAAGAGAAATTGGAAATTTATGTAGAAACTTCAGTATTTCATGCATTCCTTCATCTGCTCATGCATCCTGGAGTTACTGAATACCTTCTATGTACCTCCTACTTTTCTATGTACTGGGACCAGAAATGGACAATGTAGACAAGGTCTGTCTCTCCCATCTGGGACCCTGTGGTCACCACTGCAAAGGAAGAGAGGAATGCAGGCATCACACCCACTCTTAACTACCTCAATCCGGGAATAAGTATATTACTTCTGCTCTCAGTCCATTGGCCAGAACTCATCACATGGTGACAACCTAACTGCAAAGGATCCTGGGAAATACAGGAATACTTAAAGTCTCCTATCTTGAGCACAAGCTCCATTATTTTTCAAAGCTTATTACACTAAATTACCCATATGATCGATTGCCTATAGTTTTCATCTCAGAGGCTGACTTGACTTCATCTTTCTCAAGGAATTCAACGCATTTCCTAAATCTATGAATCAAGAAGCTGCTGCAGCTCATGCCACACACAGCCACATGGATGGGGAAGGCACCACACTATGACCACGGTTATGATTCCCTCAGAAAGGGCCACACCAGAAAGACAGCCCCTAGAGAATGTCACCTCAGCAAGGCACCACTCTTCCTCTGGCTGACAGACGAACACCACCTTTTTCCTGGATGTGACAGAAAGGGCAAAGAGAAACAAGATTGGGGTGAGGACTGAGTCTCCGAGAAGAGCCTCATTAGTGGGAAGGACCCAGGTGCTAGCTCTGGAATGTTCCATGACAGTGACTGAGTGGCCAGGCTTGGAGCCTGCATTAAGCGTGACAGCAGGAGAATCAGGAGACACGGCCAATGCATCACATCTCCTCACCTGAGCGGTGCCAACGTTTCTGAGTGACCAGGGCCCCCTTCTCAGGAGGCTGCAGGAAGCAGGAAATCAAAGGGCACAGAGTCATGGGCCCGGCAGGGACCCCAGAACAGTCGCCAGTCCAGGCTCCTCATCTTATCAGTGGCCCACGATTGTGCTATGCTCTCACATTCATTTCCTAATTATCTCAAAAATCCAGATAAGTGGTATTATGGGTTTGTGTCCCTCAAAAAGGTAGAGGGAAGCCCTAAGCCCAGTACCTATGAATGAGACTTATTTGGAAATAGGGTCTTTACAGACGTAATCAGATTAAGATGAGGTCATTAGGGTAGGCTTAATCCAACAGGACTGATGTCCTTGTAAGAAGAGGGAGATTTGCACACAGAGATGCCCAGGGTGAATGCCATGTAAAGATGGAGGCATAGACTGGAGTAGGCATCTACAAGCCGAGGAACGCCCAGGCTACAGAAGCTGGAAGAGGCAAGGATGGCTGCTCCCCAGAGGCTTCGGGGGGAGCATGGCTTTGCTGACACCTTGATTTTGGACCTCTAGCCTCCAGAACTGTGAGACAATAAGTTTCTGTTGTTTTTAGTCACCCAGTTTGTGGCACTTTGTTACAGCAACCCTAGGAAACTAATACAGCAGGTTGTCACCCCCACTTGTCAGAAGGGTAAACTGAGCCACAGACAGGGCAATGCCTCGCCTAAGATCACACGGCCGTAAGCGGAAGAGCAGGCTGAGGAAGCCGGGCTCTGGCCGCCCTCCCTCCAGGGCTGCTCTGCAAAAACATGGCCTCCTCCAAGTGCCCAGGAGAGATTTTGTCCTTGCCAGAGTTCTCTTCACTGTGAGGAGTGGCTCTGTTTTCCCCTCCCAGATGCAAAAGAGAATTGTAACCCAGTTTTGAGGCTGACGTCTCATGGTCTACTCAAGTGTGGATAGCAGGTGGGTGACTGAGAGTTCAAGGCTGAGCAAGGTGGGGCCACCTCACCGGTCAGTCAGTCCTCAGATTCCTGGAGCAGAGCCTGAGCTCGCAGAGGGAGGGAGTGGCTGGGATGACCTCACCTTTCTCGCTGGATGTGTCTTGTTTCAGTCTCCCTCCCCGCCGCCACTAACCAGTTCAAGCCCTAATCCTCTGCCTTCTGAACATGTGCCAGAACCTCTGCACTAACCATTTCCTCCTTCAGCAAACATTTATTGAGCACCTACTGTGTACCTGAGCCTGTGCTGAGGGCCAGTGGTGGGCAACACTGAGCTCCTACCTTCAATTTCATCACATTTACAGTGAAATGAGAATCAGCACATAAATCCATAATGATCACATGATACATGCCAAGAGAGAACACAACAGGGACTCAGAGCAGGGGAGCCCGAAGCAGACTGGGGGATGGGGTGGGGCAAGCATCCATGAGGAGGGGGGCTGACCTTGGTTTTGGTGATTAGGAGATGCGGATGGGAAGATGAAGGAGAAGGGCACTCCAGGTGACAGCAACAGCACGTGCAAATGTACAGAGTGCAGAGTCATGGTCAACATGGGAACCAGGCCACAGTAATTGGTTCAAGGGTAGACACATGACTCAGCCTTGACTAATGAGACTCCATCCGGGGACTCTGTGGGAATACTGAGTAAGCAGAGTGCTCTTTTCTCCTGAAGCTGCTGGGAACCTCCAGGAGGAGAGGGGCTATCTGGGAATGAAGCCTACTCAGAGGAAAGCAGAGCCAGAACATGGGGTGTAATGGATGCCTGACAACCTTAGCTGAGCACCTTGATTCAGCTATACCTGAATTCCCTTAAACTGCTCAGTTACATGAGCTTATAAATTCCTTTTTTTTTTTTTGAGCTTTAAGTTTAAGCCAGTTTGGATGTGTGTTTCTTGTAACAGAAATGGAATGGACCCAATTAAAACAATTATTATTCCCATTTTCCTGCACCACCATTAACCTGCTGGCAGTGGCACACCAGTTACCACCTGGATATTCAAGCCCAGACCTGCTGTCTCTAGTGGTGATGGTCTTGGAGAGAGCTGTAGGAGCTGAAGTCTGAGAGAAGCACAGTGACAGGCCTGCTGCGAGTCAGGGCAAGAAGAGCTCAAGATGCAATTTGCAGAGTCTGAAATCACTCACTGAGCCAGTCTGATTTGAGAAGGGCTGCGTGGCAGACAATCTCCACGATTTCCTGGACTCCTCACTGTTCACCTCCCACGGCTGGTCTGACCATGGCAGTTCCACTGTCAGGTCTGACAGGACTGAGGTGTCCCAGTGCCCACCTGCTACATCAAACAAGGAGGTGGGAGAGAAGTAATTTCACTCCCTTAACATCCGGAGCAGCTCCTCGGCTGCCATCAGGACCGCCTGGTGGGGTATGGGAGAGTCTCTGGGAGACCACAGGCTCAAATGAACCTTGACAGGTAATCATTCCCCAGAGCAGCAGGTGAGTAGTGATTAGTGCTCCCAGGGAGAGAGAGAGGTGGCCGTGCCTCCGCCAGTTCCCTAAGACACCAGCCTGGAAGTTGCTGGAACCAGTGCAAGGGAGAGGAGGCCCCCAGGTGCTGTGGGATCATCTTTCTGTGACAGCCCAGAATCCACCACCAAAAGGCCCTTCTAGATTGATCTTTGCTCAGCGGTTGAGGGTTAGAGGTCAAGGTGAAACAGATGTCTCTCCTTCTACACCAAGAGCTCCTAAGGGCAGGAATCAAATCTCATTCGTGTTGGATCCCCATGACTTAGTACAGTGCTGGCACACTGTAGGGTCTTATTACATGTTTCTTGTATGACTGGATAAATTATGTATATAAGTATAACTAATGAAGGGATAAGGTGACACATGGATCGTGGAGGCCCATTCAAGGTTTGGGAGTGCAGAATGGGGAGAGGTCACCCACCCAGGGTGGGCTGCGAGTAGGATCCTCCAGAAAAGCCAGTGCTCTAGCTAGTCTTGAGACACCCTGAAGAAGGAGGCTCTGAGCTGGGCTCCTGGAGGATGGGGAGGATTGGGGAACCAAAGGGGGGAATGCATTCTAGATGCATTCTGTGGCTGCATACATACGTGCCTGGTGTGTGTGCACATGTGCGTGCATATGTGTTTGCTCAGAGGCTGGTGGGGTTGACCTTGTCGGGGCAGAAATGAGATTCTGATTTCAAGGGACCCACTAGGTTTTCCTAACAGTCCTGGGAGAAAGATGCAATTATACTCACTCTGCAGATGAGGGAACAGAGGCTCAGGGAGGTGGGGTGACCTGCTCTAAGTCACACAGTGGCAGAGCCATGATCTGAGCCAGGTCTGACCAAGGGCTGCCCAGAGTCAGCCCAGCTCATCCAGGGAAGTCGGGTCCCTTCTCTGCAGAGGCCTGGAGTAGTCAGCTGCTGTGCACCGTGAGGGGGCAGGAGGGTCTGCAGGTGGAGCCCTGGGGGGCACAGACCTCTCCCAAGGGCATTTCTACTTCTGTCGCAAAGGGCCAAGAACAGCAGCTTTCAGGATCAGCTCATGGTGGAGGGGTGGAAGGCTGGGGTCCAGCAGGTGTATGCCCATGTTCCATCCCTGAGTGCACACTTACCTGGAGAGGCAGAAGGCAAGGTTGGATGGTCTGTCAGAATCTGAGTCCTGGCTGGTTTCCACAGCCCCTGCCCGCCCAACGTGAAACCGTGCACCTCAGATTGGGACTTGAACCCACGTGGCGGGGACTCAAACCCGCCAAAACCCTGAGTCTTCCAACTGAGATCACACACCTGGTTTCGGGACTTAATGAAGCTCAGGTTCTTGATGTCGCATCGCAGAAAGAATTCAGTGAGAGGCAAAGCGATAGGTAAGAAGTGGATTTATTGGGACTTTCCTGGTGGCACAGTGGTTAAGAGTCTGCCAGCGGACACAGGTTTGAGCCCTGGTCCGGGAAGATCCCACAAGCCGTGGAGCAACCAGGCCCGTGCACCACAACTACTGAGCCTGCGCTCTAGAGCCCACAAGCCACAACTACTGAGCCCGCATGCCACAACTACTGAAGCCTGTGTGCCTAGAGCCTGTGCTCCACAATGAGAGAAGCCACCACAATGAGAAGCCCGTGCACCGCAACAAAGAGTAGCACCCGCTCACTGCAACTAGAGAAAGCCCCGTGCAGCAACGAAGACCCAATGTGGCCACAATATAAATAAATAAATAAATAAATAAATTTTTAAAAGTGGATTTATTTAGAGAGAAACACAGACAGAGTGTGGGCCATCTCAGAAGGTGAGAAAGGCACCAGGGTATGCGGTTCTCAGTTTTTATAGGGGTGGGTAATTTCATAGGCTAATGAGTGGGAGGAGTATTCTAGCTATTTCAGGAAGGGGCGGGGGTTTCCAGGAATTGGGCCACCACCCACTTTTTGATCCTGTGGTCGGCCTTGGAACTGTCATGGTGCCTGTGGGTGTGTCATTTAGCCTCCTGATGTGTCACAGTGAGTGGAAGTTGACTTGTCCGCCATCTTGGACCCATTTGGTTCTAATCAGTTTATGTCATGTCCTCGGGCTATGTCATTCTTTTAGAGGTTGTGCCCTGCCCCCTTCCCTCCCGTTTCACAGGGACTTACCCACCAGGGCCAGGAGGCAGCTTGTGCTCTGCGGATGGGCATGGGGCCTTCCTATCCACAACCCCACCCTGCCCTTCCCCACGGAGGTGAGAGGGAGGGAGCAGAGGCATCAGAGTCTGTGATAAGGGTAGGGCAGCCACAAATCCCACTTGGCCTGGGACAGTCCCAGTTTATGCCTGTTGTCTGGGTGTGATTCATAGCGGTATCCTCTTGCTCTCTCAAATGTCCTGGCTTGGACAGTCATTAAAGGGTCACCTAAGGTGGGGTATTCTCTAAAGAAAAGGAGAACAAACACCAACTGGGCTCCCATCAGTGCCCAGGGGCCCTGACACAGTTTCCTTCATTTAATCCTCACAGGCATCCTAGAGCCTATAGGGCTCTTCCCACCCCAGCCACTGTCAGAGGATAGGTAACAGATGTTCCAGGAAAGATCGTTTCCTGGGCCAAATACACCTTCACGGGGTGGGAGAAAACACTGCACACTGCCTGGGGGCCGCTCCAGCAGGGCAGGAGGAGGTGGATCTCTGTGGAGCTCTCTCTGCCTCACCCAGGCAGGTGGGGGAAAGCAGTGCATCCTGTTTGAGGCAAAACAACAACAATAAGAATAACAATAATAAATCTTCAATCATGTTTTGTGATACTGAAAATAGAAACTCAAAATAGATGGCCCTTTGTTTTGCCAGGCAGGAGAGAGGGTTTGGCGAATTCCAGCTTGGGCCCCAAGCTCAGTGTAGGGCAGGATGGAGAGAGACCTGCAGAGGGAGGAGAGGAGTAACATTGAGCAGAATCGGGGAAACAGAGGGAGCAGGGTCACAGGACCCTAAGCCCTGGGAGACTGGCCATCCCGCAGTGCCCGAGAAACGGCTCAAGCCAGCTCACCTAATACAGGAGGACTTGGGGACCCCATAGAGACCCATGAGGCCTAGGGGGCTCCCTGACTCTGCACGAGGGGCCTACGTCTGCAGTGTTAAGGTGGCAGGTGGGATTCGTTCCCAGTTCCCCCCTCCCTCCCTCAGCCACATGACCCTGGAGTGGGCAAAGCACATTTCCTGTTCCTTTGATGTTCCGTGTGGCGGTGGAAATCACGGTGGCCAATGGAATGGGACACTTGCCAGTTCCGCGTCTCAGCCTTAAGAGACACGGTTCGCTCATGCGCTCACCCTCCTCGCATGTTGGCCGTGGGCCCCAAGAGGACGGGGAGCCCCTGGGTCCAGGAGAGGCCGAGGAACAGCCCTGGAGCTCACCCAAAGCCTGAAGCAAACCCCACCCCAGGCAGCCCACTGACTCACAAGCAAGAAAGATAAATGTTTGCAGCCATCAGCTCCTGAGGTTTTGAGGTTGTTACAGAAAAGAAACAAAAGCAAAAACAAAACACTAATGCAGTTACCCTCGCAGATTTCACAATGGAGCCCTTTTCCTAGAAGCACCTGCTAGCATCTCTCAGCACATCGCATCCCTCAGAAGGTTATTCTCCTGGAAGTTTATCCTCCTGGCAACCAGGATGCCTCAGCCTCCCCCATCTGCAAGAAATAAAGGGGGCCCGTTAACCAACAACCACAGAACCTCACTTCCTGCTTGGGTCTCCCCTATTGGCTCTGAGCATCCACAGTGGGCAGGCTCAAGGCTCCATCCATCCTCAGCGTCCACCTGGCCTCCTCCTGGACCGCTGACCCCTGCAGGCCCTTGGTGGGCTTCCCAACTTCTGCCACCAGTGCTGTCTCCGGGAGCCTGCGCCTCTGCTGAGGGCTGAGGTCTCTCCCTGCTCCAACAAGCAGTGACCCCAGAAGGCCCAGGAGGTGCTGGGCGGGTGGCCTGCTCTGGGGAGAATGCCCCATCTCTTCTCTCTGGATGCTACCTGGCCCCTGAGCTGCACTGCTCAGAAGCTGAGGCTCACACAGCGTGTCATGAATATAGCCAAGCTCCGGCCTTCGCCTGTCTCCCCATGGAACTGGAAACCTGTCCCGGAGGCTGGGAAGGGAAAGAACACGACGCAGGCAGCACCTCCCACCCCACATCGTTACTTCCCTCTTTATCCCCAGGCACCCACCTCCAGAAATAAATTCTTCTCTTTTCCTTTAATCCAATGTATTTGAGTTCTACCTGCCAGGAGAACTTGGGCCCCAGTTCCTATTCATCCAAAGCACCTCTGCCCATTTAACAGATGAAGAAACTGAGGCCCAGGGAGGCAACACAAGTTACCCAAGTTTGTACGACTGCTAACCTGTAATGATGGGGATGAGCCCATAGCCCTGTGCTTCCAAAGATCTTTTCTCCACCCATGCTTCTTAACTTTTCCTAGGAAAAAACTCTTGAAGTCTTGTGTTTACCTTTAAAATTCATGTGACTTGCAATCTACTCCATGATATTTCTATCTTTATTCTAATTCAAAAATATGTTTTACATTCCTTGTCACCTGAAACAAAAAAAAAAGTGCAGCTGCTTCTTCTGTAGTTTCATGTACCCTCTGGTGCAGTGCAAATCCCCAGGGATGAGGCACAGAACACACTGCCTAGAGGTGGGGGGGGAATGTGCCAGGGACAGGGGGTGAGCCTGATTGACCTGCTATTAGACACTCAGGAGAATTAGGCTAAGGGGTGTCAACTTAAAAAAATGCACAGCATGAGAGTTGCGAGTTAAGCTTTATTGGGGGCAAAGTGAGGACTGCAGCCCGGGAGAGAGCACTTCAGATAGCTCTGAGAAACTGCTCCAAAGAGGTAGAGGGGGCAGTTCAATATATGTGCGATTTTGGTGAAGGGGGAATACATGCAGTCAAGCACATATTTTTGCAGAAGGTCTCATGAGGGTTACTGCTAGTCACAAGGAACAGATGTCACCATGAAGGAATTTAGTGCTTTTCTAGATGAGAAGATGCAAGAATTGGGCTCATAAAATCGTCTCCTGAAAATATCTATCTGAAGACCCGTTCTGCCAGTTTTTCTCAGAGCACAGAGTGCCTCATTCCTGATCTCCAGCCTGAACTCCTTTCAGGGGGTGTTGAAGGTCAGCGGCCTCAGTGGCACCTGATTTAATCCTGTAGAGTAGATGACAAGTGCCAATCTGTAGTTGACAGGGGGAAGGAGGAGTGTCTGGGTGTCATCCGCCAGCACCAGGGGCAGAAACCAGGGACTTCAGCCCAGAAAACTAATGAACAGTCCTGGACTCTGATGTCTCCACTTTACAGATGTGTTTCCTCTCCTCCCCGGCTCTGACCAGCTGTGGCCGGAGGACTGCATCCCCAGGCCCTGTTCCCTCCTCTGAAGAATGAGGTGCTGGTCCGAGCCTCTCCTCCCTGGGCTGTGCTCCAGGGGCCCCAGGGGCCAGGAAGCAGTGCTTCTTTGTCTGATCCTCCATGAGAGCCCTGGCTCTACCCCGCCAAGTTGGCCCCAATTTCCCGGCCAAGCAGTGTCATCCCAAACACCAGCTCAGGCAGGTGGCCTAGGGAGCTGCAGGCCAGCTAAGAGGTGGTCACCACTGGGCACATGCTACCTCAGCGAGCGGATAGGACCTCAGGCCAGCCTGGCAACCCCCTGTGGGGGTCCCAACACAGGGCCCTTCCATAGCCCTGCCAGCAGCGGGGGCGGGCGGGTGTGGGAGGGACAGCGCTCATTCCTGGAGGGGCGTTTGGGGGTGCATCACCAGGTTCATCACTTTCCTTAGCATCTTCAAGCCTCAGTTACACGTCTGTAAAATGGGATGAACATTTGTACCAATTCCACTGGGTAGTCGTAAGAATTAAATAGGAAACTAGCATAAGTGCCTGGCACTCAGTAGTAAGTGCTTAGTATACAGTGTCTGATATTAGCCGTAGTAGTAATAGTAGTGGTAGTATTCTCTGCCCCTCCTCCACGCTCACCCATTCACCCTGGTTCGGGCTTCATCTCTCCTCTGTCCTTGCCTAATGAGATGGCCTCCTCCCCAGGTCCCCTGCCTGAGGTGTCCCCTCCCACCCCGCCTCTCCTCGTCCATCTTGCTCACTGCTGCTGACCTTCCTCTCCTTCAAGACCTTCAGGGGCCCCCACTGCAGGGTCATAACCTGGCACTCGAGGCTCTGCCTCTTGACCCCATCGGCCACCACCTGCGTTGCAGCCTCGGCTCCCACCACTTCCTTTCTGGTGACCAGTGCACCAGGCCAACAAAGCTTGTCCTCAGGATCCCTGACCAAGGTGCCCCACTGCCAGCCCTTTGCTCAGACTCTTCCCTGGGCTAAGCGAGCCCTTGTGCTTATCTCCACATTCCACCAAACGTCAGGACCCAGCTTGAGTGCCTCCTCCTCCAAGAAGTTGGCCCTGATTCCTCAAAGTCCTCTTGGCCCTGCCCCGTGCTGGCTGGGTTAGGCCTCCCTCTGCCCTCACTTCCATAGCAGTCCAGGACTTTCTTCTCTTTGAATCTCCAATCAGAATGAATCCACACAATCAGTTTTCACACAGGCTGTTCCCCCAGCTTGGAGGCTCTCGTCCACACTTCCGGCAGGTCAGCTCCTTCCCACCCAGCGGCTCTGTGTGCTCATCATCCCCTGTGCTCCTCCATGACAGGGCGGAGATAGAGAGACAGAGGGAGACAGAGACAGAGACCAATGGAAAGAGGAAGCAAGTACAAGGAGAGATGAGGGAGAAAGAGAGGGCCACAAGCTGTGGGGAGAGAAAAAGGAAAGAGATTCACACAGAGAGGGGAAAACAAAAAAAGAAAGAGAAAGAAAAAGAAGGAAAGAAAGAAAGAAAAGAAAGAAAGAAAGAAAGAAAGAAGGAAGGAAGGAAGGAAGGAAGGAAGGAAGGAAGGAAGGAAGGAAGGAAAGAAAAAGAAAAAAGACACGTAGAGGGAGGTAAAGGCAGAAAAATACATAAAAAGAGAAAGATACAGAAACACATACATGCAAACGCACACAGAGAGGAAGAAAGAGAGCCTTTGGGAACAGGTATAAAAATAAGAGTGTAACAGAGGCATAAAGAGAATGACAAAATATATTCACAGCCCCCCACCTCTGCCCTAGCACACACATCCAGACAGAGGTGGAGAGAGAGAGACAATTCAAACAGGCAGGGAGAACAAATGGAGTGTGGAGGCAGAGAAAAAAAAGGGCACAGATAGCAAGACAGAAAAAAGATAGGGAGAGATTAATATGCACAGAGAGAGAGAGAGAGAGTGATGGGGAGAGGCCGTGAGAGAAGCTGGAGGGGAGGGAGCTGGAGAGAGGCAGGAGCCAGTAGCGCCCAGAGTATCAGACACTCGGAGTTCACCCCTCTCCTCCGCTGCCCTGCAGCCCTCTTTCCTCCACCACCTCCTGACTGGTTCACAGGAGCCTGAACTGTCAGTGGACTTCCAAAGGGGTAATACTTATTGGATTTGATTTCAGTGATAAAACACTTGCTGGCCCAGCCATTCGGGTGGGAGAGCTGGGAAGAGCGGGGCCGGCTGCAGACACACGCATCAGTCTTGCTGCTGTCCCAACATGAGACCCCAGAGGTGCTGACTGGGGGCTTGGGGCCAGCGGCCCTGGGGTTGGACCCTCTACTTCCAGGCTGTGTGAGCCTGGGGACGTCTCTTCACCCCCCGGGAGCCTCAGCTTGCTTCCGTGTAAAGTGGGGCACCACCATGTACCCCGCAGGGGTTGTCGTGAGGACTGGAGATGCTGAGAAGTCAAGCACCACATGTGAATCAGCGTCTTCCCGGGCCTGGGGGTTACACTGTGGCAGCAGCTGCCCTGGTGCCGGCACGTGGTTGGCCATGAGGTCGTGAGACTGACTCAGCTTTGAAGGCCAGAGTCCCGGCACCAGCCACAGTCAGGGGGTGAAATGATATGATTTATCATTTTTAAAGACCCCGCCCCCCGTAAACTCAGCCTCCCCTTGCCCTACACTGAGCCCTGACCTGGGGATCAGGGTGGGAGAGGCTCAGCCCCCACTGAAGAGGTGAGAGTAGGGCCTGGCAATAAAAAAATGCTGTGTGGCCTTGGGTGACCTCCTGACCTTTCCTGAGCCTCAGCTCCCACCTCAGGGAGACTCCCTAGTTTACAGGGCTTGGGTCAGGCAGCCAAGGCTCTCTGGGCCTCAGTCTTCTCATCTGTACAGTAGGGTTGTTCTCATGTGACCACATGTATGGGGCTGTTGTGAGAACTCTAGGAGATGGTGTGGGTAAGGGGACCTTCCTTGCACCTTCATTTCATGCTCGGTAAATGGTAACTGTGGTGCTGGAATCTGGGACTTTCCCAGCCTGTCAGAGGCTCGGAGTGACCAAAGCCACCCCATGTGTGAGCCCCGGACTGGGAAGAAGCACTTGCTGTTCCCTCTGCCAGGAACATGCTTCCCTCTGCTGTAACCAGGGCTTGTCCCCTCACTTCATTCAGGTCTATGCTCAGATGTCCCCAAAAGTATCACCCAGCCCAGCCTATCACTGTCTGCCCCGATCCTGCTTTATTTTTCTGTAAAGCACTTATCCGCCCTGACATTATTCAGATACGTCTTCGTTTAGTGTTTGTCCCCTCCCCATCCCATACAGCAGAAGCTCCATGAGGCAGAGACTTGGCCTGTTCTGGTCCCAGCCCTGTCCCCAGGCCACAGGACAGCGCCTGGTGCATAGTAAATCCTCAGTAAATGAAGAGGCTGGGGCCAAGATCCCTGAGTTCAAGCCCCTTCACTCCCTCCTGCTGTGACCTTGAAAAGAATCTTCGATATCTCTGAGCCCAAATGTATCTCCTGTGTAAAACAGACCTAATAATCATGCCAAGCCCAGAAGGGTGTGTGACACGACGGTGGGTCTTGAGGAGTGAGTAAGAGCCTGCCAGGCCATCAGGGAGGAAAAATCATGCAGGCAGAGGAAAAGGCAGGTGCAAAAGCAGGGGCAGGTCCCTGCCTGGTGTGTACATGGCTGACGTCCGTGCCTCTGTGTGGCTGGCGCAGAGTCAAGGAGTTTGGCCCATGACCCGGGGACACTGTGGAGCCTGGGAAGGGTTTCCAGCAGGAGGGACCCAGTTGGTTTCGTGCAGCTGAGGATCACGCTGGGGCAGAGTGGAGGGTTGGATGAGTTTGAGGTCCAAGAGGCTGTCAGTGTGTGGAAGTGTGGCATGAGGGGGGCTTGGCCAGAGGACCAGTGAAGCCGAATGCGGCCTCTGCACCCCGACAACGAATGAAATCTAGGAGACAGAGTTTTGGGTGAAGTAGAAAAGAATAGCTTTATTGCTTTGCCTGGCAAAGGGAGCCGCAGCAGGCTAATGCCCTCTAAACTGTGTGTCCCAACGTGGAGAGGGTAGTGAGAAGTTTTATAGTAATGGTTCAAAGAGGGCATGATCAGCTCATGGACATTCTTCTGATTGGTTGGTGGTGAGGCAATTGGAAGTCAGCATCATCAACCTTTTGGTTCCAGCTGGTCTGGGGTCTACGTGCTCGTGGGCAACATACCATCGTTAACCATTTATTTCTTCCACCTAGTGGGGGTTTCAGTATCTGAAAAACAGCTCAAAAACAGCTCAAAGATACTGTTGTGTGTGGGGAACCAGGACCTTGCCCCAAGGCTGACTATTGTTTCTCTTGACTTTGTTTCTCCCTTGTCTCCACATCCCTTCCCTTCCCTGATTAACAACCCCTTGAATCTGCCCGTTGGAACTCAGGGAAGGTCACGGAGGCTGAATGAAGCCTATTTCCTGTAATCGAAGAAAATGGGGGACACAGAAAGGCTTTTGTGCCCTGGAGCTCCACAGGGCCCTACTCGGTATCACCAGGGAGGGGCCTGGGGATCAGGACAGGCCCCAGGTCAGCTCAGAAGCAGCAGCCAGGCCAGAGAGATTGATGTGGAAATGTCTAAGCGACAGAACAAGGCTTCTTCCAACTCCCAACCAACTTTGGGATCTCCCCAGCAGGCAGAGCAGCACTGATGTTTGGGCTTGAAAAGCTGGAATAAAGGAAAGGTCAGCAGGGCATTACCATGAGGCAGGGAGGAGAGGATGTGAGGAAGGAATGTTCGGTCAACCAGAACCAGCTCAAGGAAACCTGACAGGACTGGAGAGAAGTCTCCTCCCACCAGAAAGTCAAAGGGGAAACACATTTGTTTCCACTACACACGTGTTTTCAGGAGACCATGTGACTGTTTTTGCACTGGAAAGCCATGAATGGAAAATTCCACCTGCTGAGACAGCCGCTTCCTCCTCCAGGCACTAAACAATGGAGGAAGCTTCTGTCCTGAGTTTACTGGTGCCTGAAATTCAACCACTGGAGCCTTATTCCTATGGCTTTAGGCTTTGCCTTTTGTCAAAATGCAAACAACTTCACAGAAGTATTCAACACAGGCTTATTTTCATTAACTCAATAAATACTTTTTGACTTCCTGCTCTAAACCACGCAGTCCCTAGAGGCTGGGAATAGAAAGATTAAGGCTTGTCCACGTCCAAGCCTTCAAGGAACTGGCAAGTTCTGTGAGTAGATACTGAGCAGACCCTGTGGGGCTCCTGGGCACAAAAGCCTTTCTGTGCCCCCCTTTCTTGATTATAGGATATAGGCTTCATTCAGCCTCCATGACCTTCCCTGAGTTCCAATGAGCGGTTTCAAACAGCTGCAAACTAGGGAAGGGATGTAACTAGGGAAGAGATGTAACTAGGGATGGGATGTAACTAGGGAAGGGATGTAACTAGGGAAGGGAAGGGATGTGGAGACAAGGGAGGAACTGTCAAAAGAAACAACAGTGCAGCCTTGGGGCAGGGTCCTGGTTCCCCCTCAAGGGATATACAGAACAATATTTTTGAGCTGTTTTGCAGAAACTGAAACTCCCACCTGGTGGGAGAAGTTAACGGTATGCTGCCCACAAGCACCCAACGTAGACCCCAGAACCTGTTGGAACCAAAAGGTTGATGATGCTGACTCCCACTTACCTCACCACCAACCAATCAGAAGAATGTCCACGAGCTGATCACGCCCTCTTTGAACCATTACTATAAAACTTCTCACTACCCTCTCCACGTTGGGACACACAGTTTTGAGGGCATTCGCCTGCTGTGGCCCCCTTTGCCTGGCAAAGCAATAAAGCTATTCTTTTCTACTTCACCCAAAACTCTGTCTCTGAGATTCAATTCAGCACCGGTGCACAGAGGCCAAGTGTTCAGCATCACTCCCACCAGGCAGGTTTGTATCCTGCCTCTATCTCGTACTAGCTGTGTGATCTCAGGCAAAGGACCCAACCTTCCTGAGCATTTTTCCCCATATGTGAACTAGACTTACCCATAACAACATACAGAGCCTATGCTATTGAGCGTAGCATAGTGGATTTCTTTCCCCCTTTACTCTCAACTAGACCCTATGAAGAGTGATTTTTTCCATCTCTGCCCTTCCACTGAGGCCCTCTAGAAAGCCCCACCCATGGCTAGTCAAAGCAATGAACTGAATCCAGGCTGAACTAAAACTAACTGGAGAGTGGTAAGTGTTTCCATGGCAATGAGCACGTAGCAGGTTGTCCTGGGAACTTGCCTGGATGCTCTTGGAGACATGAGAGGCCCACTCCCAGTGTGGCCCAGGGGACAAAAGTGACCTCCTCAGTTTGGGCTAAAGCAGGGATGGGGGCAGAGGGGACAGACAAGTCAAGAAAGGACAGAGCGGGGGATTAGTTGAATGCCGTGTTCAGAGTCCGAGCTGGACAGGCCTTCCTTCCCAGCTCAAACTCCATTGTAAGATGGGAAAAATGAGGCTCCGTAGGGGGAAGGGACTCATGCCAGCCGTACTCCCATCAGGGCAGAGTGGCAGCAGCCTCTGGCTGTCCCCTGTCTACTGCACCGTCCTAAGAGTGGAGCTACGCCCCAGCTGATGATAGTAAGGTCCCATCTTCTGAGCACTTCCTAGGCAGCCAGCTCTGCCCCAGACATTTTGTGAGCCGTCACTCATGTGGTCCTCTACTAACTCCAGGAAGACAGTAATATTATCACCAGGTGAAGGGTAGTGACAACTGGATGTCTGAGGCTGGAGGTGAGTGACCAGTGGACACAGAGTCCTCTGGCCAGAAAGGGGTGTTGGAGACGAAACTCACGACCCACCACATGGACTAATAGGCAGACGCCAGGAGCTCAGGTGCTTCTCAGACCTCATCTCATCCATCCTCACGCCAGTCTCCAAAGGTGGGGAGTGTTGTCTCCACTGTGAGGAGACTGAGGCTCATGACACTTAGGGGACTTACCTGAGGTTCATGATGCTTAGATGACGTACCTGAGGATACACAGCTGATGACCACATCTGAACCTCACAGGTGCTTACCTCAGGTCCGGCTCTCTTCCAAGTATGATTCGCATGTGTGAACTCAGTCCTCACAACCACCTAATGAGAGAAGGGCCATCGTGATCCCCATTTTACAGATGCGCAAACACCAGCACAGAGAGGTTAAGCAACTTGCCCAAGGTCTCAGAGCTTTCCAATGGCAAAGCCATCAATCAACCAACCCCAGGCCATCTGACATCAGAGCCCATGCTGTAAGTCCAGGGCAGCAGCTGCCTTATAAGCTGGTAGATGATGGAGCAGGACCCAGACCTGGTCAGCCCAACTCCAGAGCTCATGCTCTCTCCACCACCAAAGGCTGGGGCTGAGGAGAGAAGCCCAGGCCCAGGCACCAGCCAGAGCCAGTCGGGCTGTGGTCAGCACCCTGTACAGACTCAGCACAGACCTCAGAGGAAGGCTGGAGGCAGGGAGGCCCCAAGGGGAGGGCCTTCCCAGAGCTGGCACCCCCAGGGTAGGAACCAAGTTGTTACTGGCCAGGGTTCTTTGTCTCCTTAGTCAGTAGAAATTGATGAGGCCAGACAAGAAATTCAGACAAGGCTCTATTGGGACCCCTGTTGCAGCAGTGGGAGGCAGAACAAGTAACAGTTTCCCTTGCTCGCTCCCTGAGGTGGGGCGAGCTAGTTCCTGTACGGGGTGAGGGTAGTGGTGGGTCCAGGGGTCAGGCTGGAGGGGTGGCTTAGATGTTCTGCCCACCCTCTTGGTGGTGCTGGGTGGGTTTTTGGTCTTTTTGTAACTTGTTCATAATTTTCCCCAACTGCGCATGCATGCAGTTATTTTTAGGCCCTTATAGCTTCTTTGCATTTTGTTGATGGAGGAGATGTTTGTCCAGGTGCAAGCACTGCAGCAAAGGGTCCCAGGTCCCAGCCTGTCTCAAAGCTAAACATGCTGAGAGTGAGACATTGCAGACCCCTGGGCCTCAGTCAAGGTGGCCAACCTCCCCCGAGTCTCAGAATCTTCCCCAGACCCATCCCAGAGCAAGGAATCAGCATCTCCTGGGATGGGATTCAGGGCTATGCATTTCAGAAAGCCTCGCGGTGATTCTGAGGTGGCCATCAGACTCTGTCATCTGGGGCCCAGGGTTAAACTCCAGCTTGGAAAGTCTGGAGTATCAGACATTAAAGAGAATAATAACAATAATGGCCACATATTGGACGTGCCAGGAGCTCAGCCTGTCCTTCGTGTGCCTTATCTCCCAGTCCTCACTGTGACCCGTAAATGACAGGACTCTTAAAAATCCCATTTCACAGATGAGGGGACTGAGGCTCAGAGAGGGAAGAAATCTGCTTGAGTCATACAGCTGGTGAGGGGAGAGATGGGGCTCACGCTAAGCCTGTGTGATCTGCCTGGCCAGGCTTCCTTCCTCCTTCCCTCTCTGCAGAGGGTCTGGGCTGGGGGGCTGGGTACAGGCAGTGGCTCCTGCGAGGGCTTCCACCCAGAGAACTGCCTCTGCTGAACGCAGGAAACAGCCTTTGCCTGTCTCTTCGGTCCATTCCCAAGTGGGAATTTAAGTTTCAAAAAGACTTGATGGGGCTTCCCTGGTGGCGCAGTGGTTGAGAATCTGCCTGCTAATGCAGGGGACACGGGTTCGCACCCTGGTTTGGGAGGATCCCACATGCCGCGGCGCAACTAGGCCCGTGAGCCACAACTACTGAGCCTGCGCGTCTGGAGCCTGTGCTCCGCAACAAGAGAGGCCGCGATAGTGAGAGGCCCACGCACCGCGATGAAGAGTGGCCCCCGCTTGCCACAACTAGAGAAAGCCCTCGCACAGAAACGAAGACCCAACACAGCAAAAATAAATTAATTAATTAATAAACTCCTACCCCCAACATCTTAAAAAAAAAAAAGAAAGACTTGATGGCCCAGAAGAGAAGATTTTTACATGAAAAAGCAGCTTTTCTTTAAGGTTAGTGTGAGCACAGCAGCATCTGGTAGTGAGGGAGGTGGGAGATATATAAGAAATTCTGCTGGGCCCCAATAAACCTAAACAGCTTGGGGTGCAAACAACACACTCACAAGAGATGCACAGGTGTCCCCTGGGCCCCAAAGGCCTTAGAAGTTACCAGAGCCTCCCCTCCCTGTCCAGCTGAGGCCTAGACCCCCTCCAGCGGTGAGATAATCATTAAACACTACCACAGAGGACGCTCATTCTATTAGTCTAAAATAATACTTGAAAGGTTCTGCGACTTTGATTATTTCTCTTCAGCAAAAAAGTGGGGATGGGGCGAAGGAAGACCCACAGAATGTAGAGGCACCATCCCAGCCTGGCAACCCCCCCGCTGCGTGATGGGTGTCATATCTCTGGGACTCAGGTTCACTATCTTTAAAATGAACTTCAAAGGGTTGGTGACAAGCTTAAGGGGGGAAGCACATGTATGGTGCGTAGCACAAGGTAGGTGCTCAATAAATGTTAGTTCTCTTCCCCCAACGCAAGGGGACTGCGTGGGTCTTTGTGCTGTGTCCAGGAAATGGTGAAAAATAGTGACTACTGCAGGGTTGTTTGAACAGTGGTGTGGGGTGCACAGATGCATGTGTATACGTGCATTTGTGTGTATTATGTGTACCGTGGTGTGTGTGTGCAATGTGTATGTTGTGGACACACATGCCATGTTTGAGATCTGTGGGTGAAGCTAAGAGGAATGAGGTGACGTGGCGGATGGTGACATGGGGAAGTTAGGGGCCTGCTCAGAAAAGCCTGGGGCTTGTGCAACCCTAGGGAATTGTCAGCACAATCTCTTCGTGATTGCTTTAATATGAAATAAGACCTTTCCTGACCTTGGAGTAAAGCTGACATACAGGAAGATGTCCCAATACTATCGTCTAACTCCTGGTCTCACTGGGGAATGCATAGCAGTGAGCCATGGAGTAGGCACAGGGCATCTTCCCAGAGTGTCATTTTTATTCCAAGACCAGGGGAAATGCCCATTATTTGATATTAAAGCACTACAGATAAATTATAAAGGATAAAATATGCATAGAGGGACTTCCCTGGTGACGCAGTGGTTAAGAATCCACCTGCCAATGCAGGGAACACGGGTTCGAGCCCTGGCCCGGGAAGATCCCACATGCCACAGAGCAACTAAGCCCATGAGCCACAAGTACTGAGCCTGCACTCTAGAGCCTGTGAACCACAACTCCTGAAGCCCACGTACCACAACTACTGAGCCTGAGCTCTAGATCCTGCAAGCCATAACTACTGAAGCCCACATGCCCATAGCCCGTGCTCTGCAACAAGAGAAGCCACCGCAATGACAAGCCCGCACATCGCAACGAAGATTAGCCCCCGCACAACGCAACTAGAGAAAGCCCACACACAGCAACCAAGACCCAACACAGCCAAAATTAAAAATAAGTAAATAAATATGCATAGATTTGAAATATGCACAGATTTGAAATATTAAATTGAGGAGTTCAAAGAACAAGTACGCTGGTGGCTTCAGCCTCTGCTTCCAGACACCCTGAGGACACAGGAGCTCTCCCTCAATAAGAGGAGTGCCCCAGTAGACTCATTTTGGAATCCCTGCATTTCAGGAAATGGAACATCAGTGAAGAAGACTGAGAAGAGCTGTGATTTGCTCTCACGGGGGTTTTAAAAACTGTCTCTGCAGAGGGACTGGAAATGAGAAAAACTAGAGGCCTGAGAGGAAGCTGTTGCAATAATATAGATGGGGGATGAGTAGGGCCTGGGAGCAGGATGGGGCAGAGGGAACAGAGAAGAGAGTTTACTGGAAAAATATGCCATAAAAATAACTCCTGGACTTGAGGATGGAGGAATGTGGGGACAGGAGAGGTAGGAGTTTGATCTGACTGGGGTGTTTAGCCCTGTGTGCCCAACTATGTGTTGGGTAACCAAGCAAGAATGAATATTCTTCAGAGAGTAAAGGATAGAAGTGAGGACAAGGCCCCAGTTGTTGTAAACCTCCAATCTTTTATTCAACTAGGGCAAATTGTATTGATGAAATAGAAGAGGGGGGAACTCTCCCCAATTCATTCTATGAGGACAGTATTACCCTGATACCAAAACCAGTCAGAGATATCATACATAAGGAAAACTACAGAACTTTTATGAAAATAGTGCAAAAATCCTCAGCAGAACACTAACAAACTGGATATAAATAAGATTATTCACCATGACCAAGTGGGACTTATCCCAAGAATGCAAAGTTGGTTTAACATATGAAAATCAACATGATACAGCATATTAATAGAATAAAGGACAATCATCTCAATAGATGCATGAAAAGCGTTTGGTAAAATCCAACACCTTCTTATGATAAAAACACTCAACAACAACAACAATAAAAAAAGAATTTCTTCACTCAAAGTTCATCTACAAAAACCCCACAGCTAACATTAGACATAACAGTGAAAGACTGAAAGCTTTTCCTTGAGATCAGGAGCAGGACTAGGATATCAGCTCTCACTACTTCTATTCAACATTGCACTAGAGGTCTTAGCCATGGCAATAAGGCAAGAAAAGAAATAAAAGGCATCTAAATAATAAAAGAAAAATTAACACTAATTGCAGAGGGCATGATATCACAGATGGAAAATTCTAAGGAATCCACACAGACACACACACAAAACTATTAATTTAATGAACAAGCTCAGCAAAGTTGAAGTAAACAAGATCAATATACAAAAATCAAGTGTATTTTTACACACTAACAATGAACAATCTGAAATGAAATTAAGAAAATAATTCCATTAACAATAGCATCAAACAGAATAAAATACTTCGGAATAAATTTAACAAAATAAGTGCAAAACACTCTGAAGCCTACAAAACATTGTTGAAATAAATTAAAGATCTAAATAAATGGAAAAATCTAAGTAAATGGAAAGTTTGTAGACTGGAAGACTAAATATTGCTAAGATAGAGATCCTCCCCAAATTGATCTACAGATTCAATGCAATCCTTACCAAAATTCAGCTGTCTTTTTTTTTTTTTTCAGAACTTAGCAAGTTTATCCTAAAATTCATATGGAAATGCAAGAGATACAGACTGGCCAAAATAATCTTGAAAAAGAAAATAAAGTTGGAGGGCTTTTACTTCCTGATTTCAAAGTTTACTACAAAGCTACAGTAACTAAAATAGTGTGGTATTGGCATGAGGAAAAATATATAGATCAATTAAATAGAATTTAGAGTCCAGATACAGCACTATCTTTATGGTGACTGGATTTTCAAAAAGGATAAGATAATTCAGTGGGGAAAGAGTAGTCTTTTCAACAAATGATGCTGAGACAATTGGCTATTCATACGCAAAAGAATGAAATTAGACCCCTATCTCACTCTCTATATAAAAATTAACTCAAAATAGATGATAAGTTTAAATGTAAGGGCTAAAATTAGAAGTAAATATAGGCAGAAATCATCATGACCTTAAATTAGGCAATAGTTTCTTAGATGTGACACCAAAAGCATAGTGATGAAAGAAAAAGTAGATAAATTGGACATCATCAAAATTAAAAACTTCTGTGCTTCAAAGGACTTCATCAAGAAAGTGAAAATACAAACTATAGAATCAGGAAAACATTGTGCAAATCATATATCTGATAAACAACTTATATCTAAAATATATAAAGAAGTCTTACAATATCACAATAAAAAGCCAAACAATTTATAAATGGGCTAAAGATTTGAATAGACATTTCTCCAAAGAAGATACACAGATGACCAATAAGATCATGAAAAGATGATCAACATCCTTAGTCATTAGAGAAAAGAATATCAAACCACAGTGAGATACCATCTAGCCATTAGGATGGCTATAAGCAAAAAAGTAGACAAGAGCAATTGTAGGTGAGAATATGGAGGAATAGGAACCCTCATATACTGTTGGCGGGAATATAAAATGGTGTAGCCCCTGGGAAAAAGTTTGGCAGCTCCTCAAAAACTTAAGCATAGAGTTACTGTACAACTCAGAGATTCTGCTCCTAGGAATATACCCAAGAGAAATGAAAACTTACCTTTCACTCAGAAGACAGAATCCACAGGGCAAGCTCAGCTGCAAGGAGGAAAAGGAGCTGGGGGGACAAGATGGGGCTGATTATTCCTGGGTTGGACTCAGGATGCCAGGAAAAAGACTTTTGATGGGTTTGGGACTTTTATGTCCCTGAAGGGCCTTTTTAGGGTTCTTTTGTCCTGTGTGTGTGTGTGTACGTGTGTGTCTACCTTCTTGTGCATGTGAGTACCTAAATGAATATGTACATAATAACTTGTCCTGTGTGATATCTCTCACAGCTAAACAGCTTATATCTCATAGTTCAGTAACTCAGGAGGGAAAATCGAGGACAAATATTCATGTGGCATTTTCTCCCAGTTCATAAGTGTGTGCGTCCTGAATTCCAGGTCTCCCCACAGCCCTGTGGCCTCAGCTACTTGAGGAAGATCTACCTGGGCAGATGGGTGTGAGGGGCTCTGCCTTGGCGGGAGCTGAGGGGAAAGCCTACAAGGATTACAGAAACCCAGGGAGCTGGAAAGCCCACAGCTCAGTGCATCCATCCTCTGGCTTTGAAGACAAGGTCCCTGCTGATAATTCCTGTCCAGCCCATCAGGACTGCAGGGAAGCTCCCCTCACCCCAGCCCCTCAGTCCCCAGCTACTCTGTCCCCCAATCTTTCTGGGCCTGCGAGGCCTGGGAAGCTCCAGCCTGGAGATGTGGCGCTGGCCAACTCTGGTGGGTGGTCAGAGCCTTGGCTTCAGACATCTGGGGTGGAGTCTGGGCTGCACTCAAAACCGTGGGATTTGGGGGACGTTGTTTCACCTGCTGCACCTCATTTGATATCAATGCCGACCCCAGGGAGTACCCAGGGTGTCTGCACATGGTCAGTGCCCCATCATCCCCTCTCCCATCTCTCTAACATCATGCCTATTGTTTATACATGTGACAGTCATTTGATCATGGTTGACATTGGCATTTCTTCCCGACTGACGTATTGACATGAACTTTTGTCTTTAGCTTACTGTTACAATGATTATTATAATCACCACTAGTCAACGAACTTATGTCTGTAATCTCCACTACTATAATTGCTATTAGACAGATACAAATAATCCCTGCTCTCATGAACATTACCAGAAGTAGGCAGATGCAGTCTGTTACCTCTGTGCTCTGGGAATCTTCCTTCAGATCTTTGTCGGCTTGGACAAGCCCTTCCACAGCTCTCCATGAACAAGCCCCTTCGTCCTCCTGCCTCCACAGTCAGCAGGGTGGGCTCTGCAGTCCCTCTTAAAGACCACCTCACGCTGCAGATGTGCAGGGACTGGTCCTGCTTTCCTTCTGGCTGCTGTGTATTGAGAACCTACCCTGGGCCGGACGTGATACTAAGTGTCTTGCCAGCCTTAGCCTCAAGATCATTCTCATTTCCATTTAACAGATGTGAGAATTGGGGTTAGAACCATAGAACTGTTGAATGATTTGACCAAAATCCTGCAAATACTGATAAGCCAGCCATTGACCTCAGGTCTTTCAGATTCTAGAGCCCACCTTTTCCACCAGTGTATACAGCCTCCCTCTCCTTTTCCTCATCCTCTCCCAGCTTTGTGCCCAAACCCATCACAGGCCAAGTCCCCTTTGGACAGGCATCTTGAGATCTGAGGTTCCACCTTATAGGGAGGGGGTCTGGGACCCCCTGAATCTACAGCCCAGTTCGAGAACTACCTCCTGGGAGACGACACATTGTTTTCCCCTTCACTCCTTCTAGCAGCTCAGATGTGGAACTAGCTCTGCCCTCAGCATCACCTTGCTGCAGACGTGGGAGTGATGACAACGCTGTTCCTAAGGTTACCGTCACACAGTTGCTCCAAGGAGCTTCTTCTGGACATCATGTGATTCTCACAGCATCCTAGGAAGTGGAGCATTTTACCCCCTTGAATGGGGGAACAGAGACCCATAGATTTTGGGGGCCTGAGATGCCCCTTAGGAATCATCAACCTCTTCATTTTGTAGATAAAGAAACTGAAGCCCAGAGAAGGGAACAGACTTGCCCAATGTCCACAGCAAATGAGGGGCAGAGCCACACCAGACCCCAGTGCCCCTAATTTCCAGACCAGTACAACCTGTGAGTCATCCAGGGTGTTGGTTGGTGTGTCTTTTTCTTTTTTTTTTTTTTTTTTGGTTTTGGTTTGTTTTTAGTTTCAGCATGATTCCCAGCCTGCCTGCTCTTCTGAGAAGTGGGGGATGGCTGGGGACAGATCTGTTTGGATTCAGACATAAGATTCCAAGATCTGCCACTGACTCACTGTGCTCACTCGCTTGGGCAGCCTCTCCTCTGCCTCTACACACCTCAGTTTTCTTATGTGTACAGCAATCTTTCACAGGACCAGGTAGCTGATTTCGACTCCCCCAGACATTCTGGATGTGTTCAGAGTGTCCCATTCCCTCAGGAGTCTCAAAACTGGACATGGTCTCCATGACCTCTGGCTTGGGAGCAGCTGCTTCACTTCCCCAGCAATGATTTTATCTCCTCCTGCTGGAAACTCGGCTCCAGGTACTTGGGCTGAATAAGTTGACTTGTAGAAATGATCATTTCCTGAAGCACGCACATCAGAAGCAACAAGTGGTTGTTCTGAGTGCTTCTAAATGAGTCCCGGAGTCCAGCTAGGACAAATCCAGCCCTCCAAACAACATCTGCTGGCTGGTGGCATTGAATTATGTCACACTATAATAGCATCTCCCTGGGCTCCTGTAACCTTTATTTAACTGAAATTGGAATCTCCCACCACTTCCCTGTCTGGGGACTTTTCCTGGCAGGAGGCGTCCTGGGAGCCAACTGCGACGGTGTTATAGAGGGCAGAACAGGTATCGATGGCAGAGGGAGGTGCCTCAGTTCCTGGCAGGGGGGTCAGGAATAGGTCCCCTGATAGGAGAGGAGGAGGCAGGGGTTCAGAGGGCCACACCGATGGGATAATTCAGTTCACAGGGTCTGTCACCCAGCATAGGTGCCCTGGAGATTCATGTCATCATTTACCCATTTACTTTCTCACTCCCTCACTCAGCAAACACTTCTTGGCCGGTGATGGGCCGGGTAATGTGCCAGGTGAAGGGGACACAGGGGTGGTGAAGAGCTTGCCTTTACCCTCGAGGGGCTTACAGTCTGGAACAGGAGACAGAGGGTCTGCCTCAAGAAGTGCAAGAAAAGACACCAGGAGCAGGTGGAGGGAGCGTGGAACTCCCTCAGGGGCAGGTGGGGCGGGCATGGGCCTTAGGGTGGGGCCCCCAAAGCGGACCCTGAGACAAGGGCTCTGGTGCCGGTAGTTCATCTGGGGGCTGAGCCCAGGGAGCACGAGTGAGGACATGGAGAGACTGAGCAGGGCAGGGAGGAGAGCCAGCGAAGCCTGGGCTCATGAGTGGGTTACAGCAGCGGGCACTGGGGCTCAGTCCTGCTGGGGATGCTCTGAGGACCGCGTGAGGGACGCCTCAGCACCACCCTGCTGGAGGACGGGCGTTTACCCACTGACTCTCGAGGCATCACTGCCCCCTACACTCCCAGGGAACAGCGTGTGGATGGGTAGGAGGACATGGATTTGGGGGTCTGGGAGATTTGAAGGGAAGAATTTATTTCAGGATCATGTGTAGGGAGAGTCGAGCAGCTGATATTCAGGGAAGCCTGGGCTGACGGAGCTGGACGAGCTGAGGCAATGGGAGAGAGAGGGGAGGTGCTGCTGTGGACAGGCCCCCACAGAGGCAGAAGGAGATGGATCCAGGGGGCGGGAAGGAATTGGCCTCCTGCAGGGGAGGAGCAGTTCTGCTTCTGAAATGACTGAGAATGTACAGAATCATTCACTGATAGAGAGAAGGCGTGCGTGTCTCAGGGCTCTACTTCCCCGCAGGGGGAAGGAGTCAGGTCAATTGCTGGGCAGGGGCTTTCAAGAGGATGGTGGTCTAAAACAGCATTTGAGGACTAGAGTAGTGGGTACAGACTACAGGAAGGTCAGAGGAAGGACGGATGATGCTGGTGCCAGCTGAGGTTGCCAGTGTCACAGTCATTACCAAACCAGCCCCTCCGTATCTCAGGACCACAATGGCAAAGGAGAATGGTCACCTTGGTCCTTTGCTAGGCTTGGCAAGACAGGGGTGGCGCAAAGAGAATGTCAGCCAATGGCGTGTGCTCCCTGGTCTTCCACGTTCCTAATGCTGAGGGTTGGTCTTCGTTCATCCACTCTCTCTACTCTGGAGCCCGTAGTGGTCTCATCCATCCTGCAGTTTTAAACACTGTCTCTGCACTGACAGCTCACAAGTGTGTAACTTCAGCCCAGCCCACCTCCGTTCCTCCAGGGCCTGCCCATGCCCACTCTCGGCTCTCTGACTGACATCACCGCGCCCGCATGGCCCGAAGCAAACCACACCGTTTCTCCCCAAGTCTGCTCTCAGTTCGCGCCCCCCATCTCAGTTGCTCAGGCCAAAACCTTGGTGTCACTTTCTGTCCTCCTTCTGTCACACCCCATGTGGGACACCCCACACCCAGTCCTCTAGCAGAGCAGACCAACTCTACCTCCAAAATCCATCCAGAATCTGACTGCTTCTCCCCACCGTCGCTAGGTACAGGCGGCCCACGCCTCCGTCATCCCTCACCTGGAGGACGGCTGCAGCCCATAGTGCATGTGTCATGTGCTCACATCGCATGTGCCAGACAAAGTCACATGACGCCCCCAAGCCACCCAACTGTGAGATGGGGAAGGCTAGGAAATGTTCTCTATTCGGCAAAGCTACGTGCTCACTGCACACCACGTTTCCTAGGGAAGAAGGAGAGGATGAATAATGGGGGTGACGAGGGTGTCACCAAGGAATCCACTTAGGTAGGAGGATGAGAGATGTCAGGAGGTGGCATTTAAACTAAAATCGAAAGGATAAGAAGTAACTAGCCGTGGAAACAGCCTTCTGTGTAAAAGCCCTGAGGCAGGCAAGAGCTGGGCTTGTGTGAGGCACAGACCAAGGGCCTCTGTGGCTTGAGGGTAGATGGCCCTGAAATAACTCCCATCCACAGGCTCTGCTTGCAATGTGACGAGACACTCCTGCCATGGGGCAGTGGGGTCTCCGTGCCCTCCCCTTGAATCTGGGCGGGCTGGTGACTTCTGCGGAAGTGACGCTACGTCACTCCCAAGGCTGCATTGTAAAGGTGATACACCCTCCACCTCGCTCTCTGGGGCTGCCCGATCATGGTTGCCCTCCACAGTTTGAGGAATCCAGAGCCACCCAGAGAAAGGCTACCTGGAGAGGACGGAGGCCCCGCCTGCAGCCCGAACTCACAGCTGACTGACAGTGCCACCGATTTTCCAGCCACGTGAGTGAGCCACTAGAAAACGATCTGTAGTCCCAGGTGAACCACGGCCCCAGTACAACAGGGAGCACAAGATAAGCCATCCCCACCGAGCTTTGACACCTTTTGGGGTGTTGTTTGTTAAGCTATGCCTTTTGGAGGGGAGGTTGTTACATAGCACGAGATAAGGAAGGAAACCCCTTCCTGGCTGTGGGGCCTTGGACCAGACACAGTCCGCCTGAGCCCTGTTTTCCCACTGCCAGGATGGAGAAACAGCAGTCGTCCTGGTGGAGGTATGACCAGGTGAGACCATCATGGGAAGCGTACAGCCCAGCGCCTGCACGTCGTGGGTGCTCAGGAAGAGCTGCGGAGGCTCATGTCAGGCAGTTCTGTGCTTGTGTTTCTCCAGCTGCTCCCTGAGCCCCTCCGGGGCTCGGACCTCAGAGCCAGCACAAGCATTTCCTGGATGGACTCAGGAAGGAGGAGTTGGGGTGTGTATCAGGTGACCCAGAGATTTTCCCTGAGGGCAGGGGATGAGCAGAAAGGTACCCTCAGACCCTCCCCCCCATCCCTCACACCACAAAGCAGGGAGGTGCCTCACACCCACCGGCCAGCTAACAGGATTTGTCCCCTCATATTTGGAAGACAATCCCAAAGCCCCTCATGTGGGAGGGAAGGGCAGAGCCATCCTCTGCCTACTCCTGCCTCTTCACACGGCTGACAGCCCTGGTCACCGGTCTGTGCAGAACAGCCCCCTCAGGGTCCCCTGCCTGCATGGCCCACAGGAGCCCCTGTGCCCTGCGAGCCCCACACCTACAGGTACCTCCTGTTTCTGCTGGGCGGAAGGATCTGAGACATCGTGTTTTTCCAAAATCCCTTGGACATTCTAGTGTCATGAAAAAAAAACCCAGCTCATTTGTGTTCACCATGTCCTGTTATGGAGGTCTGTGCATACCCACTCTCTGTCTCTGTCTCTGTCTCTCTCTGCCTCTGTCTCTCTCTGTCTTCATCTCTCTCTCTCTCTGTATCTCTCTCTCTCTGTGTGTCACTCCCCCTTTCCCCCCACCAACAATATGTTAGGACAATCTGTCCCCTTACAGAGGGACCATCAAGCCACATCAGGCAATATCTCAACACATGTAACCAGATTGCCTGGCTGGGTACATAAACAAGGACCATCAAAAAAGCTGCGTGTGACCGAGCCCTGCTTGGTTCAACGCTTGTCCGAAAGCTCTGCATTTGCTCTGCTGAAAACAAGGTCTCTTAATGACGGGCATTTCGTCTTTGCAGGAGGACGTAGCAGCGGGAGGGGGGCGCGCAGGCAGGGCTGCAGGAGGCTGGGCTGTGTCCTGGCCGGGCTGCTCATGGCCGTGGACTTGAGGTGTGCATCTCACCCGGCAGAGCCTCCTCATCTGCAGAGGGGACAGTGACAGCACCTTCCTTGCTTGGAGGATTCAGAGAAAGGTACGAATTATCAATGCAGGAAATGATGGTTCTGTGATGGAAGCGACAGCATCTTCCTGTTTTGTCCTCAGGGCAGCCTGGGAGGCAGGCGTCCTGAACTTGGGACCTGGCAAATGGGACCTGGGGGTCAGTGAGATTAGCTAGGGGCCTGGGCACACTTCTTTTTTTTTTTAAGATTTTTTTGATATGGACCACTTTTAAAGTCTTTATTGAATTTGTCACAATACTGCTCCTGTTTTATGCTTTGGTTTTTTGCCCACGAGGCATGTGGGATCTTAGTTCCCCAACCAGGGATCGAACCCGCACCCCCTGCATTGGAACGCGAAGTCTTAACCACTGGACCGTTAGGGAAGTCCCTAGGGCACACTTTTTTTGGGGGGGGGGCACACTTCATAGTGACAGAGGTGCTGAGACTCCAGTGTGCTGTGTTCACCTCCAAAGACCGACCGAACAGCCTGAGTGTGTCCATGAAGGGGAAACCGGGCCCCTGGGGCCAGTCAGCTGCCAGGGGCTCCTGGGCCGCCGTGAAGTGAGCGCGGCTGCTCCTCTCTGCCCGAGCCCAGGGGGAGGCTGCAGACCTTGGCAGAGGGTGGCTCCCCATACCCGCTCTGAGGGGCAGAGTCAGGGGCTCGAAGCTGCAGGGGGCTGGGCTACAGGTCCTGGAGCTGCTCCCAAGTCCAAGGGGCCTGGGTACGAGCTGCCAGAGTCCAGAGCCGCCGTGCACCCCCGGATGACCGACCTCCTGCATACCACGTGCTGTGCTCACCTCCAATGGTGAGCCTTCCAGGCCTGCAAGTCCCTGAGTTTATCTGTCCTGGGTGTGTTTCAAGTTTCAGGGGTGGCCGTGCCTCTGCTCCACCACCTGCTTCTCAGCAGACCCTGACTCTTGGGCCTGAGTCCTGGAGTCTGACCCACACCCTGACCAAAGGCTTCCTGACCTCTCTGCCACTTACTGGATGTTTCCCTCTGAAAGCTCATTCCATAGTGGGTCTGAAGCCTGGATTAATTAGCTGCGTGAGTGGTCACTTCTAGATACTACAAGTCCTTGGGAAAAATCTGGGTCCCACGCCTCCTTGACCCTCTCGTGGCACAGAGCCCAGCGCAGGGCATGCGTGTTCATAAGACTGTGGAATGGATGGAATATTTGAGGGGCTCAGAGGTCACATCCTTGGAAGCAACATAGGGGAGGAGTAAAGAGAAACAGAGAGGAGAATCATTTTCTGGGCCCAGCTCCACCTCTGGCTCAAAACATGACCTTGAACAAGTCCCTTTCCCTCTGTGGCCTCAGTTTCCTGCACTGGACCATGAAAGGGTTGGAGAAGATGGTACCCCGTGTTGACGGACCTAAGAGTCTGCTGGGATCTGACTCCAGGCACACAGACAGGAGCTGATGCCACGTATGGTTAAAGCCACAAGCTCTGGAGTCATTTAGTCCTAATTCCAGTCCCCGCCAGCTGGCTCCTTACAGGCTTCACAATCTTGGGCAAGTCATTTGGTTTCTCAGAGCCTGTTTCCTTAACTATAAATTGGGTACAATAACAGTGACTATTCAGTGAAAAGAAGAAAGCAAGGTTCTTCGCACTGTCTCGTACATAGGAAGCATTCAGTAGGTGGCTCTTCCTAGTGATGATGATGATGATGAAGGTGAAGGTAATGATAACGGTGGTGGTGGTGATGATGGTGGTGACGATGGTGAAGATGACGATGGTGGTGATGATGGTGGTGGTGGTGGTGCTGGTGATGATGGTGGTGACGATGGTGAAGATGACGATGGTGGTGATGATGGTGGTGGTGATGATGGTGAAGATGATGATGGTGATGATGATGGTGGTGGTGGTGATGATGATGATGAAGACTTCTGCCCCCCAGTTTTACCTGTTGCCATATTCCCCAATTGATGTGGTCACAGAGCAGGACAGGACCGCAGGGATTATCTTTTCAACCCCTTCATTTTATAGCTGGGGAAACAGAGGTCCAGAGAGGCAGAGGGGCTGGTCCAAGGTCACACCTCCAAGTAAGGACAGTGGGGATGTTGCCCCAGCCCCAGCCCTGGCCTCTGCACCACCTCCAGCTGGAAGGTTCCTTCTTGCTGTCCTGGGTGCTTCCCTTCCCTTCCCTTCCCTTCCCTTACCTCCCCTTCCCAGACAGGCTGCAGCAGCACCGGGCCCTTGGTTTTCTTGCTTGTCCCAGAAGACTGATTATGAGTCTTCATCACTGGGTTTTAATCATCCTGGAAGGCCCCAAGCACTTACCAGGGCCATGTGTCTGTTCTATCTTCCTCACAGCAAACAGTTTCAGCTTCTTTAGTCTCTGTTCACAGGAAAACCCCAGGCTCCTGGCAGGGTCCACACCCTCTTACCTCTCGGAGGACTCCTGCATTCAGGAGGAAGAAAGGTCCTTAAGAGGTCAGGGGAGCACCCCTGCACAGGATGGGGAAACTGAGACCCAGGGTGGGGGGGCGGGACCTGCTCAAGGTCACACAGCAGGTCGGAGGCTCCCAGCCCACTTGTTACCGCAGCACTGTTGCACACGCTGAGCCTCAACGAGCCCTGTTTCCCAAAAGGGGTCACAAGGTCAAGTTCACCTGTTCCTCACCCACATTCTGCCCCTGAGTGTGGAGGCATCATGGGGTTTCTGTATGGCTCCCCAGGTTCCCCTTTCTGGCCACTTAAAATAAATAGCTTCAATGTTGAAAAATGGTTTGACCTTGTTACAAAAATGACACCAAAATATAGAGTCTAAAATCTCCAAAAGTAACACCATTAACACTGTCAGGAATGCTCTGTGGCTGCTGCTCCTCCTTCACCCCTCCCCACCCCCGGAACCATTGTCCCCCGCCCCTCCCCTGCTCTGCCCTGCTCTGTGTCGGGAGGCCGACCTGTGTGGACTATATCGGGGTTTCTTTGAAGATGGACTTTGATGGGTTTGGACCAATGGGAGGCCCCACAGGAGCCCAGAGGGCGGGAGGAGGGGGTAGCGGGGAGAGGGAGTCGGGGTCTCTGCTCCCTGCTCCATCTCTGCCTCCACCTGGGGTCTCTGAGTGGCTGTGCCTTCCCTGACACCACAGCTCACTCACCTTCCCCAGGATCACGTGACTATGGTCTGGGAGGTGACTTGTGGCAGGTCTTGTGGCAGGTGACTGCCACAAGAAGAATGGACGCTAAAAGCTAAACAATGGATGTCATTAGAAGAGGGGATAGCTCTGTTGGGTTTTGAAGGATGAATAGGAGTTCATTAGACGGACAAAGGGGAAGGCATTACAGGCAAAAGGAAGGAAATCAGCCGGAGAGTGTCAGCATGAATGAACTCAGAGTAAACGGTTCAGTATCATCCTCAGAACAAGCCTGTGAGAGAAGGTGAATTATTACCCACATGTCACAGATGGGGAAACAGAGGCTCAGGAAGGTGAAGCTTCTTGTCTCAGGATCACACAGTAAGTAGCTAAGCCAGGGTGTGTGCCCCCCAAGCCTGTGCTTGCTCTTTCTCATGCTCCATTTGCCGCTGTCATTGTCACAGGGGGGCTCATGATTCTGCCTGGTTGGTTCCATGTGATGGTCAGCCCTGTGTGCACGCTGAGCGTGTGTGTTCTCCAGGTGAGCAGGGTTAGTGGTCAGGCCTGTCTGCAGGCTGACCCTGTGTGTTTCCAGGTGAGCTGGGTCAGTGGTCAGGCCTGTCTGCACGCTGACCCTGTGTGTTCTGCAGGTGAGCTGGGTTAGTGGTCAGGCCTGTGTGCACGCTGAGCGTGTGTGTTCTCCAGGTGAGCTGGGTCAGTGGTCAGGCCTGTGTGCACGCTGAGCGTGTGTGTTCTCCAGGTGAGCTGGGTCAGTGCTCAGGCCTGTGTGCACGCTGAGCGTGTRTGTTTCCAGGTGAGCTGGCCTAGTGGGGCGGCARGGCCAGCACGCCCCTCAACGTGACTCATTAACTAATTATCCTGCTGCAGAATATCGGGCTCACGGGCTGTGACCTGGGCGGCAGGCTGCTCCCTGGCCCTGGAGACTGAGCCCAGGCCCCTGAAGTCTCATGTTCTTTAGCTGGAACTGGGGGTGGGAGGGACCCGGAGGTGCCAGCAGGACAGGATCTGCTGGGAACTGGGACCTGGGTCTTTTCCTGCTGGCAGGGCCAGGGAGAGACCCCATGCACCCTCAGGTCAGCCCTTCTCTCCTTTCACCCTTCCCCTGCTCATCACTTTCTTCCTGGATCCCTCGGACACAGGAAAGGACACCGTGGCTGCCTCCTCCAAAGCTGCCTGCCAGTGCCTGGACCAGAACGAGCAGTGAACACACAGAAAGAACGATGCCTACAGTCTCCAAGTCCCTGCCCTCCGGGTTCTGTGTAGGCCGTGGACACCCTGGATGGATCCTGAGGGGGAGGGGCAAGGACCAGGTTAGTTCCTAAGAAAGGTGTCCCCAAAAAGTCTGAGCTGACCTGGCTGCCAGCCAGGTCGCTGCCTGGGCCCCGCCTGCAACACGGCTTCCTCACCCTTGCACCCTGGCTCTGCCTGCCCAGGTCCTGGGAACAGGGCTGCTGCTGTCTCCCCAGCTCCAGTGCCCCACCTTCACTTCCCTCGGGACTCTGCTTCCCACCACCAGGGCCTCCCAACACAGCTTGTGCAGGGGGCAGAGGGTCATGGTGGGAGGGTGATGACAAAGACGGGGTCCCCTTCACTCTCCAGCTCCTTCCCGACCTGCCACATCCTCCCCTTCCCCTTCATGTCGCTCCCCGGCATCATGGGACAGTCTCTTCCTTCGTTTGTCAGCCTCTAGAACGGAAGCGCCATGAGGTGAGGCAGGGTTTGGATCATTTTTCTGTTCACTTCGGTACTTGTGAACAGTGCCTTGAACAGAGCCTGGCACGTAGTAGGTCCACAATAAACATTTTTGTGACGAATGAATGAGTAAAAGTAAAGATCTCCCAGTCAGGTGGGGGGCGCCGGGGGACGGGGTCGGGGGAAGAGTAGCAAGTCCCTCACTGTGGTTACAGGGATGGTTTGAGGAGGCATCCTGGAGCCGGGGACCCACCCAGGCAGCGCCACAGAGGAGGAGGGCTTGGATAAACACTCACTGGCCCACTCGCCCATCCCCTCTGTTCATCAGACCTTCCCTGAGCACCTCCTGTGCACCGGGCCCTGGGACGGAAGTCAGCGCTAGGCCCAGCAGAGCCTGTCCCTCCCAAGAAGCTCCCCCCCAGGGGAGGGAGACAGGCCTGCCCCCCCGCACCTGGGATCAGGGAGATACATGCCAAGGCAACACAGGCAGTGACGCCCACTGAGCCCCAGTGGGTTATAACTGATGTTTCATTTCATGATTACTGGGGGTGGGGTGATTGTTTCCATCTGACAGGTGGGGGAACTGAGGCTCAGGCCCCTTGATGCCAAACTCCACAACCCCCTCCAAAATCTGTTCCTCTTTGGGTTCTCGATTCACCATCGCTTACTGACAGCAGTGCTGGGCCCTGGAGTCACAGAAATGGATGGCATGGGTGTGGCCATGATGAGCTCCCAGTCAGGGGAGGAGATAAACCTGCCTTTCCCAGCACAGCCCAGATGAGACAGGGAGATGTGACCTCACAGACACAGAAGACAGTGGGGCTCAGAGGACCAGCCTGGGGACCCTGGATGCGGGCCCCTTTCTGTCTTTACCACCTCAGTAGAAGCTCGGTTATAACGGCAGGAAGGAAGGAAGGAAAGAAGGAAGGGAGGGAGGGAGGGAGGGACAAATGAATGAGTGGAGAGATTGATAAATTCTGACTTGGGCCAGGGGAAGAGACCACAAGAAAGCTAGGAACCTTAATGACTGTGCCCTTGCCCTCTCTGGGCCTCAGTTTCCCCTTCCGTAGAACAAGTGAGTTGGTCCTGAAGGACCATGGTCACTCGCCCTTCTGAGCCTCCTCCACTTGAGGCAAGAGGAGGAGCTGAGAGACGCCGGCTGGTTCCTGCCCTGACTGCAGCCGTCAGCCTGGGCGCCATCCAGGATCTGAGGAGGGTCATGACACTGCACCCTGGAATGGAGCTGCTGGGACAGCTCTGATGAGGATGCATGATGTGAGCAGCAGGGCCCCCGGGGAGGCCAGGCTGACACATGCTCAGCTCAGCTGTAATCCCGCGCTCCAGACAGACACATGAACGACTGTGACGAGGGCAATTATAAAAGCTGGTGTTGGGCTTCCCTGGTGACGCAGTGGTTGAGAGTCCGCCTGCCGATGCAGGGGACACGGGTTCGTGCCCCGGTCTGGGAAGATCCCACATGCCGCGGAGCGGCTGGGCCCGTGAGCCATGGCCGCTGGGCCTGCGTGTCCGGAGCCTGTGCTCCGCAGCGGGAGAGGCCACAGCGGTGAGAGGCCCGCGTACCGCAAAAAAAAAAAAAATAGCTGGTGTTACAGAGCACTCATTTAATCCTAGCAACAGCCCAGATAAGTAAGTCTTTTAGGACTATTTTGTCAGAGACAAAATCCAAAGTGCTCAAACTGAAGAGGGCGTTCAGTGTCCCACAGAACTGGGACGAGCAGAGACAGACCTGCCTCAGGCATGGCTGGATCCAGCGGCTCAAATAAAAGCACTGGACCTCTTGTTTCTTAACGTCTTTATTGTGCTTCTCTCTGTCTGTGATGGGAGTTGGAATGGACCTTCCTTTCTCTTTACTGCTAGAATTCTTCACAGGGAGGGGAAGGAAGGGGAGGGAGGAGTCGAAACCCTCGGCAGCTCCAAGCTTGCAACACCCAATCTGGGACTCCATAGACAAGAAAGAGCTTGCCTCTCCCAGCAGCCAGATGTCGAATCCTGGCAAGGATTCTGATTGGCCTGATTTGGGTCACAGGCCCATTCCTTAGACCAGTCACTGTTTCCAGAGGCCGGGATACTAGAATTGGTCTGGCTGGGCCTTTAGCCGTCTCTAAGTGTAGGAGATGGGGTGGGAGTTGTGATTAGTAACCCTGTCTGAATCTCATGGCCTGGGGAGTGCAAGAGGCTTGGTTTCCTAAAGGAATGGGGGCTAAACAGAGAGGAGAGGGAGCAACAAGGTAACAAAACAGCATGTGTCAATTACAGTGGACAGTATTAATCCTACTTTACAAAGGAGGAAACTCAGTCTTAAAGGATCGAAGTAACCCTAGTAGGCTAGTAGGTGGCAGAACAGGAACCCAAAAGGCCGTTCACTGCTAACCACTAAGCTAGTGTTTCCCGTGAACCCCACCTCTGTCACATCTCCAGCTCCCCGCAAACCTGAGTTCCAAAAGGTTTAAACTCATAATTCCAGGCAGAACGGAACAATTCTCAGAGCTCAGGCACTCAGGCCCCTGGAAGGCCCTGAAGCTTCAGATCTAATCTTCATGATGAATTTGATCTGAAGTTCCCTTTTCCCCCTCTGACAGAGCATGCTCACTGCCCTTGGCAATTCCTTGACGACTAAGCAGTGCTGAGAGGAGGCGCATCAAAGAGAATAGACACCAGGTCAGCGTTGCCGGGGGCACTGTTAGCAGGGAGATACAGGGAGCATTAAGGCAGCTGAAGTGTGAGCTCTCTGGTGTTCAAGCACATTCTCCAGCAAGGCACACAGCTCACAGCACTTAGACACAACTGGGGCCTCCCCAACGCCCCCTTCCCGCCCCAACCTGCCGGTTTCATTTAAGGGATGTTCCACAGCACATCACAGTTGAAGCTCAGTCCAAACCCCTTCATTTTACAGATGAGAAAACACAGCTCTGAAACACCCAGACACTCATTCAAAGTCAGAGAGTGAGTTAAGGGTGAAATAAGAACCACCCAAGAGGGATTTCCCTGGTGGCGCAGTGGTTAAGAATCCGCCTGCCAATGTAGGGGACTCGGGTTCGAGCCCTGGTCCAGGAAGATCCCACATGCCACAGAGCAGCTAAGCCCGTGCACCAAAACTACTGAGCCCACATGCCACAACTACTGAAGCCCGCGCACCTAGAGCCTGAGGTCCGCAGCAAGAGAAGCCACCACAACGAGAAGCCTGCGCACCGCAACGAGGAGTAGCCCCTGCTCGCCGCAACTAGAGAAAGCCTGCACACAGCAACAGAGACCCAATGCAGCCAAAAATAAATTAATTAATTAAAAGAAAAAAAAAAGAACCGCCCAGGAAGTGCACATTGGGTGCCAGGCACTACGATAGTCACTTTGATACTTGACTTAATCCAATCATCAATCGTGATGATTCCCATTTCATTCATGGGGAAACTGAGTCTCCAAAAGGTTACCTGCCTCTCTCAGCATCACACAACTATGAAGTAACAGAGCTGATTCTGAACGGATTTGTTTGGTATAAAAGTCAAGTCCTGACCCACTGTGCTGGTCATTTGTCCAGTCACCTCTCTGCTCTCCCCTTGGTGACCATCATCTGTGTGATGCTGGACCCCTGCAAGTGGCATTTCCCAGCATCCCTAGACCACTGGTCCCAGAGAGCTTCAGACAATGAGAGGTGCTAAGCCTGGGAGGTTGGTGGTGAGAGACCCTGTTCATCTCTCCTTCTGTCATGTCAGCAGCAGCAGCTGCAGTGGCCCCGTCTCCAGCAGAGGCAGCAGCAGAGGCAGTCCTTCTCCCACGGTTCCTCCAGCCCTGGCGGCAGCTGATCCCCACTTCCTAAGCCCTGGGTTCCCTTCTCTTCCCTTTTTGTGCCTTCACCCTGTCAACCCTTCCACGACCAGTGTCCATAAGAGCCATCCCCTCTGTGCAATTACTAGTGGAGCTCCTGTTTTCCTAAATGAACCTTGGGTTTGCCTGAGATGCAACGTCAACTGAAGGCAAGACTTGAGCAGACCAAGTGGCCGCTGCACTTGACCATAAGTGTTGGTGCCAATGACAAGAAGTATGGGGTGTGATGGCTACCTCTAACTGTTTTGGAAAGAAAACGACAAGCTCAGGACTTTAAATTCTCAGATCAAAGTATCCTCAGAGAACCAGAGATTTAGGAAGGCCCGAAAGAAACGTCTTATCTCTTGTAACCACAGGCAAGACACAGCTGAAAATCAGGCCCCAAATTTAATCCACAGCATATTGCAATCCAGTCCTGCGGATGGCGGAATTACAGTAGAAGTTGAACTTGACTCATAGCCTTGGCAAATCCCATATGTGAAATCAATAAGGCATTGAATGAAAAAGAGAGGGATCCTCAGAACAGTAAGGGAAACTCGGATGAAACTGAGAACCCTGAACCTCCAAGTCTCCCCAAGCCTCCTTTGCTATTTATGGCAGACGCTGCTCTCGTTTAGGAAAGTAATCTCCCCTTGTTTGGAGACCCTGTAACCCTAAAAGATGTTGAGGTGGGGGCTCTTATCATACTCTTTACATTTTCCATTTGACTTGCCTGTGTGTCCTGTGCAGAAGGCGGATAGATCTTGGAGAATGGCCATGAACTGCTATAAACTTACTCCAAATGCATCTGCTATTCCAGATGTGGTATCGCTCCTGAAGGAGAAAATCCCCTAGCTCCTGGTGCCATCCACAGCCAGTGTTCTGGCAACTACCAGAAGGAGTTTGCTTTAGTTCAGCAGGGACAGCAGGAGACCCTGTCTTGCCTCAGGGCTGCACCAACTGTCCTGCTAGGACTGATCTAGACAAGAGGGACTCCATGACTCAGCATTTCATGCACTATCATGCTGACTCATCAGACTGATGACATTATGTATAACAGACCTGCTGGGCAGGAAGTGGACAGCACCCTAGAAGCTTTAATAAGACATATGCGAGGCAGATGGTGGGAGTACACACCATTAAGTTCAGGGGTCTGACACCTAGGTGAACTTTCTGAGGTCCAATATTGTGGACCATGTTTGGATGTTGCCTCTATAGGGACAGACAACTTGCTTCTCCTTGTACTGCCTTCCACCAAGGAAGACACACAGCACTTGGTGGACTTATCTGGCTTTGGAAGCAACATCTCCCACCTGTAGTGTGTGCTGCTCCAAACAGTTTTACTGATTTTGAGTAGGGTCCAGGGCAAAAAAGACTCTGCAGAAAGTCTAGGCTGCTGTGTGGCTAAGGCCTCATGATCAAACCTCTGATGATTCCCCAAATTGCCTGTGACAGATGGAGTAGCTACGGAACCTGCTGCAAGCCCCAGCAGCCCAGAGCCCCAGGGTACTGGAGTAAATCTTTGCATCCTTCCAAAAATATCCTACACAGAGCATCAGGTGACCATAAGACATTTTAATCCCATGGTGAGGCAGGTGTTATCTGATCCACTGAGCCATAAAGTTGGACATGCATGACAGTAAGTCGTCACCAAATAGAAATGGTGTGTTCAAGTTCATACTCCAGTAGACCTTGGAAGCATAAGTAGGTTGCCTGTGCAAGCAGTTCATACTCTCCCAGCACCTGCTCCTTCACTGCCCCGGTTCCCACGCCAGTGACCCTACGTGAGGCTCCCGATGACCAGTCAAATGACGGAGAGCAGCTAAGTCCTGATTGCTAGATGCTTCCACCTGATACTCTGCACATTTGTGGACGTGGATTTCTGCAGCATTTCAGCCCCACTCAGGAGTATCCCTGAAAAACTGCAAGGAAGGAAACTCCTCCCAATGGTCAGAATCTGGAGCAGCCTGAGCAGACAGAGGGCCAGAGGTGATGATCTCCAGTGGTTCACAGGCCACATCTAGAGATTGGAGGGATGACGGGGATCACAGAAAGAACAGGATTGGAAACTGGAGGAAGTACAGGTATATCAAACACCTCTCAGCCCTTGCCCCGAGGGGGGCCCCGGGCTCAGCTGAGAACACAAGGCATGGTGATCTGTCCAGGCAATGCTCTAGGAGGGACAGTGCATCAGTGAACACAGCTGACCGAGCCCCACCCTCTGGGAGCTACATACGGTAAATGTCAAGCAGTAGCTATACCTACTTTTTGTGCATGGTATCATGTAATCCTCCATGTGATACCTCCAAGGAGGAACTATGATGATGCTATATTACAGATGAGAAACTGAGGCTCAGGGGGCTAAGTGGGTGGTCCCAGGAGCAGGTAGGATTTGCACTCATTTCCACCTGACTCCTATCCCATGTCCTTCGCTCCTGTGACATATGTGGGAAATGACATTTCCTGGGGCTGTGGGTATCACCTTTACATGGACGCCTGATGGATGAACTTGACCCTTTTGACCCATTACCTCTCAATTCCTATGGAATCAGTGCCTATGGGCTGTGTGATGCACCCTTCTCTCACCCTCGCAGCAGCTCTGCCGGGGGGTGTCATTATCTCCATTTTCAGCAGAGGAAACCAAGGCTCAGAGGATGGCTGAGCAGAGACAGCAGCCAAGGGGGCAGAGACAGCGACAGAGCTGCAAGGATTGGACTCTCCTCCATGCAGGTCACCCTCTGGACAGGATGCCCCTGAGTCCCTTACATTCCACAGGCCTGGACTAGACTCTCAGGTCCCTGGCACCACCTACAAGCCCTGCAGTACTATGCTCCCACCCGTCACCTTCTCCCCTGCCCACCTGCCCACCTGCCCCGGTCACTGGGCTCTTTGCTCCTCCTCAAATACACCACACCTGCCCCTCGCTCTCCCTGCAGTGCCCCCCACCCTGCCCCAGCATCTCCACTGTCTCAGTTTCTCACTTTATTCAGGTCTCTACTCAAATATGCATCCCCTGAGAGCCTGCCCTGAACACTGTCTCAAATACAGCCCTCCCTCCAAGGGCTCTCTGAACCCTCGCCCTGCCTTATTTTTGGTAGCGTTGATCATCACGTGCTTGTGTTCCTTGTCTGGTTTTCACTGTCCTAGATTGGATTCCCCCAGAAGCAGAACTTGAGAGGAGGATACTAGGGCAAGTATTTATTTAGGAGGTGAGGCAGCTCTGCTAGAGGTGCCAGGAAGTGAGACAAGGAAGAGAAGGGAGCACGGTTAAACCAGCTGCCACTGCGGGCTCCTGGAGTTAATCCCCAGGGGACCCTGGCAGATGATCCAATCCAGCCTAAGGATTATCCCACCTGAAGGGTGAGGGAGCTGGGGCATTTATACCCCAACCCTGGAGAGTCGTTGACTGAGAACTGCTGCCAGGGGCTGTCAATTCCCTGGCACATCTGGCCTGCCAACTATTCAGGCAAAGTGGCATTCCTGGGAAGAGGCTTCCTTCTTGGACTCCAAGACCTGGCTGTCCCACGGTAGCCTTTCCCAGGACTCTTGGGCGAAATCAGGTACAATGGGAGGAAGCCACAGGGAGCACCTGGGAACTGGGTGGAGGTGCCAGGAGGCCAAGGATTGGGAGAGGGAGACACTGGCATGAGCCAGACCGACACCGTCAAGCGGTTCTGAGGGTCACTCCTCTGACAGATGATGACAGCTCCTGCTCTCCCACCTGTCATCAGGAGGCTGTGTGACCTTGTGCAGAGCCCCCACTGGAAATCAGTGGGGGGATTTGAACAGACAACCCTAGGAACTCCTCCCCCTAGTTCCCAGTATCCACTGTGGCTCTGGACATGCTCAGAGCTCTCCTGGATGCTGGCATCTTGCGTCCCCCCAGGCCAGGGTCTCCTCCAGCGCAGGCCTGAGTCTTGCAGCTCTCATTTCCCTTCCGTCCAAACTGCACTGCAGCTTGGGCCTGACCCCACTTGGAGGTCACCAGGAGCTGTGACCCTTTCAGAATCATGAAGCAGAGTCCCCAGGACTTCAGGGTGTGTGTGTGACAGAGGACGACGTATCGGGAAGTCACGGCCACAGTGTCCATCAGCCAATGGGAACCAATCGGTCACCCCTACGCTCACTCGGGACCAGATCCAGCAAATGTCAGAACCGGCAGGGAGTCCAGACCACCAGCCGTGCCCCTCCTCGTTCTGAGCTCTGGAGTTGAAAATGCACAGAGGTGGGATGAGCACCCCAAGGTCACAGGCCAGGCAGTGCCAAGCCTCAGACCAGAACCCAGGGCTCCAGACTCCCGTCCTGGGCACTTCCACCGCCCCTGCTGCCCCGCGGTCTCTGCTCTCCGGCTGCCCTGGACCCGCCCACCGCGGCATCTTCAGCACTAACTCTGCACCTCCTGGAGCCCGTCTGCATCTGATTAAATAACCACCAGGGGTGGGGGGCAAGTGACACCACGGTCCCCAAGAGGAGACCTGAGATGAGGAGTGACAGCCCCACAATCCCATCAGTGCTCAACCTCCACACGAGGGAAATTCAAGTTCACAGAGGTCTCTTTTTACGCTTCAAGAACATTTTCTACGAGAACCAACTGGCATTTTCTATACTTAATGCATGATAACTGGTCGTATAAACCTAAACTGTCCCTGTAAATCTACATTAAATGCCCAGGTTTCAAAGTATTTAGGACACTTAATTAATGAAGTACTAGCACAAAACCACTACTAATCTGTTCACTTCATGTCCTCCCCCTCCCCAGCCCACCCTCCAGACAACAGCCGCATGATCTTTCTAAAATGCACATCCCACCAAATCTTTCCAGGGTTTCCTGTCCCCCGGGGCTCCCACTGCACTTGGGGTCAAGGTCAAGTCCCTTCTCGAAGCCCCTGAGGTCCCTTGGGACCCAGCCCCCACTGCCCTCTTCATCGTCTCAATCCTTTGTCACCCGCCACGACCTGCCTCGGCCACACAGACCACTTGCCACCCTGCTAACTTGTGTCTCTCCCCTACTCTCTCCCAGGCCTTTGCACAAGCCAGTCCCTCTGCCCTGAGAGCCCCCCTTCACTGATCACCTCCCCCGGGGCCTCCAGGTCTCTGCAGCAATGGCCCTTCTCAAGGGAGGCCTGCCCTGCCTGCCCTGAGCTCCCACAGCCCCACGTGCCGGTCCTCATGCAACTGACCACCCAGAATGGAACCACCCAATTGTCCATCTGCCTCCCCCATCTGACTGGGAGCAACCCGAGGGCAGAGGCACAGCTCAAAATCACTCTGCAGCCCCAGCCCCTGGCTTCAGGCCTGGCCCAGTCCGGGGCTTCGTTGCACGTTGACTGAGGGGTAAAGAATGTCAGGCTGGCAGCGTGTCCCACAGTTAGACTGTATGTCTGACCCCATTCATCACTCACCAGTATACCCTCATCTGCTCAGGCTGTGGACAGCAGAGGCAGGGATCCCTTGTAACCAGAGAGGGTGTTCCCAGCTCACCTCTGAGGAATGGTTTTGATTGGCCTAAACCAGCTATGGTGATCTCATCTCCTTGGCCAATAATTGGTCTAGGAGTTGTTATCTTCCACCCAATGAAATAGAAGCAAATCCTAGATGAGGCTTCTAGGAAAGAATTCTTTTTCTAAATAAAAGAGACAGTCTCAGTTGATACAACTCTCTTGCTCTTTGCCTGAAACCTTCCTCCTGCCTGCTTTCCAGACATGATGTCTGGCTGGAGCTACAGCAGTCATTTCATGACCATGAGGCTACCAAATGAAGGACAAGAAGCCACATATACTAAAGATGGCAGAGCAGAAAGAACCTGGGTCCTGTGTGGCATGTTGAACAGCTGAACCAGGGCCAGTGATCACCCACATCTGGACCTTTTTTCAGGTGAGAAAAATAAGCCACTGTTTTTTCAAGCCACTGTTAGACAAAGTCCCTGTTACTTACAGTTAAACACAGTTATAACTGATAGAGACAGACTTGGACTCAAATCCCTTCTCTGACACTGATTAGCTGTGACCTTGGGTAAGACAGTAAGACCTATCCAACCTTTTCAAGTTTCTCAAAATGCAATTTATTCATCTGTTAAAATGAAGTTCATGGTCCCTACCCCATAGGTGTGTTTCATGAGGGGAGGGATTGAGGCTGCTTTGTTCAGTGCAGGGCCTGTGACAATATGAAAAATTGTTAAATGTATCAGAGCTCACCATGTGCAGACATGGATCTAAACAGTTTGCATGAATCATCTCCCTCAATTCTTACCACATTCCTGTAAGATAAGTACTAATATTAACATCACTTTTTTGGGGGGGGCAAATGAGAAAACTGAGGCACAGAGAGGCTGAGTCACTTGCCCTGGGACACACAGCTGGCAAATGGCAGAAATGAGATGTGAGCCCAGGCAGTCAGATCCCAGAGCTCACACTCTTAACCATTGTGCTATGCTGACCTGGCATATAGCAGGTGCTCAATAAATGCCTACTGACCAGATGAATGAATACATTGAGACAGGTGCTGGAGGACACATGGGCTTCTGATTCAGTTCCTTCCACCACTGCCTCGGCTTGTGAGGGGCTCCTGAGGAGACCCTGGACCCGGTGGGCAGTGGGTAGAGCCCCTGAGCCCACTCTCCACCCCCCACACACACCCGTACCCACACTCACACTCATCCCCACCCTGACCAACACACCCCCAAGGCTGAGTCTCCCCCAGGCTCACAGGTCCTTAGGTGTGTCACTGGCGCATCTCAGTCCTCAGACACCTCCTCAATTCCTTCTGTGATTGAAACAACACATTTGCTCCCATGTTAACTTTTATTTCACCCATGTCCATTTTTATCTCCTTAAAGTAGAAGAAGCCATTCAGTGGGAGAAGCAAGAGAGTGTTCAAACAAGGACCTCTATTAATGGGGCCATCGCCCTTGATGGGGTCAGAAGGGGCCCACCCATCACTCTGGCCACACTTGCTGGGCTGGGAGAGCCTGGGGAGGCGGCTGCCATCCAGTCTCCCATTGAGGGGGCGGGGTGAGCTTGGCTTCTGGCGAGCTATCCAGTGAAGTCCCAGGTCTGGGATGGGGGTGTCACTTGGGGTGACAGAGGAGAAGGCCCTGACGGTGGCTGCAGGGGCATATCTGAGTGGAGGTCGGGGGAAGGTTGGGGTGGGAGCCTCAGCAGGGGTCAGACCGGGTGGGTAGTTACAGGGAAGGAAACAGAGGTGAAGCCAGAGGCTGGGCCCCAACGGAGGCAGAGACTCTGAGCTGCGTTCACAGGGCCCGGCCCGGGGCCTTGTTCACCCTCCTGCACCCCTCCCCCCACCGAGGAATGTGTCCCAGCTCCTCTGAGTCGCTGTCCCCAACAGTCCTCCTGAGGTGGGGCTGTTGGGTGGTCGACCTCTGTGCACCCCCAGAGGGAGATCCTGGGGGAGAGAGCTCTGTGCTGGAGCGTGGGGTCCTGGGCCCACCTCTGGGTCCCCCATCTCACCTCCCTGAACTGCATTTCCTCCTCTGCAAACGGAGAATAATAGTACCTGCCTTTGGGGGTGTTGGAGGAGGGCAGGTCATGAGGTCTTGTCAGAAGCACTTCACACAGTGCCTGGTGCACACAGGACTCAATGAAGGCAACTGTGACAATGATGGTGATGATGGTTGTGTTAAGTCAGGGTTCCCCAGAGAAACAGAACCAATAGTGTGTGTGTGTGTGTGTGTGTGTGTGTGTGTGTGCGCGCGCACACACGCGCGCACAGAGAGAGAGAGAGAAAGATTTTAAGGGCTTAGCTCACAGAGTCGTGGAGGCTGGCAAGTCCACGATCTGCAGGGCAGGCTGGCAGACTGGAGACCCGGGGAAGAGCTGATGTCATAGCTCAGATCTGAAGGCCCCTCTGCGGGCAGGATTCCTTCTTCTTTGGAGAAGGTCAGTCTTCTTTCTCTTAAGCCTCCAGCTGATTGTACGAGACCCATCACGTTATGGAGGTTGACCTTCTTTACTCAGAGTCCACTGATTTAAATGTAAATCTCATCAACAATCTCCTAGACTAGCGCTTGATCAAATATCTGGGGACCATGGCCCAGCCAATTGACACATCAAATGAACTACTGCAATGGTGACGATGACAGTCATGGCAATGACAACAGTGTTGATGATGACGACTGAGGAGAAGGAAGAGGATCACGAGCTCTGCCCAGTGGCTGGAGGGGAAGGCAGAGAAGCAGGAACCCGCCCCTCCTGGTCTCCATCCCTGCAGATCCACGAGCTGTCCTTTCACTGCCCCTCACTCAGCATCCCGATTCCCAGGTCTCAGAAGACACCAAGAGGGCTTGGAAACCAGGACTCAGGAGTCTCCTTCTCAGGGTTTGGCCTTCCAGCCCCCTGCCTGCTCTGCTTGGTGGCAGCCCTTGCTCCAAGGCCGTGAGTGAACCCTTGCTTCATGACGACATTGCTAGAGGGTGGCTACAGGGCTGGGAGCCAATTCCACTCTGCCTCTCTACTTAGGGACATATCTTGTTCCCACCAGGCTAGCAGATGGGGCTGACAATCTAGAGATGCCGCAACTGTCCCCCCAACGTGTACTGCTACCCCCTATTGCCTTCTATGTAGGAGAAGATACAGGAAGCCCCTGGTTCTTCTGAATTCCTTCGAGAAGGACTTGGGGGCACAGGTGGCTGATTCTATCTCTAGGTATCGCCCGCAGTTCTGCTTTCCAGGGAAAGTCTTGGAGCGGAGACTGGGGAGATGAGGGTAGGCAGAGTGCTTCAGGTAAGGCTCATCCTCCTTGCTTGTAGTGGGAGACCACAGCAGCTCTGCCCTGAGATCAGTTGGCTTCTCTGATCTAATTAGCAGTGTGGGTAATTAAACCCTACACACTAACATGAGCCTGCTCCCCTGAGAGCACTTCAGCTCTCTTACTGCTTAAATATGAGATGGTTCCTCTTCTCAGAGGCCAGGGTCAGGGATGCAAAAACCAGAGACGGAACTGTGATTACCAGTCTGATTACTCAGCAGGAGTTAATAAAAAATAAAATAGAAGCCATCCACCCCAACAAATAAAAATAATTGACAACACTCTGAGTAATTTCTTTATTTCTCCTCTATTTAAAGAAACAAGGGCATTTTTATTTTTTACTCCTTTTCTATTCTCATGGTTCCACTTATTCATTCAGGTCCTTTGCTGAGAACCTACTTGTGACAGGCACATGCTGGGTGCAGTGAAGAGAAATAAACAAGTCAGACAAAGTACCCGCCCTCCTGGGGCTCATAGCTCTTGAAGGACATGGCAACAGTCATACAGACAAATGTGTCGGGATGGGGCCAAGCATGCCGTGTACAGGAGGCAACATGGGAGGATCATGAGTGGGACTAACTCAGATGGGGGTCTTAGGAGCTGATATTTAAGTTGAGACCTGAAGGAGGTGGTTACCTGAAGAGTTGAGGGCAGAGTGATCTATGGAGCGGGAACAGCATGTGCAAAGGCCCTGGGGTGGGAAGGAGGGTGTCAGAGGGACGAAAGAAGGGCACTGGGGCAGAGTGTGATGAGGAGGGAGCATGAGGAGGGGAGGAGAGGAGCCAGACCCTGCGGGGCTCATGGCCTTGGCCAGCAGGACTGAGTTCATTCAAGTTTCTTCAGGTGATATTAAAGGGTTTTAAGCAAGGGGGTGGCCTGATCAATTTGGGGCTACCGCTAACCCTGATTGACACGGTGGTGGTGGTGGGGTGCCTAACTGCCTCCTCCCAACCCCATCATCAGGAAGGTCCGAAGCCTTTGAGTGGAGCAATCTGGGGCCATCTAGAAGAGGCATCACAATGTAATGTGGGGCAGAGACGGAAGCTGGATCTACAGCTACAAAAGCCACTAGGGATCCACGGACATCGTGAAAGAGATTTGGACTCCCCTGGGGTTCAACCCAAGAGTATTGAGGTCCTAAGGGCCTCCTGGATGTCTAGCCTCACTCCAAGGAGGCTCCCAGTGCAAGTCACATGTATGGCTGACCTGACCCTCTGTGTTTGACATGAAGGATGTGCCTTCTCCCTGAGCAAATCCATCTGTCCTGGGGAGCTCAGAGAGGGCAAATTGCTCTCCCAGACTAAGCTGGCACAGCATGGGCAGGGCAGCAGAGGGAGAACAGCGTCAGACAGATCTGGGCTAGGTCCCACCATCACATCCTAACTGTGCAGATGTGGACAAAGCTCTCCCCTCCCTTGGGCCTCAGTTTCTGCATCTGTGAAATGGATACAACATCTAACCACCACCTGGTGGCATTGCCCGATTCAAAGCACAAACTCGCACACACACACACACACACACACACGCACACGCACACGCACAAAACCACATAATAAAAAATACAATAAAACCAAAAATGTACCTTATGATCCTCTAGACTGTCTACCCTGCTCTCTGGGTGCCCAGCACCAGGGCTAGGGGTGGGGGGTAGAGAGTGGAGAAGCTGGCTATTTTCAGCCTGGAGGAAAGTTTGTCCACAAAAGACATTCTTCATTCTTAAAAATATTTCTGTGGCAGCCAGGATGTTGGATATTTTGATCTAGTATCTGGAATTAAGACTTCATGGGATGCCCCTCAGCTTTCTTCCCCAGACCCAACCCGGAGTTCAAAGGGAGGCTTGCATGAGACCTCATGCTTCCTCCTGCCCTGGCTTCACCGTGGCTGGGTCTGCAGAGCTGACTCCTCCTGGCTGCAGGCTGGCGGAGACGAGAGGTGAAAGGAGACAGCTGGTCCAGCACCATCGCCTTCCATGCCCTGCCCCTGCCCACTAGTGAGCGTGGCCCAATCAGTGTCCCGCCTCTGACCAATCAGATCTGCGTATCTTCCTTCCTTGGGGAGAATGGAGGGGGCTGAGAAGGACCATGGAGCAAAGGGCAGTTTCTCCCCAACAATAATGAGTCAGACTGTAATAGTGGCTATAGTACAGACTTAAAAGGCACTGGAAACAGAGATGAAGAATATTCATTTCATTTGGAAATTGAAGGAAGTTACATGGAAGGTCTGCCTTTGACCTTGGCCTTAATCATGTGGTAGGATTTCAATAGGCAGAGATGGGGTTCAGTATGGAGGCACGAGGGGGCCAGTGCAGGGCACAATTCAGGAACACTGAGGGTCTGGCATGTCTGGGGGAAGGGTACAATAGATCGGGCTGGATTTAGGAAAAAGACTCCAGTGGAATAGCAAGGGCAGGTGGGAGTAAAGAAAGAACACGTGAACAGGGGAGGGACAGAAACAAATGCTCCTACTCCAGCAGCAGCCCAGGACAAGCACTGATGTGGGGGGGAGGGGCTAGAGTGGGGTTCAGAGCGTACTCTCTGGAGCAGCTTCAGATTAGTAACAAGCTTTAGACAAGTAGAATCACAAAATCATATTTTTAATACTGAGGTATCACTGATACAATCAATTGCACATATTTAAACTACGATTTGATAAATGTTGACACGTCTGCACCGTTGAAACTATCACCGCAATCAACATGATATCCATCACCTCCAAAGTTTCCTTGTACCACTACCTCCCCTCCCCCAGCCTCACCCTGTCCCCAGGTAATCACTCATCTGCTTTCTGTGATAGATAGATACATAGATAAATAGATGATAGATTAGCTTTTATTTTCTAGAGTTTTATACAAATGAAATTATATAGTATGTGCTCTTTTTTTGTCTGGCTTTTTTCACTCAGCATAGGTATTTGAGATTCATCCATGTTGTTGTATGCAATAGTTCATTCCTTTTTATTGCTGAACCGTGTTCCGTTGTATAGACAGACCACATTTTTTTTATCCATCTACCTGTTGATGGATATTTGAGTGTCTCTATGTTTGAGTTAGTTAAAATAAAATTGTTATTGCTATCTGTGTGCAGTGTAGATATATGCTTTCTTCTCTCTTGGATAAATACCTACTACTAAGATGGATGGATCGTAATGGTAGGTATGCCTGTGTGTTTAACTTTTTAATATACCACCAAACTTTTCCAAAGTAGTTGTATTATTTTACATTCCTAACCCCATTGTATTAGAGTTTAGTAGCTCCACGTCTTCAACACTTGGTATATTCAGTGCTTTTAATTTTGGCCATTCTAATGGGTATGTAACGGTAGCCCATTGTGGTTTCAATTTACATTTCCCTAATGGCTAATGACATTGAACATCCTTTCATGTACTTATTTGCCATCAATATGTCTCATTTAGTGAAATGTCCCTTCAAATCTTTTGCCCGCTTTTTAATTTAATTTAATTTACTTATTACTGTTTTGATAGTTTTTTTAATAGTATATGTAAAAGTCCTTTGTAATTTATATGCTTTGCAAGTATTTTCTTGCAGTCTGTGGCTCGTATTTTTTTCATTTACCTAACAGTGTAGTTCAAAGAAGAGAAGTTGTCATTTTGACATAATCCAATATACTATTTTTTTTCCTATGCTTTTCATGTCGTGTCTAAGAAACGTTTACCTGATCCAAGGCCACAAGGGGTTTTTTTCTCATGTTTTCTTCTAGATTTATAGTTTTAGTTTTATATTTAGGTCTCTAATCCATGTTGAGTTAATTTTTGCGTAGGGGGAAAAGTATGGATGGAATCTTTGTTTTTGTTGCTTGTTCCATATGCATATCCAAATGTTCCAACACCCTTTGTTGAAAAATTTCCTTTCTCTAATTAATTACCTCTGAACTTTTATCAAAAAACAATTGTCCATATATTGTGGGTCTATTTCTGGCATCTCTGTTTCGTCCCATTGATCTATGTATCTATTATACTTTGATGACAACATCACGTTTTTGCTATTGCTGTAGCTTTATAATAAGTAATGAAGTTAGGTAGTGTTAGCCCTCCAACTTCTTTTTTTTTCTAAGTCATGTTTGCTATTCTAGACCTTTTACATTTCCACATGAGTTTTAGAAACTATTTGTCATTTCTATTAAAAATCCTCCTGGTATTTTGGTTGAGAATGCATTGAATCTATAGATCAATTTGGGGAGAAATGACATCTTAACAATATTGAGTCTCCCAACCCATGATCACATTTAGTATTTGGGTCTTCTTTAATTTCTCTCAACAACATTTTGTAGTTTTCAGAGCATGAGACTTGCACATATTTTATCAGATTTATCTCAAATAATTTTTAATTTTTGGTGCAATTGTAAATGGTATTTTTTTATCCAGTTGTCCACTTCCAGTATACAGATTTTTGTATATTGCTCTCATAGCCTATAACCTTGCCAAACTCATGAATTTTAGTAGCTTTTATTTATTTATTTTTTCCTGTAGATTCTATCAGATTCTCTACTTAATCATGTCATCTGAGGATAAAGAGAGTTTTACTTCTTTTTTTCCAGTCTGGATGCCCTCTAGGCTTTTATTAATTTTCCATGTCTTATTGCACTGGCTAGAACCTCCAGTATAATGTTGAATAGAAGTGGTGCGACCTGACATCTTTGTTTTTTCCCTGATCTTAAGTGGAAAGGATTCTGTTTTTTATCATTAAGTCCCATGCTAGATGTAAGTTTTTTCATAGATGCTCTTTATTAGGATGAGAACATGCCCATATTTCATCTTTGATAGAACTTTTAATCAGAAATGAATGTTCGATTTTATCAAAATTCTCTGATTATATAATTTTCCCTTTTGGTTTATTAATATGGTGAATTATATTCATTGATTTTCAACTGTTAGAGCAACCTTGCATTCCTGGGAAAAACCTCTGCTGGTCATGATGTACTATCCTTTTTTATATTGTTGAATTTGATTGTTAAAATTTTGTTCAGAATTTTTGCATCTGTGTTCATGAGGAATACTGACCTGTAGTTTTTTGGTTTCGTTTTATCTTGTAATGGCTTGGTCTGGTTTTGGCATCGGAAAAACACTGGCTTCATAGAATGAGTTGGAAAGTATTTCCTCTTCTTCTGTTCTCTGAGAGATTTGTGTAATTGGTATTATTTCATTCCTGAATGCTATGTAGAATTCTCCAGTAAAGGCATTTGGGCCTGGAGATTTCCTGGAAATTCTGGAAGATATTTAACTACAAATTCAGTTTCTTTTATTGATAGACGGCTATTAAGGTTATCTATCTTTTCTTGAGTCCATTTTGGTATATCTGTCTTTTAAGTAATTTGTCTATTTCATCTAAGGTATTGAGTTTATCAACATAAAGTTATTCATGATATTCCTTTCATATCACTTTAATGTTTGTAAAACCTGTAGTGATATCACCTCTCTCATTTGCAATACTGTAATTTTGTTTTATCTTTCTTTTTATCCTGATTGGTTGGGCTAGATATTTATCAATTTTATTGATATTTTTCCAAAAAAAATAGTTTCTGGTTTTATTGAATTTCTACCCCTCTCTTTTCTATTTTACTGATTTCCAACCTGATTTTATTTTTACTTTTCTTTTTCTTGCTTTAGGTTTGAACTTTCTCCTTTCTCTGGTTTTACAGTGAAAGAAGCTAAAGTCATTGATTTGTGTCCTCTCTCATTAAATTCCAATATAGACAGAGTATGTATCATGTATGACGTTGAATGCATTCAAAAATTCTATTACTGTTTTATGGCCCAGAATATGTTCTGTCTTTATAAATGTTCCACATACGCTTGAAAAGACTATGTATTCTGCTGTTATTGGGTGGAGTGTTTTATAACTGTCATTTAGGTCAAGTTGGTTGATGGAGCTGTTCAAATCTTAGATATCCTAATTGACAATTGGTCTACTTGTTCCACTAATTATTGAAAGAGAGTATTGTAATCTCTGACTGTAGTTGTGGATTTGTCTATTTCTCTTGAAAGTTCTATCAGTTTTTGCTTCATGTATTTCTACGCTTTTTTATTAGGTGCTTAAACATATGGGATTGTTATGTCCTTTGGAAGAACTGACCCCTTTTTCATTATGAAATGCCCTTCTTTGCTCGGACATTTACATTGTCTAATATTAATATAACTATTCCAGTTCCCTTTTAATTAGTGTTTGCATGATATATTTTCCTTCTTTTTTTGTTTAACCTATTTATGTATTTATATTTAAAGTACGTTTCCTTGTAGGCAGCATATAATTCTTTTGAAATTAAAAAAAAATACAATTTGACAATCTCTGCCCCTTTTTTTCATAGAGTTCAGACCACTTATATTTAATGTGATTATCGATATGGTTATGTTTAAGTCTGTCAGTTTTTTATTCATTATCTATGTGTCCCATCTTTCTTTGTTCCCTCTTTCTCTTTTCTGTCTTCCTTTCAATATTTTTTATTATTCCATTTTATCTCCTCTTTTGGCTTATTTTCTATAACCTCCATTTTGTTATTTTTTGCTTGCCTTATGGCCTATATGATATAGCTTTAACATGTAACAGACTGATTTCAAGTAAAATTATACCATTTTGCATATAAGAATTTTACGATAGTATACATCCATTTCCCTCCTCTCAGTCTTAACACAGTTGTCATATATTTTACTTATACAGATGTTATAAATGTATGCACATTGGAACAATATAAATACATTGTTATAATTATTTAACAGTCAATTGTCTCTTTAAAAGAGTTAAACAATAAGGAATGTATATTTACCAATATAGTTATCATTTTTGCTCTTTATTCTTTTTTAAATCATTTTTGTTATGTGATGTGATTGTTTCTTTCAGCTTTTGTATGTCTGAAAGTCTTTATTTTGCCTTCACTTTTTTGGAAGGTATTTTTGCTGGGTAAAGAAATCTAGGTTAACAATTTTTCTTTCAGTACATTGAAGATGTCATCACTCCCCTATCTTCAAATTTACATAGTTTATGAGAAGAAATTGGCTGTTATCATAATCCGCATTCCTCTATGTGTTATAGCTTTATTCTCTGGCTGTTTTTGCTGTGTCTTGATGTAATGTCCTTCATATTTCTTGCACCTGGATCTGTAGGATTGTAGTTTTCATCAAATGTGGAAAAATATTTAGCTATTAATACATCAAATAAACTTTTGTACACTTCCCCCTCCTTTGGGAACTCCAGTTGTATGTACATTAGGTTTCATGAAGTTGCCCCAAATCATTAATAGTCTTCATTCTTTTTCCATTTTTTTTTTCTCTGTGTATTTCATTTTGGATAGCTTCTACTCCTATGTCTTCATAATCAGTCATTTTTTCCTTCTGTAATGTCTAGGCTGCTGTTAATCTTACCCAGTGGATTTTACATCTCAGACATTATAGTTTTCATCTCTAGAATTCAATTTGGAATTTTTATTATGCATTCTGTGCCTCTACTTTCTAAACATCTGGAATACAGTTTAATGATTATTTTAACATCCTTGTCTTCAACTTCTAATATTTGTGTCAGTTCTGGATTGGTTTCAGTTGACTGATTATTTTCATCATTATGGGTTGTGCCTTCTTGCCTCATTTTATGCCTGATAATCTTTGTTTGGGTGTGAGACATTGTGACTTTTCCCCAGTGCATATTGGGTATTTTTGTATTCCTATAAATATCCTAGAGCTTTGTTTGGGGACATAGCTAAATTACTTGGAAACAGTTTGATCCTTCTGCATCTTGCTTTTAACTTATTGTAATGGGTTGAATAGTGTCCCCAAAAAAACTCATGTCTATTTGAAACCTCAGAATGTGACTTTATTTGAAAATACAGTGTTTGCTGGTAAAATTAGTTAAGATGAGGCTATACTGGATTAGAGTGGGACCTAAATCCTATGACTGGTGTCCTTATAAGGCTCTGAAGACACACAAACAAGAATGTCTTGTGAAGATGGAGGTAGAGTTTGGAGTAATGCATCTATAAACCAAGGAATGCCAGGGATTGCCAGCAACCATCAGAAGCTAGGAGAGCAACATGGACCGGGTTCTCCCTCACAGCCTCCACAAGAAGCTAACCCTGCCAACATTTTGATTTCAACTTTCTATCCTCCTGAACTTCAAGAGAATAAATTCCTGTTGTTTTAAGGCCCCTAGCTTGTGGTCATTTGTTATGGTAGCCCTAGGAAACTAATACATATGTATTAGGCAGATCCAGTGCGCCTTCTAGTCTAGGACTAATTCTTCCCACTGAAGCAAGACCCTTTGGAGTATTCTACCCAGTGCTCCATGAATTCTGAGGTTTTTCAGTCTAGCTGGTGGGCACAAATGTTATTCCTGGTCCTGTTCACCCTAATACTCTCGCATGGCTCTTTCCCTGGCACTTCTCTCACACACGTGCTCTGATCAAATACTCAAGGCCAAGCCTCTGCACAGCCCTGGAGTTCTCTCCCTTTGTGCAGCTCTCTCCTCTCTGGTACTCTGTTCGTGCAACTCCAGCTGCCTTGCCTCCCCTGACTTTGTCCCTCTCCTCAGTTCAGAGTCAGCCAGGCTCCACCTGGGCTCCTCCTCCCTGTACTGACTGAAAGCTCTCCTAAGGCAGTGAGTTGGGGCAATCACAGGACTCACCTCACTGGTTTCCCTTCTTCTCAGGAAACACTATCCTTCATTGCCTGACATCCAGTGTCTTAAAAACCAGTGTTCCGTATACATTTCTTTTTTTGGTTGTTCAGGTGGGAGGATAAATTTGTTCCCTGTTTATCCATCTTGGGCATGAGCACAAGTCCCAAAATCATAATATCTTAAAGCCCTAAAATCTAAAGGAGTCTTATAATATAGGGATAGTTAACCAGAATCTCAGAGTCTTAGGCGTTTAAAGCTACAGCAATTTGAATCTTAGCTTGCTCAAGGCACTGGATACTTTCTGAATGAACACCTCCAATAGTTAACAAGTATAAATTGTTCCACGGACTGGGCTCAGTACTTTGCACAAATTCTGTCCTTTTGTCTCCATGACAACCCTAGGGAGTGGGAACTATTATTTTGTCTGATTTTCCAGATGTTTAGTGAGTGTAAGTCATTGCTGAAGGTCAGACACCTTGTAATCAACAGGGTCTGGACTCAGCCCAGATCTCTTGGCCTCCAAAGCGCATGAGCTCAGCCTCTCTGCTGGTTTGCCTCCTGCGAGGCCTCTCTGCTGAATGCTCACCCTTCCTCTGTGCACACCTCCAGTGACGGGGAGCTCATTACCCCTTCCCAGGGCTGCCTATCCATCCCAACTACGGACACATCTCTCCTGCTGTTCCTAAATCTGCCCTGGAAGACCCCACAAAAGAACATAACCTTCACCTGGGGCTCCTGTAAGGAGGGGAGCAGCTGCCTGAGGTGGGATGACGATCACACAGGAGGGGGGAGTCGGGTTAGGGAAGCCCCAGCTGCAGCCCCTCCCTGGCGATAGAGAGGGGGGTTCATCCTGAGGGAGGGAATCAGCCAGAGACAATGGGAGCAGGACGTCTCAAAGACAAGTAAAGACGGAGCCCAGAACACTGGGCCCTGGGGGTGAGGGGTGGATTATAATACAGAAACGCAATTCTCCAGCAGTTAGAGGCATGCGGCCTAGTCAGATTGGGCTCGGAAGTGCTGTGCCTTTAATTTCTTGGCTCTTCTCCCTGAAAACTTATTCTACAAAATGTGCCTTTGTGCCATCCATCCTCCCAGATGGCTTTTTAAGTGAAGCTATTTGTTAAGTGGGAGAAGAAAAGGGAGGGGTGGGGGAGCAGGAAGGGGGTGGTGGAGCCACCGCAGCCCCCAGGGCTGGAGACAAAGTGGGAACAGCAGCGAGTGGGAGGGCGGGGCAGGGAGAGCCAGGGTGGTCCAGGAAGGGGCGGAGCAGGCCTCCCTGGATGGGACCTCGGCACAGCGGAGTCACGTGACCAGAGTCCCAGGGACAGTCGCTGGCAGTGTCCCGGCCCCACTGTGTGCCCAGCTCTGGGTGAGCACTCGGGACTCATTGACCCAACAGGTCCTCACACAGCCTGTGTACCAGGTCCTAGGACCATCCTCATTTCATGCAGGAGGGGCTCAGAGAGGTACAGGCCTTCACCCAAAGTCACACAGCTGATGAGAGGCAGACTCGGGATTCGAGCCCAGGACTGTGGAACTCCAGAACCCCAGCTCTTAACTGAGATGTCACACAGCCCCTCCCAGACTGTCAGCTGGAAGAGCCTTAGAGATCAACCCCACCGCAGTGCTATCACCCTCGGTGCCTCAGTTTCTCCATCTGTACAGTGAGGCGGTTGGTGCAACTCCCTGGTTCTCAAGCCTGACTCCACATCAGAATCTCCTGGGGCTTTTTAGCAATACTGAGGCCTAGGCCCCACCTCAATATCTGGATTTTTTAAAGCTCCACCGCATCCCAGGACATTCTAACTTGCGCAGGGTCACACTGCACCCACTCAGGTGAATTCTCAAGGTGAGTGTTTCTGGAGCCGATTATAGGAGAAGGTTGAGGAGATAGGATTGGCTGTGACCCCACACCTGAGGCAGCCCAGTGGGAGGGTCTGTGATGGATTCCATTTCCACCTCCACATCTGGAGACCTCTTTTGTCCCCTCCTCCTTCCTCATTGCAGCCCACTCCTCTCTAAGCCAGGTGTCAAGAAGCCATGATGGATCACCGCTGTCCCTGGCCGCAGATGGCTCCTCCACCGCCCAGCGCCAGCTGCCCCAGCCCGGTGTCTACAGCAGGGGCTCAGTGAATGGTTATGGATGAGAAGAAGAAGGGAGTGCCTGGGGACGGGGGTGCCAAGATGAGGATGTCACAGCAGAAATGCCAAACTGGCTTTCCTCATGTGGCCCTGTTATAGGCCTGGCCTGCATTTTCCCAATTATGAAATGAATACACACACACACACACACTTTTGTGGCCTTTTCCTCCCTAAGGACAAGCTGGATCTGTCAGGTTCCTTAGCAATCCCCAAATGAAGGCGGGAAAGGTAGGAATGGCGGGGAAAGGGCAGTGGCGGCGAGGCAGGCACATCACTCACAAACGGGGGCTTTGTCTCTCCAGCGGAAGCGGCGTCTGCCCATTTCCCAGAGGGGCAGAGCAAGGCAAGGTGTGAGGCCACGGCCAGAAACTCTCAAGGTAGAGGGAGAAGCCTCCCTCCTGCCCACCTGGACCAGGGGCCTCAGAGCTCAGTCTGCCCCCACCCCTAGCATGTTCCTCCCTAGGGTTTCCTAACCCAGAAAAGCACTTGGAAGCCCTGAGAAGCCCCATCCCCTTCATCACTCCCCTAAAGTTGAATTAAGTCATTCCTACCCCCATTCATTCACCAAGGCCCCCTGTGTGCCCTCCCTGCTCTTGGGACACAGCCATGACCGAAGCAGCCCCGTCCCTGCCCTGTCACCTCAGGATCACTATTTAACGGGGAACACAGGAGCAGATAAGTGTACAGGTGATGAATTACAGCTGTGCTGAGGGCTGTGCTTGGTGCCGGGAGCTGCAGAGCAGACAGAGGAGAGGAGACCCCAGGTAGAGGGGCCAGGGGTGCAGAGCCCCACCCCCCGGTGGAGAGAGCTGGGGGTGCTTCTCTGCACAAGGAGGCCCCGGGCTCCCAGCTCTGGGCAGCCCCATCAGCTTCACAGTGAGGCTGGGTGCTTCCGGTCCACGCTCACCTGACTGAATGCTGTGACCCCATTTCCAGTCTCTAAAATGCTGTAGTAATTCGCGGCCCCAGGCTGGCCCCGCCCACAAGCCGGCTGTGCCCCTCAGGCCCCCGTGCTTCCGCCCGCTGACCTTCTCCTTCTCCCCTGCAGCCTGAGATCCCCCGCAGGGCCCCCCACTCTTTTGGAGGTTGAGGGTCCCCTGGGGTCCGTGGGGATGGGCTTGGATTTGACACCCTGACGAGAGGCTGCTGGCGTCTCCCGTGCCCCTTTGGGGACAGTGTCCTGGTCTGTAACTGGACATCATCACCCACCACAGGGCGTCCAGAGCCGGGGATTTGGTGCAAACCCTGACGCTGAGTCCTGCTGGGGAGGCCCAGCGAGCGGAAGCAGTGTCACCTCGTGAACCCGCAAGGACTCGGACGGGGACCCTAAGAGGAGGACATCCTGTCCCATGAGCCTCCATCTTCAGGCAAATGGGTCCCTGCCCACCTGTCCTCTGATCCCAGACATGGGGCCTCCCTGGACCAGGACAATGTAACTGGACTGTGGTCAGAGCCCAGGAGCATATTCTGGAAGCCCTGGTAGAGGCAAGAAGCTGGGGGAGGGGAGGGAGGGTAGATGCAGCGGAGGGGGCGTGGGCTCCAGTCCAATCCATTTTCTCTCTGATGCTGGTCCTGATGATGCTTCTGGTTCTGGGTGTGGACGGGCGGTAACTCTGGGAAAACTCCGGAGGACAGGGACGGTGGGGAATCCAACAGCCCGGGGGCATCTGATCCTGCTGCTGCTGCTGTGACAAGGACAAGGCTGATAATAGTGTGCCGGGCACCGTGCCAGCTCTACGTCCTCCATTTCCCGGCATCCTCACTACAGCCTCAGAAGGAAGTGTCCCATTTTAGATGAGGAGACCAAGATTCAAAGAGGAGCTGCCACTTGCTTGTCCCCAGTTTAGGTCCCTCCTGGCTCTAGCGTTGCCTGGAACCTCCGAGTTTTCCAGCTGATACCACCTCATCTGTAAAATGTAAAATATGCCCACTTTCTGAGGTTGGCATGGCAATGGTGACTGTCCCTTTTAGAGCAAGTCTTTGGAGGCGGATGATGGAGTACCAGGTCCTCCAAGGCCAGCCTTGTCTGAGGCGCCCATTAAGGAACAAATGTGGCCCAGCTGCACACCACCTCGGGATGCACTGAGGAAATTGTTACAAGGACAATGAAATGAAGGGAGAATCTGTCAGCCTGGCAGGGGGCAGGGGGATGCCCACCACCTTGCAGCCTGGCTCACAGGGGTGAGGGGTAGGGAGGACAGGGCCTCTCAGGGGCTCATCCTGAGACAGGAACTGCTGGGTTCAGATGGTTCTCCTGACTCAAAATTTTCCTGTGAGATCCAATTTCAGGAATGCTTTAAAACTGCTGGCAATAGAAAATATCTCTCTTGTGAACTTGAAATGGTAAGAAGGTTAGTCTGCAACTAGGAGGACCTTCAGGAGAAGAACTGCCTTAAGTTTAAGCCTAAGTGGATTTGTGACACCTCAAATCCACTTTGGAGTAATAATAATAATAACAAGAACAACGTAGAGGGTCTGTGTACGTGCCTAAGCTGTTCTGAATACTCTACACAGACATGCCCTTATTTACTTCTCAGCATAGCCCTATGAAACAGGCACTATTATTCCAATTTTACAGAGTGAGAAACTGAGACACAGAGAGGTTACGTAAAATGCCCAAGTTCACACAGCAACTAAGCCCCAGAGGCAAGATTCACATCCAGGCTGTCTAGCTTCAGAGTCCCTGTCCTTAAGCACCTTGACACAATGTATTGATACCTTCATGAAACACAGGGAAGAGAGACAAAGCAATAAATATAAAGGATGGAGAGTTTGAGCAAAAGATGTCAGCAAGAGAATTACACGGCCAGCTTTCTTTTAAAGAGCACTTGGTTATTCAGGCTTCAGCAAATAGTCACTGAACACCCACTGGGCATCAGGCCCTGTTCTGGGCACTGGATGGGCTGGAGGGAGGGAGACCAGCCTGGAGGTGATTGCAACAGGTCGGTAAACTGAGACCCAGAGGAGAAGGGACGCGCCATGAGCACAGCAGGTGGGGTGGGGCCCGTTCCTCTGACTCCCTGCCCAGAAATGCACCCCCAGGCTGCTTCTTGTTCTTGTCAAGAGGCTTCCTGGAAGCCCCAGAATTTGATCTGATTATCAAATTGCTGGAAAACAAGAACCATAGGCCAGGGCTCTGGGAGCAAATGACACATGAAGTATAAATTGAGGCGAATCAAATCAGTAAAACAACACCGCCACCAGTAATACTCAGTGCTGTTGAATGTGTGGTGAGACAGGTATTCTCATGCAGAGCAGCTATGGGGACTGTCAGTCAGGCCAAGCATTCGGGAAAGTGATTAAGTAATAAAGATCATGAGGCTTAAACATATGTGGTGATTCCACTTTTAGGAATCTGTCCTGAGGTAGTGATCAGAGATTCAGGCAAAGGTAACGCCCCGGGAGGTTCATCACAGCCCGATGATGTAGAAGAATGAAACACTGCAACCCTCTAAATATCCAGCCTTAAAGGCTGCTGATAAAGGTTGATGCATCTGAAGGTTGGTCTATTATGCAGTCATTAACATGTTGCTTTTGAGGAGTTTTTAACGATATAATAGTGAATAGAAAAAAAAACATAAAACTGTATAATCTCAATGATATTATCACAAGTATAATTCAATATAATTTCAGTTACGATACAATTATAAAATTCAATACATGCATGGTAGAAGATTAGAAGATGATCATTAAAATAACAAAAATAATAAAGCCTACCGTGTATGGAGCACCTGCTCTGTGCCCGGCGCTGTGCTAAGGGCTTTACACGTATTAGCTCGTTCAACTTCACAGCAACCCTGCATCATGGGTACTTTTATTTCCATTTTACAGATAGGAAAGTGAGGCCCAGAGAGATTGGGTGACATGTCCAACGTCACAAAGCTAAGAAGCTGAGCCAGGAGTTCACTCCAGGTCTGGCAAACCCCAGAACCCTTGTATTATCACAATTAATTACTCTATTTGCCAAGCTGGGGAAACCAAGGCAAAGTGGCAGTCGGCAGAGCCCGAGAACCAGGGATCTTGTGAACCATACTAAGCCTTTGGACTCTTCATCAAGGAGGCTGTGCAGGGACTTAAGCAGGAGAGGAACATGGACCCTGGCTGAGCCCTTGAGTATCTCATAGACCAAGGCTGAGATGGGTTACTTATGAAATGCTTCTGTCCCCCTGCTTCCTGCTTTGTACTTTATGCCCTAGCAACACTAACTTGCTTGCAGTTTCCTGCGCACCTGATACTGTTTCTTCCCTCCATGCCTTTGCTCATGCTGTGCCCACTGCCTGAAATGCCCTCTCCTCTACCTGCCTTGATGGCCTGGTGAATTCCTCTGCCTCCCTCAGTGCCTCAGCTGAAATGTCACCCTGCCTAGGAAGCCTGCGCTCTTGTGCCGAGGTGGAGTGAGTGCCTCAGGCATCCTCAGGAATGGTCCTTGGTGCTAGGTGTTGCTGTGGTTTGTTTAGGTGTCTCTCCTCGTGAGACTCACGGGATGGGGGCTGTGTCCTGTTCTGCTGAGACATGGTATAATCTGGTGGTCAGAGCCTGGGCACTGAGGGCAGACAGCTCCAGTTCTAGCTCAGCATCACCACTTACAGTTTGACGTGGAGCAGATGCCTTTTATCATTTAGCATCTCTGTTCCCTAGTATTTCAGATGGGGTGATGCTGACACCTACCTGTCAGGGCCTGTGAGGAGGGAGGGAGTGGGTGCTTGTGGAGGGTTAGAAGGCACAAAACAAGCATCTGCTGTTATCTCTCCCTGACTCTCCCAGGCCCTCACAGAGCCTGACCCAAAGTCAGTAAACATTTCTGAATGATAAGTGAGTATTTTGGCCTGACTGTGGCAACCATTCAAAGCTCCCATCTCCAGGAGCCTAAGCCCTTTGCTCAGTGTCTCTGCCGTCTCTACCCAGCAAGCTGGCTATGTCCCCTCACCACCGCCATCCTGCCTATGGCCTTGGATACTGACCACACAGAGGCACCAGTAGGGCCCCGGCTCTCCGGCTTCCAGTTGAGCTTGGCCAGGGGGTGGGGGGGTGGGGGAGAAGCAGCAGGAGATCAGAGGTAGAAGCAGTCAGTGTTTCTCTCCCTGTCTCCCTCACTACCATGTCTGAGGATCACCCCTCTCCCAAAGGCCACAGCCCTTGTGGGGCGCCCCTCCCCCTACGCAGCTCTCTAGCTGGGTTCTAACTGCCCCTTCTTCAGGCTCGGGCAGGGTGAGGACTCCTGCTGCTGTCAGCCTGGGCCCTGCCCCCTCCCAGCGGGCTTCTCTAACTCCACCCACACCCTTGTCAGCAGTGTCTGCTGAAGTGCCCGGTGTAGGGAGCCCTCTGTCCCCTGCAGGGACCCTGACCTAATACGGCACTGCCCACCTCTCCCCTTCACCACCCTGCACTCTGATCTCTGTGCCCGCTAACCTTGATGCTGCCTGTGCCAGAAGGGGCTGTGCCTCTCTCTCCAGCTACCCACACCCTCTCTGGTTCAATGCATAGACTCACCACTGACCTCAGAGCCCTCATGAGTCCCACGCCAGGGCATCTCCCACCTAATCTGTGTGACCTCTCATGTTTGAGCAGCTGTCGGAGGGAAGCAGAGCTTGGTGTACTTGGGGCAGAAAGCCCTGGGTTCAAATCCCACCTCCGCTCTGCACCACCTGTGCGAGCTTGGGCAAGTCACTCTCCTCTCTGACCTTTGAGTTTCTCGCCTGCGAAACAGGCATGACCATAGGGACACTCCGTGGCCTTTGGGGGATGAAATGAGGTGACAAATGCGAAGGCCCGTGTGCACGGCAGAGGCTCAGTAAATGGTGGTGATGATACTGCTGTTGAAATGGTGATGATTATGACGATTACGAGGCATCTGTCCTCCCGCGCAGCGAGCCCCTAAGGGCAGGGACCGCATCTGATTCAACGCCGTGTCCCCAGGGCCTAGCTCAGGGCCCAGGACACAGTGAGTGCTCAAGAAAGGATGCTCTCCATGCAGCCAATTCATTCCACAAAATACGTACTGACAGGCTCTGTTCCAGACGCTGGAAATGGAGCGATGAACAGACAGACACAAATCCTTGCCCTTGAGGATCTAGACAGCTCTGGGGCAGAAGCTGGGACTGAGTTGCCTGGGAAGAGGTACAGATCCCAGAACGTTAGAGCAGCGGGGGGCCTGGGAGGTGTAGCAGCCCTCCAGAGACCCCATCCCAGAGCCCCTCGGGCACACCTGAGCTCACCAGTAGCTGCTGGGGACAGTTCCTGAGAACTCTCCCAGCTTCCCTCCGCTGTCCTGGCTTTCTCTGCCCCACAGGAGCTTGCTCCGCCCAGGGGTATGATCGACTATAGGGGAGGGGGATTTCATACTCACACAGGTGACCCTCAACCAATAAGGGGCAGGAGTCAGTTGAGACATGTACCACGTGGTTCCCCTGTGGGTCCCTGGCAGCATGGCCCCACTGCTCACAGCAGTACCCATGCTCCGTGCACCTTTATCTGACCTTTCTCCCTTCCTCTCTCTCTTCTCTCTCACTTGTGTGTGCTGAGGTCACCTCCCAAATAAACCACCAGCAATGCAAAACCTTATTCAGGGACTGTTTGTGGATAGCCCAACTAAGACAGAGGCCATCCGAGTCCAAACTCATCATTGTACCTCTGAGGAAATATGTCCAGACAGGACAAGTAACACCCAGTTCACAGGGCAGTTTGGGGCAGAGCAGGCTCCCCACTGCGACCACCCACCATGGCCACTACAAAGGGCAGAGTCCACAAGCAGACAGGACTCTGCCTTCCCCTCCCTGAGCCACATGCAGAGGATTTTTAAATTCTTTGGTTTTACATCTAAAAGATGAGGAGAACAGCTATCGCAATTACTTTTACATAAGCGTGTTCAGGAAATGTTGAAATGCTGAAATATTCCAGTACCACCCACTGCACCCTTAAACGTAGCCTGTGTTTACTTCCAAATGGGGTGCCTTCTCAGCATATTGATCTGGGCTGCTGTGCCGCTCCGTACAGCTGGGGAAAGACCATCATTTCCTCCTCTTCCTGCCTTCCTTTTCTGGGGTCTGAGGCATTTCACACTCACCTGTTCTTGGAAGGACCTCCAAGCTTCATCAGGCCCCACCCACTGGGTCTGTGAGCAGAGGTGTGGTTTCCTCCGTCCTAATGGATCCATGGAGTTTCAGGGAGGTGCAGAGACCTGCCCTGGGTGCAAAGCGAGGCCAGGGCAGAGGAGGGAATCTAGTCACGGGCTCCTCCAGGTTCTGGGCTCACTGCTTTTCCTGTCCCATTGCACATTTAGAAGTCAAGTCTCACTGTTCTTCAAACACATGGAGTGCATTCCTACCTCAGGACCTTTGCACTTGCTGTTGCCTCGGTCCAGACAGAAACACACGACACCCCACCCCCCTTTTTAATGGCTTGCTCCTTTTCTCACTCAGGTCCTGCTCAGAGGTCTTCTCATCAGGATGATCAGGGGTCAAGGAGGAATGCCCTGAAGAGGTGGCCCTGGAGCCAATCAAGCCTGGAGGCCACGTATTGGAACATCGTGGAGGAGACTCAGGAGCTGGTTGAGGGTCTGGCCAAGATGATGATTAAATCCTAAAATCTTGTGATTCTGACTTGAAATTTTATGGTCTTAGGAGTCTATTAAGTGATGATTCTGAGATTGAGGGGTCTAAGACTCCAGGATTTTAGGGCTGTTGAGTGCTGAGGTGCTGAGATCTCACGTGTGAGCCTTTGCTCCTGGAGGAAGAGCAGTCAGACGCTTCCTCTGGCCGAGAGTAGGTTTCCCCTCCTCCCCCCAGTGCTGTGTAAACGCGGCTCTTTGTGGCATGGAGATGCAAATTGATTCTGCAGTTCCAATGCCAGGCACTTGCCTTATCTGTGTGTTCCAGTTTCCAGAACAAATATTAGAAGACAAGTCTGTGGAGATTTTCTGTGTGTACACGAGTTAATTCCTCCAGCCAGGGGCTCGTCCAGACACGGATTTTAACACAGGGTGCCATTCCCGCACTCAGTGCAAGGCAGGGCTGGTGACTGGGCTGCAGCGAGCCCAGCAGAGGGACGAGGGCCCTGTCTCCCCAGGAAGGGACTGAGGGGGCCCTTTGTGTGCAGAGGCTTGGGACCGAGGTGGGACGAGGCAGGAGGGAGGGCAGCCCCAGCGGGTCTGGGCCGTGTGCGCGGATGGGGCCGTTCGCTGCGAGCATCCAGGGGGTCTCTGCAGGAACCCCGGGGTCGGGCTCACCCGGGGCCGGTGCCAGTGGAGTCTCACCAGCGGGGGGGAGGGGCAGGGCAGCCCTCACCTGGGTCAGACACTGTGCTGGACTCCGGATGGGCTCCGAAGTCAGGCGGACGGGGCAGCGCTCACCAGCTCAGTCATGGGATCTCTTCAAGCCCCTTGGGATTCAGTTTCTTCAAGGGGACCAAGGGTCCTATCCTCCCCATCTGCCTGGTGGTTCTGAGGGTTAGAGGAAACCCCCAGGCATGGAGCACGTAATGAGCACCAATCCCACAAAGGCCCCCATCACGCCTGCTTTGGTGGGTGGGGGCGGGCGCTGCTTGGAGTGCTTTACACAGGTTCCCTCCTCCCCCAGCCCCGGGAGGGGCGTTGTCATCACCCCACTTCACAGATGAGGAAACCGAGGCACAGGGAGGTTAAGTAACTTGCCCAGCATCAGGCCATTGCTCTAAAAACCTGTGAACAGGTATAGAAACATTTAAGTTTTTCCAGCAGCCCTCCTAGCTGGGTGCCCAGGAACTGGCCAAATTTCAGCCTGGGCACCCAAGGGCCTGGCCCTCGCTCCGCTGTGACGGATGCTCGGCTTGTAGCCGGGTGACAGTGAGATGCAGTTGACTCTCCCAGGCCTTTGCTCGTGCTGTGCCCTCTCCCTGGAACATCCTTCCCCCTTGTTTATCCAGGAAACTCCTACCCATGCATCAAAGCCCAGGCAGGCCCCGTGCTCTGCGGACAGCCCCTCACCCCCTCCCTGCACCCTCTGCAGCCTCCTGGATGGCACAGAGTGCACTGCGGGGCTGGCTTCAGTCCTCAGGACTTGCCACCCTCTCTGTTCACTTGTCCCTTCTTTCTAGCAACATCCGTTGAGCCTGGCCCCTGTCCTAAGGCTCACATTCTGGGAGGGAAAACCAACCCCATGGTGTTGGTATTATTGCCCCATTTTAGAAAACCTCCTACCCACCAGGTTTGTCATTTCCTGAGGCCACAGGCCCCGGCAGCAGGTAGCAGTCCGGGAACTCTGAGCCCCTTCCAGGCTGCCAGGATCCCCCTGTGGGGCAATGGAGCAGCGGTTCCCTCTGGGGGCTGTACAGCGCCCCCTCCTCTCATCCATGTCTGTCCCTCCTTCCCGCAGCCCTGAGACGCCTCCTTCTGTCACAAACCACAGCACTGCTTCTTAGTCGTGTTAATTATGAATGGATCACAAGAGGCTCACCTGAGATTTACAATAATACATTTACGCACCAGGTGATTAACTCAAAACAACAGGCGAGGCACGTGGAACATATTAATACACGAACCTGGCAGGCGGCCTTTCATTCCTGGACCTTTCCCTTAGAGACTCAGCAGTGGCCGGCGGCCCAGCTCGTATCGATTAGCAAAGCGTTAAAAATTTAGGACAAGTTGGAATTAATTGGCCCCAGTGAGGGATGAGTTTGACTCAGGCCAAGATTCCATGTCCCCCATGAGGTGAGCCTGGAACGGGGAAAATTCTGTAAAGGAAGCAGCAGCCACACGGACACTGAGTCCGTTGTCCCTCTAATGCTCTTACAGGGTCTATCCTGGCCGGGTTCAGGCTGCCGTCCTTGCTCACCTGCACCGTGCCCCCAGCTTCTCATCTTGCATGCTCCGACCCACCCTCCTCGCCGCGTGGCAAACTGTCTGGAAACCCACCGTGGCTCCCTGTCTCCCCAGAAGGAAGACCTTAGCCTGGCACCCACCCTTGCATCAGGCCACAATGTCCCTGCCTGGCCTGGGTTGGACACGCCCAGAGTTGACACCCATCCTATTTGCAGAGCTGTGAGGAACCTCCACCTACCTGGGGAGAGGGGTCAGGAAGCACACGTGCATGAAGGTGCTTTCTCTGAGTTGGGGTCACCTCCTTCACGTTCCCTGCCCTCTCCTCCATCCCAGCGTGAGGCCCACCCCAGCTCACAGGTGCTGAGGGCAGGAGAGGGCTGGGTGGACCCTGACTCCAGGCCTGAGGCCAGACACTCCTTTGCGCCTGACCTCTACCCCCACTTCTGACCCATCAGCCAGTTCTGAGGTTCTCCCTCCAAAATATGTCCCCCTCTGGCCTTCTCCATTTATCTCCCACCCTGGTCCAGGCCTCCCATCTGCTAGGGTCCCCCTGCCTCCACCCCTTCCCGGTTCCAAGCCATGCCCCCCTCAGAGGGGTCGGATCACGTCACTTTTTGCTAAAAACTGACCCCTTGCCTCCAACTAAACTTAAAATAAAATGCACGCTCCCTACCACCTGGCCTACGGGATCCGGCCCCGCCCGCCTCCACTCGTTTGCCTCTGCTGTTCCCTCCACCAGGAGCTCCCTTCCTTCTGCTGGCTCTCCTCCTGGCCTGATCCTTCTTGTTCTCAGGACTCAGCTCCAATGTCATGTCTTCCCCAAGCACCGTGCTAAAGTGGCACCTCCCCTGCCCTGGGGGTCCCCAGTGTCCCCCTCCAGATCCTTGCTCCACCCGTCCCCTTGCTCCGTGCTCCCAGATGGCTGACCATATCATCCACATCCGGGGGCCCCTGCACCCCTCTGGCTTCCAGGTAGGTTTGGTTATGGGGAGCCCCAGCAGGAGATATGGGAAGGAGGGGAGGAAGGTCGGGTTGATTATCCCCCCCGGGGTCCCTCCCTGCAGAGCACAGGGCTGGCTCCATCCCCAGACTGTGGGTTTCAGCTCCAGTCAGGTGACCATTCCAGACACCCTCCACACAGCTCTCTTCATCTCTGGGTTCAGGTAATTGCTCCTCCCCGCGCCCTGTCAAGCCTGAGGCAGTAACTCAGCTCCTTTTCTGGGGTTTCCTTACTCCCTGCCCACACCTTCATAAACAGTCTCCTTTTAAAACTCTCCTCAAATACCTGATTTGACTGTCATTTCATCTGTCTCCTGCTGGGGCCCCGGCTGACGCTGTCCACCCTCCTCAATTCCATTTCCCCACTCAATTCCATTTCCCCACAGAACTTCTCACTCTTCAAAACTATTGCTTGTTCATTATCTGTGTCCCCCCACCAGAATATAAACTCCATCTGAGACGGGGACTTATTACGTCATAGGTCAGAGGAATAGAACAGACACGCCCTTGCATCTCCAAAAACGGCACTCAGACTCACAGGAAAGCCCAGCCAACTCTATGAAAGTTTCTTGTTAGATCTCACTGACTTTTAAATGCCTTCACGCGGCATTTCCCAAGCTGGGATCAGGTGACACTCATCTGGGAGCTGTTAACAGTTAGCAACCTTACACTGATGGTCCATATTGGCCTGATTTTTCTCGTTTCACTGAGAGCCTGTGATGATTTCATCCCGGGCTGCCCTGCCATCAGGTTCAGGTCTGTGCACTGGCTCAGTCAGGACTGGGAGACCCTCAGCCACTGTTCCCTCCAGACCCCAAGGGGCCCAGCGTGATTGTGGGCTTAATTTCATCCCCTTCCCCCTCCACCCAAGCCCACACCTCCTGCCCAGACCTGCTCCTCCGCAATCTGTGCCAGGCTTGGAATTCTGGGCCCAGCCGCCCCAGGCCCTGGGATCCACGTGACTAAGACAGACAGGGCTTCAGCCCTAGGTCAGGAATTCAAACCCTGGTCTCTGTCTTACCACCAACTCACTGTGTGACCTGGGGCTGGTTGCCTTCCCTCTCTGGGCCTCAGTTTCCGCGACTTCTCCTGCTACTCCTTCTACGTGGGATTCCCTTCCGTGTGAGCAGGTGGGACCAGACACTCCCCTAGCACGATCCCTACTCCGGTGCTGAGGTCTTACCCAGCAGCACAGATCCTATTGACGGTCATCTCTCTTTGGGAGGTGAGAAAGGAGGAAAAAAATGTCATCCTGACTATGAGACATAATTATTGTCATCAGAAAGCAAAAGGCAACAGCCTCATGCTGGTCACGGCCGGCCTGACTACAGGGACATTTTAGTTACCAGCGGTACTAAGCTGCCTTGCTGAGCAAGACGAAGCCATAAACCCTTGGTCCCTCCTCCAAGATGTGGGTTTTAGGATTAACTAAGCCGGTGAGAAGGAATGAAGCCCCTCCTTGATGACAGAGCCTTGGGGATTCGACACCTAATGACAAGAGAGGGGACGTGGGAATGGGATCCAGCATCGCCATCACCAGCGTCATCATTGTTATGGCAACTGACATAAATAGCAGCTTACCTCTGTCCTGAGGGCTCTCTGTGGGGTCACTCACCTGACCCTCACCACAGCCCAAGAGAGGAGACAGCGTCGTCAACAGCTCCGCTTCCCAGGTGAGGAGAATAAGGCTTGGAGGGGTTACGTCACTTGCCCAAAGCCACTGAGCTTGTAAGTGACGATAAAAAGACTATGACGGGGCTGAGACTGTCCCGAGCTCGTGCTGCTTGTTTCAATGATGCACTGACACCGGCATGGCCCTCACTGTCCCCTGTTGATCAAACGAGCGAGACAAGGGCTCAGCAGCCATTAGAGTCGGGGTCTAGGAGGGAATCACCCGCATCACACCTGTCCCCTGGCACACCTATGTCACTGGCACATCCTGGCACCTGGCCCAGGTCCTGAGGGCTGTTGGGTCATGACTAGAGGTAGGCTGGAGGAGAGACTGTTGGTACCTTATTTTCCACGTCACCAGGCAAGTTGCCTGAGCTCCCTTCACAGACCTCTCTCCCCTTTTCGACAAGCCTGAAGCCCAATGGCTGGATTTGCTCGGCCCCGCGGGTGGGCCAGGTACCCAAGGATGAGCTGCTCTTGCTTGCCCTGGGCCTTGTTGCCGGATTCAGCATAATGTGAGAATGAAAATTGGATTCAAGATAATGTAAGGCGGCTCCTGGATCTAGAAGAAGAACCAACGCCTAGTGTTGTTGGGATCTGGGTTGGAATGGGCTGCCCCCCCCGCCTCCTGCCTGCCCTCCTTGCCCTCCAGGACAGAGGAGAGCATCTGGGCAAGGTCAGGGGCCATGAGTTCCTACCATAGGGGTCAGCTGATTCTCCCAGGGGAAAACCAGGACACCATCAAGAAAAGAATATGGAATCAATGCCAGGTGGGCAGGAGTTCCAGAGTCCCTCCCCCAACCTCCCTGACTGGCTCAGGGGCCAGCTGGGTGCACAGGCTGCTCTGCCCAAGACCTCCCAGCCCCAGCCTGGGGTGAGCTCGCTGCTCTGGCAGGCACTGGGAATGTAGGTGCCACCTACCTGGAGGGAAGTTGAAGCTGTCCAGAAACATTGCCCCAGGGGAAAAAATAATAACAAATTAATCCATCCTCTCACCACTGAGCCCCAAATTCTGATGATGAGGAAAGAGGAGGAGGTAGGAGTCTGTGTAAGGGTTAAATAAGGTAAAATGTATAAAGTGCTTAGAGCAATGCCTGGCCAACTGGTCTCATTCAATGAGGACCCCATTAGGCACAAAGCATGGGCTTGTCATGTGCCCATCCCCCATCACTGCCTGTGTGTTCTTCAAGGGCACTGTTTCCGGTACCAAAGTCATTCAAGCTGAGGGCATGAGGCTGATGGAGATTTCTAAATGTGGAGCTGGTCTCAGGTAGTCTCGGCCAGCAGCAGCTTGAAGCAGGATCTCAGTTCCCCAACCAGAGATTGAAGCCAGGCCACGGCAGTGAGAACACTGAATCCTAACCACTAGACCACGAGGGCCAGTGGCTAGAGACAAGACCCTGGCTTGTCTGCTTTGTAGAAATGAATTTCAACAAAGAGACGGAAAGTAGTGAAACAAGTAAGGAGGAAAAAGAGTACAGGTGAATAGGCACACGTGGGCAGGCTCGGAGAGAGTCGCACCGTCATGGTAGTTTAAATCACTTATATGGGGCATTTCTTCCAGGTTTCCTCTGGCCAATCATGTTGTTTTGCCTGGCTCCGAGTCCGTGTTTGGTATAACTCAGGGTCCTCCCCTGTGTGCACGCACATCTCTTAGCCAAGATGGATTCCAGCGCAGAAGCCTTTGGGAAGGTTGACACCACCTATTATGGGGTGGCACCCCCTCCCTTTTTGGCCCCCAAGGAGCCTTTCTGCACTTATGTAGTTGGGAAGTTCTCCTTGACCTCAAGAATGAGAAATATGTGGTCTCTTTATTTCTTATCTGGGCAGGACTCGACTCCTCTCTACCCCTATCATTATCTTTATATTGGAGAATCTGTCCACAGGGGACAGACTTCAGCTGCTCTGCCTGGGGCCCAACTATCTCCCGCCTCAGAGCCAGAATTGGGCAATCCTTGCACAAAGGAATGATTCTTCAGTGACAGACTCCCCGCACCTGTAGGCTGGTCAGGCAGCTGGGTGGAGGGCAGTGGTTAGAGTTACCCAGGGAGTTGGGGGGTTGGGGAGATCTGCCCAGGATCCTCAAACCCAACCACGTGGGTGGCCTCCATCAGCCATTTGCAACAACGTTTCTCAATAAGCAACAGTTCCACGAGGTCAGTATTGTAGCACCTGTTTCACAGTTGAGGAAAGTGAGGCTCAGGAAGATTAAGGGAGGAGCCCACTCTCTCTGAGCTCCTCAGCAGCAGTCAGGACTCAAACCCTGGACTCTGATGTTTTATAGTGCACCTAACAGGTCTATCCGTGCTGGATAGATTGATTAACCCAATGGTCACCAGTGATGCTTCTGAAAAAGGCACCTCCTCTCATATCTGCCACGTGAGCCCAGGGAATACCTAAGAAATGATGAGATTAGAGCAGGAAGTAGACAAGGCTCCCCACATCCGCAGCACTCGCAAACGCCTGCCCACCGTGAACGCAAGGCTGCCCCACCACACTGCCAAGGTCAGACAGTGTCTTCACATCCTGAACGTGGCATAACGCAGGCATCTCTGAAAACCCTGGAATAGATCCTGCCCGTGCACACCTGCCCTTCTCAGGCACCTCTCAGGCCCCAGCGGTGACACTGCTGTTTCCATCAAGGTCCAGCTATTTTTTTTTTTTTTTTTTTTGCGGTACGCGGGCCTCTCACTGTTGTGGCCTCTCCCGTTGTGGAGCACAGGCTCCGGACGCGCAGGCTCAGCGGCCATGGCTCATGGGCCCAGCCGCTCCGCGGCATGTGGGATCTTCCCGGACCGGGGCACGAACACGTGTCCCCTGAATCCGCAGGCGGACTCTCAACCACTGCGCCACCAGGGAAGCCCAAGGTCCAGCTATTTTAAAGGGGACTTTAAATAACATCTCTGCTGCCAAGAAAGTTGTGTCCCACAGAGACGTGTGATGCTGTGAACAGACGAACAATGAGAGAGGTTCAAGGCCCGGCGGCTGTTGGACAATGAGTACGAAGTGCCCTCCTCTTCCTTCCATCCTTGGGGATGTCAGTTTCCAGTGACTCAGCAGACGTCACCGCAGAGCACCGGCCGTGTGCAGGGCTCTGGGCGCGGAGAGAAAGCTCGGTCACATTCTGTGCTTGAGGAGGTCACGGTCAGATGGGGAGCAACACACACCATCCTACCCACAAAGCCCCAGACTAGAGGGACTGCCATTCCACAAGCACCTCCTGTATACAACCTGCTCCTTTAGTGCCTACTGTGTGCTGGGCCAGGTGATTCACAGGTATCGGCACTAACCCTCACAACAACCTTACCTTGTAGGCAGGTAAAGTTGTTTTTGGTTGTTTGTTTTTTTTTTTTT